>NC_044248.1:33149002-33492335 GCF_003957555.1 Calypte anna | reverse complement strand
ATCGCCTTTCCCTTCTTGGATTCCTGCTAGGCTCAGCCATTCTGCTATAGCACCCATGGGAAGCATACTGCTCTCAGTACTTTGAATTTGCTGGCAGCCCTTATCTGTGCTGGCTGAATTCCCACCAGCAGCTGAGGAGAATACAGATTCTTTTGTCACACAGGAGTTCATCAGATCTTTCCCCTTATATCTCAGAATAAGAGCAATAAGACTGACCGTAAGCAGTAGGAACACTATGAGGGAGACTGAAATGCTAATGATCAGGCTGTATGCTGGCACCATGGCATAACTCTCAGAATTGGAAACATTTACCCAAACGGTGCATACTGTGAACTTGGAGTCAATTTTGGGGCTATGAGCTCTCACCAGCAATTCCAGGGAGTCATAATTTCTCTTGCTGCCGTTTTTCTTTCTGTGAACAGTGCGAGTTAAATAAATATTACCACTGGCTTGATTCACAGAAAAAAACGGAGAAGATTTTAGCAGGGAATAATGAACAACTCCGTCCAATCCACCATCGTTGTCTGATGCTGTCACCCTGCCAAGCAACTGGCCTGCTTCATTCTTCCCAGGGAGATTAAAAAAGTATTGATCTTGTGTAAACACTGGGTCAAATTCATCTCTCCCCTCAATATCTACCTGAACTGTAATGGTAGCCAGTGAGTCACCTTTGTCTTTTGCTTGGATTATAAAACAGTACCTATTCTGACTTTCATAGTCAAACATTTGCTTTGTATGAACATCTCCTGTCAAAGGATCAATGAAGAACATGTTGCAGTCCCTAGGAGCTTCACGATGAGCCAAACATGAAGATTGGATGGAGTAGGTAAGGTGTCCATAGGAGCCTTTATCAAAATCCAGTGCACTAACAGCACACACAAAAGAAAAGGGAGGCAGATTTTCACTGATGGTGCAGCTCAGACTGGGAAACAAAAACAGAGGGGCATAATCATTGTCATCTAGGATGCTTATAAGAACAACAGAAAAAGCCACATTTCTTACATCAGCTCCCCCATCTGTGGCTTGGATAATTAAAGTGAATTTCATGGTATCCTCATAATCCAGTGCTTTCACCAAATCCAGGGATCCCGTTTTCCCATCCAAGTGAAAATGTCCCCAGTCATTCCCAGAGACGATAGCATAAGTGACATCTGCATTAGCTCCTGCATCCCAGTCCTCTGCTGAAAATCCAGCCACGTGGCTACCTACAGGAATGCTTTCTCTGACCTGAACATGGTACTCTGGGCTGCCAAATACTGGGGGATTATCATTAACATCCAGCACAGTTATCAGCACAGTAGCAGTTGAATTCAAGGAGGGAGATCCACGATCAGAGGCAAGGAGGACCAAATGGTGAGAAGCAGCAGTTTCCCTGTCGAGAACTTTGCTCAAAACAAGACTGCCAACAAGTTTGTAGGATGCTTCTGACTCCATGACACTTGTTTCCACAGAGAATAAATTCTCAGCATTGCCATCAATAATAGAGTATTCAACATAGGTGTTTTCCCGTGTCCAGTCATAGTCAGTGGCTGAAAATGTAAGGATATTTTCTCCAACTGAGGCATTCTCCCTCACACTGAGATTATACAGGACCCTTGTGAACTGAGGGGCGTTGTTATTTACATCTTCTATGTGCACCTCTACGGAGGTAACTGCAGTCAGAGGGGGACTGCCACCATCTGTGGCTTCTATCAGGAGCTGAATAATGCAACTTTTTTGCAGCTGTGTCACTGGTCCCGTAACAAACACTGAACCTGGTAATAAAACACAATTAACAAAAGCCCACACGTCACACTCACTAAGGCAAGTAAGTCTGATTCCAAAAGCTAAACCTAAATGACTCATATTTGAAAATCACTCAACTTTAATGGTTTCACACTCCAAAGTAACTTTTTTGCATACAGAGAGTAGTGGTTCAATGGCTCAATGTCTGGATGGAGATCAGTGACAACTGGTGTGCCTCAGGGGTCATTACTGGGACCAGCTTTATATTTTTATCAGTGACACAGACAGTGGGATGGAGTGTACCCTAAGCAGGTTTGCAGGTGACAAGATGACTGGTGCAGCCGACAGGTCTGAGGGATGGGATGACATTCAGAGGGACCTAGACAACCTTGAGAAGTGGGTCTATGTGAACATCATGGGGTTCAACAAGGGCAAGTGCAAGGTCCCACACCTGGGTCAGGGCAATCCACGGTAGCCATACAGGCTATGGGAGGAAGGGGTTGAAAGAAGCCCTGTGGAGAAGGATTTGGGGGTTCTGTTGGATGAAAAACTGGACATGAGCTGGCAGTGTGTGCCTGCAGCCCAGAAAGACAATATCGTGGGCTGCATCAAAAGGACCCATGTTGGAATCATCTGTTCATGAAGGATTGCACCCCATGCAAGGGATCCATGCTTGAGCAGTTCATGAGGAACTGCAGCCCGTGGGAAGGACCCAGGTTGGAGAATTTTGCAGAGGACTGTTTGCTCGGGGGGAGAACCCATGCTGGAGCAGAAAAGTGTGAGGAGTCCTCCCCTTAAGGAAGAAGGAGAAGCAGAGACAATGTGGGATGAACTGGCACCAACTCCCATTCCCCATTCCCCATCCCCCTGCGCTGCTTGGGAGGAGGAGGCTGAGGAACTGGGGGTGAAATTTAGCCTGGGGAGACAGGCTAGACACCCCTGGGGGTGGGGGGAGACATGCTTTAAGATTTGGTTTTATTTCTCATTACCCTACTCTGATCTTAATCATTGAAGAAAATTATGTGTTTTGGAGAAAGTGTTCTCAGTTTAGAAGCTTCTAAAATACATTTAGGATTTTAGGACAACAGATGCTGTCTAAAAAACAATCTTAAAAATATACTGCCCAAGCTGCAGAGAAGCTCTATTAGGATAGGTTCAACTTACATTGAAAAAATACTACATATGAGCTTGAATTGAATGAACTCTAATACACAAGCTGGAATTTTATAAAACATTGCAGAATATGCAGCAACTATCCTATCGAATCAGAGGAATGGCACCTATAGGATGCTGTGAGTAGCTGCCTCATGCATGATTCAGGGACAAACTGACAGCTCCAGTCTTTGATGCAATCAATTCTTCAGATCATGGCAGGTTTTAGCCAAAACTAATGTTACATTTTGGCCACCAAGGATTTTCAGAACTCAAGTGGATCACTGGTGAGGAAGTGCAACAGGACTCTCTGATTTACATTGAAAAAGCTGAAATAATAAACCAGGCTTACAGACTCACCATTCCTGTGATCAATGGAGAATCCCTCAGAGGAAGAGAGGATTTTGTAGAAAATCATTCCATTGTGCTGTGAATCTCTGTCCACAGCAGAGACTGTCAGAATGATGGTATCCAAAGAAGTGAGCTCTGGCAAGCTCACCTGACATAAAAAGCAAAATTACAGTTTGATAGAGCTTAATACAAGATTTTGAACATAAAAATTACATTTTTCTTCATTTAATCTTACTAAGAAAAAACAAACACAGTTCACAGCTTTGGAAGAAGTTTCAACTACCCATTTTTTTCTGGGACAAAACTCTAAAGATATTATAAAAATAAGAATACAATACTGCCAATATTTATAGTAAACATTTAAAAGTAGTAAAATTCATCTAACTCTAGTTCATTATGACAGTGAGTTCAGAGACTCACCAAATAGAAGGAATACCTACAGTGGGCTGCAAATGACATTGGGTTTTCTTTTCCTGCTTTCAGAAACATCTTGATTTTCATACATGGAATACAGACTGCAGTCCCCATCTTAAGTATAAGACTAACCATTAAAAACCTGCACCTGAAAATTTCAGCACCAGAGAGCTTAATCATCACTGGATTATTCATACAATTAGTTTTTCAAAACTAGTAAACTAAGAAGTTCCTCCCCTTCTTAAGAGCTTCCACTATTTGAAGTCCAGATACAGTACTTTCATGACCTTCCATGACCTTCCTTTCATGTTCCTTCCACCTCATAAATCCAATTTCTAATTAAGAGTATGAGACAACAGCTACCCTTTTCATAACTTCAAGTGTTACAAGTGTTAATTTAAGTAATTTTAACAGAGCAATTATATATATATAATAGCCATACATATATGAAACTATTTATGAAAAAGGATAATTAAAAAAAAAAACTTGAAAGAACAATAAAAGGGCAAAAATTACAGGATGATGAATAGAGAACCACAACTATAATTTATGCTAATATGTTCGCATAGAGCTATGCTGCTTTGCATCAGTTAATAACCCTGCCTGTAATGTCTGCCCTCATCTAAAAAAAAATAAATCCCTAGAACTTGCACAAGCAAGTACTTGCCTAAAGTATTCTCCAAAATCAGACACATATAAACATTGACAAGAACTTATGAGAAGGTTTAAAAATCACTTAATCAGTAATTGTGCATTTTAATTTTATTTTATTTCAGAATCTAGACTTATGATTTAAAGTGAGCAATTTACACAAATCCTGCAATTAATCCTGTTCACAAGATCACTGAATGGCTGAGGCTGGCAATATCTCCAGAGCTCATCTTTGTCCAACCCTTGCTCAGAGTAGGGTCACCTAGAGCAGGGTGCCCATGACTGTGTATAGCTGAATTTTCAATATCTCCAGGGACTGACATTCCACAGCCTCTCTGGGCAACCTGTGCCAGTACTCAGTCACTGCTAAAGAGGCTTTTTTAAATAAAAAGATGATTTTTATACAGAATTTCCTGTATTTCAGCTTGTGCTTCTTGTCTGCCACTGATCACCATGGAGGAGAGTCTGTCTCTGTCTTCCTGTACTTCCCCCACTAGAGTTTATATGGATTGCTAAGATCCTGCCTGTGCCTTCTCTTTTCCAGGCTGAACAATCCATGACCTAGGCTCTATTGGACCCCAGCTCAAACTTTGTCTCACTCCCATCCCTAGCCCTAACTCTAAGCCTTCCAGGTACTGAGCCTCACCCCAAGCTCTACAGCCTTAGGGCTGATGAAGTCAGGGCTAAACCCTTTTATGATGTCAAGCTTGCTTTGGCAGCCCATATGATCCCTGCACAAGGATGACATGCAAATTTTTTAAGCATTCCCTATTTTTATAAGAATCTGGGGGTGCTGGTCAATAGTAGGCTCAGTGTGAGTGAGCAGTGTACCCTGGCAGCAAAGAGGGCAAGTGGCATCAAACACAGCATCACCAGCCAGTCCTAAGAGGTGATTATTCCACTGAATTCATGTTGGTGTGGCCTCACAGCGAGTACTGTCTGCAGTTCTGGGACCCCTCATTTAAGGAGGTGAAGGTCCTTGAATGTACCCAGAGGAGGGGAACAAAGCTGGTGACAGGGCTGGAAGGAATGTCCTATGAGGAGCTGCTGAGGACTTTGGCCTTGCCTGCCTTGGAGATAAGAAGGCTGAGGAGTCACCTCATTGCTCTCTACAGCTTTCTGAGGAGGGCACATGGAGTGGGAGGTGTTGCTATATTCCCCTTGGTACTCATTGACAGGAACACACAAATGGTTCAAAACTGCACCAGGGAGGTTCAGAGTGGCCATTAGGAAATTGCTTTACCAAGATGGTTGTAAAAAACTGGAACAGGCTTCAGACAGGTGACTGATGCTCCAAGCCTGTCAGTGTTTAAGAGGCATTTGTACAATGGCCTTAACAACATGCTTTAACTTGGTCAGCCTTGAACTCATCAGGCAGTTGGACTAGATGATCAGCAGCGGTCCCTTCCAACTGAAATAATCTATTCTATTTTATATGTGTTCCAATTCCTTTCTTATTATGTCTGTAGTTGCTAAACCAGCTTTTTTCAAAACATTCCTGGACAACTTTAACTTCTACAACAGTCCAGCAATTCAAATACTTGTCCAGAAGTCCATAAACTGAGCTCTGTAACTCTCCTCAGTCCAGCCAGGGGTGCTGGGGAGGTCAAAACTCCCATCCCTCACTCCCTAGATGAGTGCCATTGCTATACAGCAAGGCTACACATTACCAGAACCTACTACAGGGACACTTGCTACACCTCTCTGAAGATGAGTAACTGAAAATGAAGAAATTGATTCCATACTAACAGGGCCTGAGTAAATGTACCAGATTGTTTACCATACTATCAGAAAGAAGCTCTGAACACTGAAACCATCTCCCCAAACTGTTCTGCATTACATCCAGAATAATTCCCAGTGACAAATGCATGGTGTATGGGGTACACTAGCTAGTACACCCCTTTCCTTCTGAAGTCAGAAATCATAAACATGAAAAGTGAACACTTCCCTTCATCCTTTTAGGGGAATTCCTATGAAGGGGTTGGGGTTGCTCTATTTCTGCTCAGTAATAGTTTGCCGACACCTTCCTTCTTAGTGTTGAAATGCATTTTTAAGACAAATATAAACAAGCACTCCTACTATTTACCATCATATACAGGAAGACATTACATATTCCTTGTCCATTTGCCACGTCCCCACCTGATATGAATCCTGAATAAATACTGGTGGATTATCATTGATGTCCAAAACAAGAATGGTGAGTTCTGCTTCTGTTTGATGTACAGAATCTGAAACTACGATTGTCAGGTTATAGACAGCAATTTCTTCAAAATCTAATGGTTCCACCACTGTGACTACACCGCTGTGTTGATCAATTGCAAATTTAAGTCCAGGGCTATTGTCATAAATAAAACCAAAATGAAGCGCTGGCCTAGAGTCCGCGTCACTTGCTGACACCTGAGTCACAATAAAACCAGGCAGGGCACCTGAAACAACAATTTGCAGAGTGAGTCATAGCTGAACGATGATTTTACAATTTCTGAAGATTTTGCCAGCTTCGTAATATTGAATCTTATATATATGTAAGATTAGCCTGTATTAGCCTTTTCTGCATTTTGACCTTGTGTTTTAGATTAAGAGCAATAACCAGAAATGCTATGGAAACCGTAGTGGATTTCTTCGAATACATTTATCCCAGTTTTAATTTGGATTTTCTTAAGACTTTCTCAGTTCCAGTATAGCCTAGCAACTGGAATTTCCATTGTTTTCCACAAGCATGAATGTATTGAATGGTGTCACAAGCTTCCACAAGAACATTTAATGGAGGTTTCAGAGTCCTCTGGCCTGTGTAGAACCAGCAAATACAATTCTGAAGGTTTTCCAAAGGAAAAGAAGGCCATTAGAGAGAAACATGACCTCCAGCCAGACCTATGTGGCACAAAAATCTTAAGAGCTCAAAGTATATTCCTATGAGACTGAGGAACTTTTCTCATGTGTCAAATTGACAGTACCAGGGATTGCAAACTAAACCTATTAGTGACATGTAACAAAACCTGGAGTTAACAGAAACAAAACCATTTCCCATGTTCATGTCTGGGGCATTAAGCCTCGAAAATGATACGCAATATCTTAAAGCAACAACTCTTAAATGACATACAAACATCTAAATAAGTAGCCAGTAGTTTACAGATGCTGTGCATCCATGACTCCTTGACTTGTCATTATCAGTGGAATCTAAATTTGAAAGAATATTAAAAAAAAAAATCACTAGAAAAACAGCCCTGATATCCTTTGTTAAGAGGAGCACTAGGATTTCAGCACCTAAATCTTTGAAAATTTTCTGCTTTGCATCTTCATGTATCATATGCATTTGAATATGCTGGGCTCAAAGTCTGCAAATGTTGAGGTAGCATCACACAACACACCAGATGTCTGTTGGAATGAGAACTCAGGAGGTCGTAGGTCCTGTGCTCTTTATGATCATCATCAACTGAATCAAGCTGTAGAGCATTTTAAAACTTAATTCAAATTTGAAAAAATTCTTTCATCACAATGAAGTTCAAAATGTCTTGTTTCTAGCAACACTGGTTTTAACACCAAGTATTTTTATTGAAGAAAAGGAGAAATTGAAGACATCTGAAGAATATGACGCTGGAGTCCAAAATGAACAGATTGCAGATGTATTTCTGCAGAGCTTGTTTCTTTCTGAGCTGCCTATGTTTTTGTTCCAAACTATTCTTAAACACAGTGTCTAAAGATTGAGCATAATGCCTCTGAGAACAAAAGCAAATCACAATTTACTTTGAGATCTGAGTATTAATACAACCTATCCTCCTTTCTAATACAGTTGCTTGGTTACAGAAATCCCCAGAAGCACTGTTGCTGTCTGACAAATCCCAGTCTTAGCAAAGCTTAGCAGTACAATCACACTTACTTTCTGGGACCTCCACTTCACCTAGTGGCTGGACAACTGGAGCATTGTCATTAACATCTAACACTTGTATCCTTACAATACTTGTAGCAGAAAGTCTGGGGTTTCCTTTATCAGCGGCTTGTACAACCAACCTACAATTAAAGGAAGCAGTTGCTATTGGTCAGATATCATCAAATTATCCACCAGTGCTACGGTAAAAATTACAAGCTGAAAGTTCAGTCCTTTCTGTTCTGCCTTGCAGCTCCTAAATTCCATCTTTCTTTCTGTATGGTTGACTGTCTGGAATTGTATTTTTTCTGTCTTGCAGGAAAAATGCCCAGGAGATTCTAGGTGGCAAAACCATAGCAAGATCATAAAAAAAAGAAGGAAATATTTATCTGCAGTAATTAAACAAGATGGCAAGACTCTTTCAAAGAAGACATCTCTCGAGTTGGTAATTCAAAACAGGAATTAAAACTTAAGTACTAAATTTTCCTTTGGAGGAACCTTACTCTCCTCATTGTTTATGAAGGGACAACTGGAATGTGAAAACTGGCTAATAGGAAAACATCCAAAGGAATATTCAGCCAAAATGTCTGCAGAGATAGAGAATAGCCCCCTATTATATTATAAACATAAGTGATAAAGTGAAAAACATGAATATGTTCACCATTTAACAATGGCAAAGTTTCCACTGATTTCAGTGGGACCAGCTTCTCCCTATCAGATTAAAGGTGTTTGCCTGCACACTTCCATCTCACCCCTACATAAGGATGGGTAACAGAGTCTGCTAACAGCCTCTGATTTCCACAAGTGTTATAAAGAAAACAATAAGTAACAACTTGATAAACATGGATAAAAGGATGTTTCCTCTCTGTGGGATCTAGCATCTCCACAAAACAGAAGAAATGTTTATTGTAGGCAAAGATTATTTAAGA
This sequence comes from Calypte anna, assembly GCF_003957555.1. Classification (NCBI taxonomy): domain Eukaryota; kingdom Metazoa; phylum Chordata; class Aves; order Apodiformes; family Trochilidae; genus Calypte; species Calypte anna. Next base: position 33,483,251 of record NC_044248.1, on the reverse strand, counting down.
AGACAGAGCCTTACATCTCAATTAAATGATTTGTTTGCTAACTGCATCATGCCACACCGTATTTTCTAGGGCTTCCCTGCAGATCTTCTGAATGCTTTGTTTCTCTCTTTTTCTAAGTCACAGTTTCTGTTGGAAGTTTCATATAGACATTACTAAATGTTCAATATGGAATGCCAAGGCTGTAACTAAAGCTGTGGACTGCAGAACTTCTAGTCTTGAACCACACCAGCTCTGCTCTGGTTGTTGTGGTTTCTGATGCTAACAGAACACATAACTTAAATTGTAGGGTAGTATTCAATTGGTGACCATGTATAATTCCATATAGAAGGTGTATTTTTTCTAGAATTAATATTGGTAAGATATACACATGGAAATATTTTACTAAAAATAATCACTTTCTAAAGTTTCAGAAAAAAATTGTCATAAAAATTTCTCAGCCAAGGCATTAAAATTAAGGTTCTGTCAACACTTTGATTATAAGTCCCATTATAAGGAACTTAGGAGTTCTGGGGATTAAAATGTTCAATTTAAATAAAATAAACAACTTCTTGAGAATCTGAAAGAAGCAATTGTAATATCTTGAAATTAAACAGGAAAGCAGTTTTGAAAGCTTCTTTTGCTATTCACTTTTCACCTAACAATTTATGGGTTAGCAACTTATTAATAAAGATGAGGAACATGAAGCTTCAGATTCCTCAAAAAAACAATCAGATTAACAGGATAGATTTCAAACATAAATATTGCAAAGAAATCAGGCTCCCAGTTAAAGACAGATATGAGAATTATTAATGCATCATCAACAGTAAACATCCTTTCTTTGAAGGATTTATTTCAGACACTGTTAAAGTTAGGAAAAAAAGTATTATGCTATTTAAATGACTAAAGATCAGAATTGATATTTTTAATTCAGTGAAAAACCAAAAAGAAACTCCAAAAGAGCATTCTGTATGTTAAAACAAGCTACTTCCTTTAGGACACTATTATCTAATTACACTGATATTTTAAAAAAATCATATTCTGATGATCTTTTTGATGTGGTTTTCTAAAAGTTATTCTTTTTCATAAGAATTCTGATTGGATGTTTTACAACTTTGAGGCCCCAGAGGTCTGACACATACACAAAAATCTACTTTTAGTAGAGACTGCAATAGGTAAAAAGGGTGTAATAATGAATTCACATATTCATATTATCTCTTCAAGTTATATTTTATTTGCTTTCTTATTCCAATTATGGCATGACCTGTAAAGAAAAATTGGCATGCCCACTTGATCATATCTATTTCCAGTTTCTTGGAAAACAGGAAAAAACTAAAACTTAGTACAAGACAGCTTATAGACAGAAACAACTTACAGAATTATCTGTATCAGAGTATGGAAAAGAAAGTTTGAACTTCTGTTTTTAGAACTAATTTAATTAAAGATCAGACTATTCCTCTTTTTCTTGGACTTGGTTTGAGTGCTTTTTTTGTCTCTACATTTTCATAAAAAATGTTTCAAGAGAGTGAATGGCTGTACAGTTCTTAAAAAAAGGAAATCCAGTAACTGTCATCATTCCTATAGTGAATCATCATACTCACTTATATCAGTAAGTGTTGCCACTGATTAAACAAGACTGTTTCTTCCCTAAATTTGAGAAGTCTGAAATAATTCATGGTATAAATGGGCAGCTTTAGTGCTATTCTCAATGCTGTCTGGCTTGCACCCAGGCTCTGCAGGTAACGAATGTCAACACAAAACTATAAAATAAGTAACATGAGTAGTCTCAAGTTAAAGTGAATAAAAAGAAGAATACTTTTTCTAAAAACCTGGCATACAAACCTGTAAGATGAAGTGTTCTCATGATCTAGGACTGCATTAGTTGCTAAAACCCCTTGTGCTGAATCAATAAGAAATGTTGCATTTTCATTACCAGATAAAATGGAGTATTCAGCTTCTCCATTCAGCCCACTGTCAAGGTCAGTTACAAATACCTGTTTGGAAGCAAAACTGAGGTTTAATTATAAATAGCAGAGTGCAGTTTCAGGAAGAAAAAACTTATGCCACAGTCATTTATCTGGTTATTTTCCTTTTGACTGTGCAGGCTTAAGCAAATAATCATAATCATCCCCAATAAAAGTGTCATGTCAAGGTCATAAAATCTGATCATGAATTGCAATAGGATCCACATTAATTCTCTCCCTGAGTAATTTGAAATTCAGATACAAAAGGCACTAAGACTGGATGTAATCATTTTACACTGCTTACATTGCTATAAGATTGTTGTTAAAATAATGTCTCTGGTTAGTGCATAAAAATGCAATTTCTAAGGGGTCCAGGAATGGCCTTTAAAGTACTACTACTATACAAACAAAGGATAAAATAATTAAATTACTAAGTTTTCAAAGCTTTCATGGAATAGTTCATTGATTACTTTTTAAAACACAAACCAGAAAATGTAAAAAGGACAGAGGCAAGCTATAAAACTAACAGAATAAATAACATTCAACAGCAGTGGACAGGTTTCTCAAAGACTCCTCTGAGTCTTTGAAGAATTGTCTTTGTATTTTTCTGGTTGCTGAACAATCATTTAAATGAGTGTGAGATCCAGAGCATAGAAGAGGCAACCATTCAGACTGAATAAAGGAAACATTATAGAATGTATTCTGTCATAAAATCTTGACTGCGCATCTGGGTTGACTGCCTTTTGATTTTTCTCCATTCCTGAACATATGTTTCTCTAAAACAATGTCCATCAGTTTCTAATCACTTTGCCCTGGAGGCATTTGTAGCTTTCCATTTATTTATTCTCCAGAGGAGGAATATCTTTAGTGCCTAACATGACCCTCACTGTGACCTGACTTGCAATGCAAGAACATACACTGAGGAAATTGGGCATTCTTCCAGTCCAACTGATGACTTCTTTTGCTCTACCATGGCCAGCTGGAAACACTTTTGGAGAATGGACCCATTCAGAGTAAGAAGTGTTTGCACATTTAAATTGAGACAAGCTGCTCTTTAAGCATCAGATTTTAAATTGAACGCTTGGGTTTGACTGTACTAGTTTGATGAGTTGAAAATATTCTTTTTATTGCTAAAGCCCTTTCAGTAGATGCATTAATGCAAGACCCAGCCTATGTTGTAACCAGAACCACAGCTTTGAATGGATTTCTTAATTACTTGTAGAGAGAAACAGAAAAAAAAACAAAACAAAAAAACCCCCAAAAACCAAAAAAACCAAAAAAGAAAGTTCAGCTGCTCAAGTATTAACTAGATGGAGAATTCTTTCAACTTAACAAACCAAAATGAAAGATATGAAATTTAGTCTAGCAAAAAAATCACTGACTATTTCAGATATTCAAGCAAAGTAGCAGCAACAGCAAGAACCCTCTCTTGGTTTTTACAAGACTGGTCCAGAATGGAACTAGCAGAACTGTAGTCATGAACAAATAAATCAAATCTCTTTTTTAACTGCAGCAGGGTTTGGGAGGATGCATTTGCATTTACCTGTATGATGTCTGTTTTTGGATTTTGGCCTTCCCATACTGTTGCTTTGTAATAGTTCTGCTCAAATTTAGGTACATTGTCATTCACATCTTCTATCAAAATGGTGATTCCACAGAGTGCTGAATTCAAGCTATTTTCAGCCAAAACTGTAAGATGTATTTTATTCTTAACTTCATAATCAAGAAATTTTGGCTCTTTTACTGTGATTGCACCTGGTTTATTAAAACAGGAATAAAAAAATAATCAAGATGTGAAATATGAATTCAGGACAATACACACAAAAATGCAGTAATGAAGTCCCTAACATATATGTTCTCCTTCACATTACAGCAAAGCAAGCTCCCCACCATGTCCTTCCTCTACATGATATCTCACCTCACATGCAAGTTGCTGTACAAATCTTGAATTTTTTACTGATTAACCACCATGCTGTCTATTTCCTAAAACAAAGTTAATTTAATTATAGAGGAATAGAGAGGAAGAATGTGGCTGCACTACATGTGCTCCTCCACACATGACAGTGACTCAGCTGAAGAGACTCTGGATCCCCATCTGAGGTGGCTACATCTTGCCTTCCATCTATATGCAAACTGGGCAATAACTGTATCAATTTCCATATCTGACTGGCATACAGGTAAAATACTGACTTATGATGCAGTGAGCAACTCCCACCCCCAGCTGATATTTGATCAAAATGATCAGTTAAAGTTATTGAGACTACAAGCACAACTAGACATCCCATTAAACCTGACATGTACTTGGAAATCCATAGTCATAATTTTTTGATGTTCATCATACTCAGTGGTCATAGTGTATTATACTCAAAATACATCTAAATTTCAAATACAGTTGATCTGTATGCAAATGTGGTTAGAATTCAAATTCAGTTTTGAATGGACTTCAGCATGATTCCAATGATCCCAAACTTGGGGTAGCATAAGAACCCATCTACTGGGGCTCTCTTAGCTTTTTAGGAGGCTGCTTCTCAAGGGAGACAGGAAATTGCTCAGAGTACGAGCTATTTACACAATTTCTGTGGAAAACAACACCCATGCCATCCCAGAAACACAACAGCTATTCAGAAGGCAATCTCTTTTGTTGCAGATGCTTAGGAGCTGAGAGGCAACCAGAGTAGCAATGCCCTCCCCTAAGTGACTCGGGTAAGAGTGTGTGATGCACACAAGGAACGTGCAGCTCTCCTGCCTGCACTGCCTGACGGAAGAGCAGGTGAAAGCAGCCCTGCTGCAGAACACAAAATAAATAAATGAATCAATAAATCACCAAATAAATAAACAAACTTGACTCTAAGCCTTGTCAAGGTTCACCTGAAACAAAGAGCATTAAACTCAACAAGGGTCTAATGCTTCCTCAATTAGGAGTGTTTGGAAGGAACACATCTATTGAAGTTTTGGGTAACTTCATGATATGAAACAAGATGGAGACTCAGCCTAGATCACAAGCAGTGGTTTATTGATGCCCAACCTGGTGGTCAACAGCTAATCAGAACTGTTTTAAACAGGTATAATGGTATCCAGTTTCCTTCCATATCAAGTTTACAATAATAAAGGTCTCTCCACACCCCTGGTTTTACAACTTATTCATTGTAACAGGAGAGTAATACTCTAATACACCTATTGCTTGCTCTTAAGGTAGGAACTTGCTATATTTTAGAGACTACATTCATTAAGCTACACAGAGATGCTTGTAAAAAAAATATCAAAATGTACCTGTAAGGGGGTGTACAGAGAATATGTTTTCCTTGTCATTGAAGATGCTGTATTTTAAGTCTTCTCCAGTAAATTTGCGTTGATAAGCTTCTACAGTAAGAAGTGATGTCCCTATGGAAGCAATAAGACTATTTCATCATGTTCACTTTAGAAGCTTTTATTCTAATTTTATATTGCTGTGATTAAGAGCAGATGCACAGCCAAACACCTACCTACCAGGCTTGGTGCTCATTCATGAATTAAAACACTAGGTAATAGAAATAACTCCTCCATAACCTTCACTGAATTACAATTTCATAGTCAAGGCACAGTTTATCCCCCCTTGCTCAGTAAATTACTCATCTGATAATAATTTTACCTAAATAAAATAAAATGATAAATAAATAAATAAAATGATGAGTTTTAACTTTTTCTAGTTGCAAACTCCAATTAATTTTAAGTCAAGTTGTATATACTCTTTTTATTGAGGTTATGCTTTCTTTGGAGATTTAAAACCCAAATTTTCGTGAATTCTTTTAGTGAAAATAGTCCTGGTTTTGTGCATGTTACTCCTGAACTACCATGAAGAGTTTGTTTCTCTCATTTGCCTGAATTTGGTTTAGATGTAGAACACTATTTTAAATAAAATATTCTTTAAAAGTTTAATTAGCCATCATTACACAGAGAGAACGAAAAGATGAAACTATGTGCATAGCTATGTATCAATTCAAGCTGAAGCCAAATTCCATGAAAAAAGCAAAAATTAATATAGAATACAAGATACATGAAATAAAAATCCTGCTTGAAATGGGGCTAGAGGGAAAATGTGGAACTGCACACATTATCCTGCTCAATATAATCACATTTAACAAAAATGCAGCAACTTTACAAAGCATTATTAAGGCTTCCAAAGAATTATTCTTTTAAAGTGAGTTATGCAATCACTTAGCATATATGACAACTGAATTTAATGTATTTTAATTATTTAATTGTAATTCATTCCATGTGACTGTGATGGAGTGAGGTTACTTTGCAACCTGAACTCTTCCAAACAGCACTCCAGACAGACAGGTGGTTTATTACACCACAAAGGGGAGGCTGTTCACATTCAGTGTCCTGGATGTTGGACAAAAGGATTTTATCTTTAGTGTAAAAATGAGAAGAAACATTAAAATTATCTGCTACCTTTTTATTTTAGCATTGTCAATTGCGAATTTTTTTAAAAAAGGAATTTTAAGTAGTTTGTCATTTGCTCCTAAAATCTGTCTAAACCAAAACTAGACCAATTTTGACAGATGTAATTTTCTGTACTGGTCAATATAGTTATAAGATATTTACTAGCAAAGTTCTGGAAGTAAGGTCCAACCATCCAATAGGTGAAGAATGACATGAACAGGGTACTGTTGGGTTTTTTTGGGAACTTAAACAGGGGGTTGTATGTTGAACTTCCATTGCTGAGCAACTTTGATTTACTACAAGAGCCAGGAAGGGCAACCATTCACTGCATTCTCAGAGCAGAGTTAAAGATCAGAAAGAAATTCAAGGCCTGAAGAATGTTGGGTTTTCCCTTCTCACACTGGCAGCTGCCTTTTTTGTTTCTTTCCCTGCATGTTTAAGAAAAACTACCAGAAATAAAGGAAGTAGCAGCATTTTTACTTGAATCCATATTTCTCAGGGGGTAAGGTTAACATATTGTTGCTCTGGGTTCTCAAATCCCAGTCCTTGAAGTTTCATATTTTTCACATCGTTAAAATTGTTTACAACTTCTCTCTGGCAGAGAACAAATTTCTGATACCTTTCACAGAAAATGATTCCTTCAAATAGTGAATTTTTATAGTTTGTTGTCTAAAAAATACCAAAAATACCTCCAAACTCTGAGGTCTGCTGTGACACAAAGAAGCCCTATAGAGACAAATAGAAAAACACTTATCTGCTGGAGCTCACAACTTCAAGTTAGTCTAAAACTGCTCCAAGCAGAGGTCACAAGATGTAACACTTAACCTGGAGAGAATTAAGAAAAAGGTGGCTTCCTGGCTGCAAGGCACACTGAAATGGCAGGATGAGGATGGGATCAGCACTGAAGTTAGTGCAAGGAACAAGGGAGCTCAGGATCACAGCAGAAAGCAGTCAGAATGGCTTGAAATGCAATGCAAACCAACTACTCCCCTTTGTCATCTAACCCCAGTTCATCCTTACTAATATTACTTGAGACCTCTTAATTGCTCAGGAAAGAAAAAAGCTAACTGAACACAAGGACTAAAGGATTACTTGAAGAATAAGAGGATGCATATTTTATAGCTATTAGGAAGAAAACTGAGGAGTCAACAAGTTTTACTGATGAATCTGTCTCCAAAGAGGTGCTATGCAAACAACCATCCACATGAAAGCTCAGTGATTAATAAAGATTTCTTACCCTCTGGGGACCGCAGTGACTTGATTATTTATTGACTGGCTTCTAAGTGCCTGTTGTAATGCAGTTTAGAATATTTAAAGACATTAAATATTTAATATTATACAAAAAGTAGAACAATGGGGTTTTCTGAAGGTCATGAAACTTGGAGGTCAAACACTTGAAGAAAATTTGACCACAAGGACTAATTCCTAAGGCACTCACCCAACTGACAAATTTAATTTCAATTGTAACTAAGGATGCTTGACTTTGGCTTTCACCATTTATACTATTCAGATTTTTTGATTCTCATTAAAATAAACTTAGAGTTTTACCATTCTATTAGTTAAGGTAGAAATAAAATCAGGAGGAAAAGCTACATTTATTAATACCAGTTCTACAAATAATCAGTATGTAATGTAAAGCTCCGCAGAACTGAATACACTGGTACTATTCATACCAGGACACCAGGATCACATATATCCTCTAAGCTAACTTCTCTAAGAGTTTTAATTATAAACATGCTTTTCCCTCCACTGAAATGTAAAATATTCTATATTTATGTACGATTATATAAAGAAGAAAATGCTACAAACAGAGCCAAAGCAGTATTAATACTTGGTAAAATTTCTCATACTGTCATAAGAATATGATCTTCTTAGCAAACAGACTTTTATTAAATATATAAACTATAATTTTAGGATGAAACCCTCCTGTTTACCCTGAAGCTTTGCTAAATTTCCTTTAATCAAAACAACTTAAACTGAATCTTATTTATATTTTCTATAGACTGAATGGGAGAACCATCTGACTGTGACATTCTGTTACTTCAGTGCCTTGGGGCATTTCCATAATTTCAGGCTGGATTGTCTAGCCTGATGCATGAATGTGTCTCCACTTAAAAACTTTCAGGATCAGATTAGCTTATCTATTGCCATAAAGCTCTGAACTTTATTTTCTTTCTTTGAGCAAATACTTGTTTCTTAATAAAACTAATCTTCACTCATTACTTTTTTTACCCAGAAAGAAATTTTAACTCAAAAGACTTGAAAGTCCAGGGCTTTGACCTTGCTCCTCTGTGAAACCCAACAATGATGTTCTCACAACACTTTCTGAGAATAGAAGCCTGTTGCAGCAACAGAGAGTTAAAATTGAGAGCCTCTGGAAACATCCTGATCTCTCCACTTTCTGGATATTTAGGCTGGAAGGCCCCATACCTCACCACAATTGACTCTGAACAGGTAGATTAGTGAAAAGAGACAAAAATGAGATGAACACATACTGCTGAGGCATTTGAACTGTATCTTCTGGAAGCAGCAATTCCCCCAGGGTTGAGACTCCTTTGCAAAGTGACACACAAGTAATTACTTGAGACTGTGTAGTGCAGACTCTAGTTACACAGGGCTTGATAGCCCTGGGGTATCTGTGACTCACATCCACAGAAAATTAAATTTTAGAGTGTTCAAATCTATTTATAAATTCTGGTCATATTCAGGAAATAAAAGGGCTTTTTAAATGTCAGGACAAATGTGTTTAAGGATTATTTTTTTTTTTTTTAATAGTTAAGTCATAAATGAAGTGCTAGTTTCAAAAAATTAAAAGATGCACTTTTATCCCATGGATTCAGTGCTCAAGAGTGCTCAGCAGGGAGCAAAAAAAGGGAAATGCTCCTCTGCCTGAGGAGACCTGGATGTACATTTCAGGAGGGTATTTTAATTCCCAGGCTACTGCACACTTCACTCCACACTCCTTCCTGCTGGAAGCCTTCCACTTTTTCTGAAATCCCACACATTTTTACAGATGGAGAGAAAGCAAGGAAGGTTTTTTCACCCTACTGCATATGTTTGATCTGTTAATTGAAACATCAGTAATACTCACAGTATTATCTTTATCTTCAAATACACTGCTGAAAATTTGGCTTGGAGTCCCAAATAGGCTCAGAGGAAGGAATGGCTAAATGATCACTGCAGTAATTCCTGCAGCAATCACCTTCACTCTTAGTTCTCTATTCTGTTTGTAATTATATAGGAATATTGTTTGTTTTCTCCAATTTATTAACACAATTATTTTTTACTGATTCCTAATCAAATATATGGGCTGTTAGTCCAGACCTAAGAATTCACTAGTCCCCCAATACCTCTAGGATATAAAGAAATATTACTTTCATTTTACTGAGGGAAATTGGAACTACAAAGAGGACAAGTGGCTCGTTCAAGGTGAACCACATGAGGCAATGTTTGAGTCGAGAACGTAGTGCAGGTCAGCTCTCTAACTACATCTGGTCAATTGTACATCAGGACTAATGAGCAAAAAAATGGGGAATGCAGCCTTTTCTGCCCCTCATTAGAATGAATCCATCCGCTGGAGCAAGAAATGGTACTTCCCTTCTAACTGGCAGAAAACATAATTACTGATATTCTTTAAATGATAAAAAGTAGAGCAATAATTCTCATCATATCAGTAAAACTAAAAAATCTGTAACCACTGCAAGCTTAAAGGTCTTTTTATATAGGTAGCATTCTATAACACAGGCTCTACATGGAGATGATCTGTAGAAGCCTGAGTGGGAGTGTACCACAGCCCCTGAATTTCTCTTCCCCTCACCTAACACTCCCACTCAACACCCCATTCTTCTTCTAGACAGCTCAAATCTTCAGTAAGGTTTCAGAGTATCTCTGAAAACTATTATGGTCTGTGGAGAGTTTTGCAAAGTCAAGCAATGTCATGTGTGCACTAGGGGGCATCACTCATCTCATCTGAACAAGTACAGACTGTCCATTCATCATTACAATAACTGTGCTAAAAGAGTGAACTCACTGATACTCTGGGCTTTTCAAGCTTTCCTGGCTGAGGGATGGAAACACACCAGCTTTGACACAGGAGTTTTCTGTTAAATGTGAGTAACACTTGTACACGAGCAGCCATCTCCAGAGACAGACATTGCCTCCAACTAACAGAGCATGGTTCTCTGTCCCTCTGGTGCATAGGAATAGGGCAGATATATATTTCATAATCCAAATTACCTCTTGTCTGCTGCTGCACAGGAAAAACGTTCCCCTATACTTCTCATTACAACAACCATTCCAAAAGGAGAGTGGACTGACAACTACAATAATTCAGACTGGGATGTGATACCTACCTGCTGCACTGTTCTCAGGCACACTTGCTTCATACAGGTTATTGCTGAACAAAATCTCCTTTTCTTGTTCCTCTGTAAAGATAACAACCATAGCTGTGGCTGTTCGAGGTGGAATACCTTGGTCTGAAGCCATCACCAGCAGGTGGGTACTAAAGTCTTTGGAAGCCAGGGGCTCCTGAAGAATGATGTCACCTGTCTTTGCATCAATCTGAAATACAGCTTCAGGTACCATCAAACTATAAACAATATCTCCATTTGGCCCCAAATCTACATCCTCTGCTCTGACAGTGGCTATTGTCTCATTCACAGGGCTTTCAGCATGTACAAAGGCCCTGATGGGATTCTGCAAAAAAAAGGGATCATTGTCATTGACATCATCAATGTGCACCACAACAGTGACAGTGGTGCTTCTTGGCATATGGGTGCTACAGTCACTTGCCACAGCCCTAAATGTATACTGGGATTTGGTCTCCTGGTCCAGTGTGTTTGTAGTAACTATAGACCCTGTTACACTGTCGACAGCAAACGCTCCAAAGGTGTCATCAATGAGTGAGTATGTAACTTTGCCATTCAGACCATCATCTTCATCAGAAGCAACGAGGTCCAGGATGGCTGAACCTTCCTCTAGGTCTTCTCTTACAGAGATTTGATACTGGGTCTTTGCAAACATTGGGTGGTGGTCATTTTCATCCAAGACTGTTATAGAGAGTTGTGCAGTGGAGCTTCTTGAGGGGCTGCCTAGGTCACAGCACTCAATTACAAGAGTGAAATTGCTGACGTCTTCTCTGTCTAGGCTACGAGTGACCAGCAGCTTTCCTGAAGTGTTATTTAGTGTGAAGTATTCTCCAACATTTCCACCTTTCAAACACATAAAAAATAAAATAATCACAAACAATTGCTTTTAAAAAAAGAATCCCTTGTGAATACTGCTATGTTAATTGCATCAGCATGATCCAATTGCTCGTACAGCTGGTGGGCTCATGTGCCTTTCGCATATTTTATTCCTTATATGAACTAAAACCTGCATTTCATTTAAATCAGTGGGTGGCAATGACAGTAAATACAGAATGTCATATCAATTTACAGAGTAGCTATTTTGCCAGATGCATGTCTTTTTTCCCAAAGCAGCACACCTTATAAAATCTCCTGCAACTGTGCGGCTGCATGAAGTGACCTCTTCCCAACCTTAGTTACAAATTCCAGAAACCTATAAAACATTGCTGACAATTGTAATTACTTGTTCCTTGTCTCTTCTACAAACCTGTCTTTTGGAAGTGAATAGTTTTGCAAGGTCTTGATTTGGGGGTCACAGGGAGGCAGAGGTAAATATGAAGCAGTTCACAGAAGAAAAGTTAGTGTTTTTAGTAACAGTGAATGGCATAAATACCTCGTAACATGAAGAATGACCAAAGGTAATTAAATTAAAGATCATTAAAAAATCGTAAAATTCAAACCAAGAAAACATAAAGGAATTTGTAACTGCTTCTTCAAAGAAAAATCTCTTGGCTGTTACCACAGTAGCCATGTGCCCATGTTTGAGCTCTTGCTGAGAACCACAAACCAAAGCAAGCACAGAGAACTTGTATTTGTGCAATGATATTACAGGAGGCTCTGAGCAGTTTTGGAGCTTACATTGGCATGGTAGACATGGGGAGAGTTTGGCAGTATGAAGACTAAGTACAGCATTACTAATTGCTTGGTGAAAGAAGCTCTCATGAAATAAAAATAAAGGAATAAAACTAAACTAATAAAGCTAGATTAATTCTTGTGCTTGTTTGCATTCAGAACTTCCACAGCTATAACAAAAAGGACAGAATTATGCTTTGTGATTAATGCCTCCTTCCAGCATTTGGTAGGTTTTTTGCTACTCTTTTCTGTACTATTTCAAATCAAGAAAGCAGAATGAAAGTGTGCCTGGAAAGTGCTTATTAGTGCTGACAAAGGGTGAAAGATCTCTGCTTTTTTACCACATGAAAGCAACATGTGGACAAGACATGGGAGCTAGGGAGGCTTGGTAAAATTAAGGCTAGTCGATGACTTGGATGCTGCTTTATAAATCACTTCATGATTTATACTAACAAAAATGGAGTGTAACTTACCAATTATTCTGTATCTTAGAGCTCCGTTACTGCCAGAGTCCATATCCACAGCCCGGATAATGTAAAGAACAGAAGGCTGTTGATTCTCTGGAATATGGATCTCAGACATGGGAAGAAGAAACATGGGAGAGTGATCATTTTCATCCAGCACTCTGCAGATAATTGTCACTGTGCTCGACAGGGATGGGGTTCCACTATCTCGAACCAGAACTAAGATTAATGAAAAGAAAGCAAATTTTATACAACAGTTGCATGTGCAACAATGGATACTGCTTAATAGTATCAGGATAGCTATTTACTCTATGCAAAAAGCACATGCTCTTCTTTTCCTGAAAATGTTACCACTTCCATCTAATTCAAATGGCACAACAAAGTTACTGCTGATAGTAACACCATTCCTATTCTCACATCACATTTTACAGGCACTCATAGCTATTTCACAGTGTTACCTTTAATACTGAAAATCTCCTGGGTTTCCCTGTCCAGTGATGCAGTTGAAACAACTTCTCCACTCCCCGAGTTTATCCTGAATTTCTCATAGCCAGTTCCTGGTAAGATTTCATACTGAAGCAAGGAATTCAGTCCTTAAAAGCATAATGGAAGTTTTAGTAAAACACAGCCACTCTTCTCATATTCATGTCTACAGATTTGGCTCTTCCCTTCTTCCCCTTCCCCCCTGGAAATGGGTTATGTATTAAATTATTATTTTTAAAGCAGTGAGTAACTGCATCATCATTAGCAAAACAAAAACCAAAAAGATAGACAAAGAAAACAAAACAAAAACCAAAAGATACATGTTTACAATTTGGAACTTCAAAAGCCTTGCCCAGCTGCTGCTTTGTGCCTATGTTTTCCAACCCCTCCAAGTGACCCCAGCAATATTTCTTGGCACTCAGGGCATGTCTCCAAACAAGCTGACATATCAAGATGGTGTAAGAAAGCATTAACTTATACTGTGAAATCCACACATTTGCCTCTCGCCCTCCCTGAGGTAGTTTGTTTCTCAACAGGATGTCAGGCAGAGTACGGGTTCTGGTTCTCCACTTAACTTCACTTAGAGCTGATGAAAATATCTCTGCACAGTGTGACACTCAACAGTGTAAGCATTCAGAGAAAACATCTGCTTCTTAGCATGCCCACCTATTTTAAATATTTGCAATACTGAGCAGGCAGGTGCCTAAATCCTCTCAGTACTCACAGTGTAGCTATCCCCTAGCTGTCTTCAACAGGAAAGCAAATTTGGTGACATTCCCACTGCATATCACAGGCAGCTTAGGCAGCTCCCACCTGTAGACAATCTCTGAAATGAAACTGTTTGCTTTTATAAAGTCATGCAGGATTTCCAGAAGGAAAGGTCAAAGATTTTCCTTCCCTCAAAGTTTTTCCAAATGACAATTCCATTCAGCTCCTAAAAGAGCTACCATTTTTATAAAGTACAGGGATATTAATCTTCCTCTCCTTCTCTAGGAAACAGTAAGCTAAAACTGAACAGGCCTTTAAAAATATTTCTTCCAAAGTTGCTGACCTGAGCTGAACAAGACACGTGACACTGCACTCTTACATACTATGGTTATAAAATAATTTCTTCCATATTTCTTCTAGTTTCAACATCCTCTTGAGAAAAGTATAATGTCAGCTCCATCACACTGGTATTATAAACTTCAGTGAATTTAACCCTGCATCATACTTGAAGGGACTGTGTTTGTGTGGTTTTGGGGTTTGTTTTTGTTTTTTTGAGGGGGGCACATTTTTTTTTTTCATTCAATCATTTTGTTTTTTCAACCAACAATCAGTCTTTTAGTAGTAGAGGGAGAGTTACTGCACCTGGAAAGCAACTGCATTCCTAGTCATACTAAAACTAAGCTCTCCTGTTCAGAGTGAAACACTGCCTGCCTGTTTTCATGTGCTGCAGTAGCAAACCTGGTAATCTGCACTGAAGTTGATGCAGAAACAACAGTGTGAGGGAAGAAACAACCAAAAGTTTTTAGGAACCATGACTTCCTTTGTTTGCCTTTGGATAGCTTTGCTAAATAGTTGACAATGCTACTGAAATCTGATTAAGAGAATTATTACTATAAACGCATTTGCACCTAAATTATGTCAAGGTAGGGACTGATTCATACAATACACAGCAGAAGGAAAATGAGTCACAGAAATCCTTCCAGCTTTCCAGAAGAAAGGAGAAAAATCACAGCAGTAAAGACATTCAAAAGAATGTCTGGCAAATTTAAGGTTACCAACATACTCTATCTGATCTGTCCATATTTGATATTACTTATCTACGTTTAAAAAGATATTATAGATTACCAGATTGGAAAAAAGACCTATGACACTGTAGGGCTGGTATTAACTCTTAGCCCTTGGTCTCCTGCAATTGAACTGCTTCAACCCAGTGCCTTCACTGGCAGGTTTCTCCAATGGAAATTACCCACAGACAGTGCTGGAAAACCATATGGGTGCCATTCAAGTCGACTGCTCACATATTGTTGAAATTAAAACTTTGAAACCCTAGAGCACACCTTAATCACATTTATTTCCCAAATACTTACTGCCTCCTTTCTCATATCCAGCTGCAAGGAGCACACACCTAACAGTAGGAGAAAGGTGCACACCCTGCCCAAGAGAGGAGTGTGATAACACCACAGCTGACACATTTGCTGTATGACCCAGCTGGTTGGCTGATTATTCAGTTGTGCTGCTTGCATTTCTGGGGCTGAAATTACAAACTGAAATAGAAATAGACTATTCCCCTTGTGCATTATGAACTGGAAGAGGAGCCAAGCCCCTACACTGCACCTGGTCAGTGGCAAGAGCCCCTTTTCCCTGCAGGCCAAATGGCAAAGGGGATGCATGGTACCTCAGCTGCAGACAGGGAAAGCCTTCATCCCCTGCAGCATGAGCATTCCCTGCTCTCCAAAGATGCTGCCACCCCACAGCATCTCTGAAGGAACAGCCACGGCTTTGCACTATGGACGCCTTCTGCCAGAGTGGTAAAGCAGCAATGGGAACAAATATCCTCACCCTGCCACAGATCCAGGCTCAGGTCTGATCCTTACACTACTAACATTACCAAGATCATGACAACCCATGAATACGAGCAAGACAAAATATCTGGTGAATGGCAGTAAGCCCTGCATCATAACTCTAAGTCAGGGGTCCCTATTAACTTTCTGAGATTTTTCCCCTAAGGCTCCAAGCATAACTGCTGACCCACAGAGGTGTATTTGCTTTCCCATGTTTTTCCTCAGCATTTTCATGTATTACACATCTTTACACTCATATTTACTTGCATTACACCATTAGATGTCAGCCTCAGGGTGGATGGAGAGATCCCACAGTCTAAGAGGGCTTAGGGAAACTGAGGCAACACAGATTTGCAGTTAGTGCAGCTTTTATAATGTGCAGAAGGGAGTCAGTCAGTCATATTTCATGGATATCCACAAGAAAGAAATTAATTTCAAGAAAAAATTTTAGTACTGATTTCCAAAAAAAGACCTTCTGAACTGGAAGCAGTCTTAAAGCTTGGGTGAAACACAAAGAAGGTGACAGCTCCTTGCTTTCCTTTTTTTTTTTTTTTTGGAGGAAAATAAGTAGAAAGACTAATAAAGCAAAAAACTGGTGATGGCGGCGATTGTCAGAAAAATTATTCCTCCCTGTGGTCAGTAAGGGAACATATGAAGTGAAAAAAAAAATTCTGTGATGGGAGGAAAGTTCTCTATTTAGATGATGCAAATGTTACTGGAATGTGAACCGCAACTTTAAAAAAAAATGCAAAAAATGTGATGAAAAAAATAAAGAGCACCATAAGGGGAGCTGTCTCACAAATTCTGTTTTAAAAATGTAAGAAAAGTGACTAGCATTATTTTTATATGACTCCTATATAAATCCTATTTTCTTACATTATGAACATCACTTCAGTATTTGTTGTGAGCAACACATGCATGTGACATGGAGCCAAATCATGCAAATGTGAGAAAGAGACCCAGCTGAAGGGCTGTGGTTACTGGAAATATACTACAAGAAAAAACCCAGGAAGGAACCATCAGCCACAACAGTGCTCCAGTCCAAAGTCCAGGCAGGCACACACTGTGCCACCCAGTACACTTGGAATGCTCTTCCTCTCTTCCCTGCCAAGCCACTCCTGTTTCCTCCTCCTAATGATTCCAAAAATTTCCCTTCTGCTGTATTTTCCACAAGATGTGCAATAAATAAATATGAAAGATGAAGAAAGGAGGAAGAGGAATTCAAGCAAATTCCCAAATTTTTATTAGCTTAAAAATTTTACTTCAAATACTGCTTTTTGTATATATTTATATATATACAAAATATATAGTGTAAGCCACAAAAGAAAGAAAATACCTGGAAAAGAGAGGTACAGAGGGAGACTTTAGAGCTGCTCAGCTGACAATAATTTCTATAAATCCAGCCACCCCATTCCTAATTTCTAAATACTTTACATACTTCTGGGGAAACATCTCTTCTATATAGCACTTCTACCGAGGTCATATCAGCCTTTTATAATCAGTATGTGCTTTACATTAAAATGAAAAATATTACTGAATACATAAAATTATTTTGTTAGCAAGATCTATTGTTCTATGTGGTGGGGTTTTTTTTGTTTGTTTGTTTTTGGTGTTTGGTTTTTTTTTGATAGCACAACCTTAAACAATTCTAAAGATGTGCAGAAACTGAAACCACAGTAAAAAGAAAGTAAGTCACAGAGATGAGAGAACTTTGGGGCCAAATGTACCAGTACTGTAATATTTCTTTCTCCTTCCAGATTTTATCTTTATTGCAGACTATAGATCCTCTATTTAACTGCTTCTAATGACACCAACTGTATGCACCCTGTGTGGTATTACTTAAGATATGATTCTCTCCAGCACACAGATTCCTTGTAATATCATACACATTTTAAATATTTCAAAAGAGGAGGTAGTTAAAGAATTGAAGGGAAGCTTTGTTGCTTGTAAGGCTCTCTCATGTTTAGTCCTGTGTGATTCAAGGTGTACAGGACCCGCCCTTTCTTACTCAGTTTGCCTATGGCTGAAAAGAAATTTGTTCACATGCTTATTTATGGAAAATCCTATTTGAAATCCAGAGCGGTTTCCACCACATCCCTCCACAGCTCAACAAGGTGGAAAATCTTGGATGACAGTGCCCCTCTCTGGTTAGAAAAGATAAGTGCATATTTGCTGATTGTCTTACAAAGCAAGGACCCTTTTCTAGGGAACTGTTTTAAAATTATTCAAAACCCTCTGATTGAGAACAGCAAAAGTTCAGATATTTAACTGAGCTTCAGATTGCTTATTTGTAAGCAGAGCACACTGGATGTCTTCACATGATAGCTATAGTATGCTCAGCTATATGGAAATGCTCACTTTATATTTAATATTGTTAGTCAGAGCAGAAGCTACCCCAGCATGAAAGTCAGAATACCTCCTAGCCTTGAATAAACATTGAGACTCTGAACAAAAAGTGATGTTTTGAAACTCAAAATTAATGTATTACCATGGGAAAAGCACAATGCCTATACCTACAAGCACAGCAGGCAGCAAGATTTGATTGGTCTACTACAGCCACAAAGAAATTAATAGCAAAAGAGCAGAAATTACCTGCATCTCTGTCCACAGCTTCCACCTTGATGACAAACTCTCCTGGATCTTGGTTCTCATGTATCACAGTCTCATAAACTTGCTTCAGGAATACTGGGGTCTCATCATTCACATCAAGAACAGTGATGGTCAGAACCTGTGTGGTAGAGAGAGCTGGGCTGCCATCATCAAGAGCCATCACTGTCAAACTGTAGTGCTCCTCAAGCTCACGGTCCAAAACTTGGGCTGTAGTTAAGATTCCTGTTATAAAGAAAGAAGGTATTAAAAAACATTCTGGTCCACATTAGGATCCCAGTTGCTCCAGCACTCACATCTTCAATGCAGCACCACCACTGCAAGGCTTCCAGACTGTGGAGTCCATCATTATTTCTGATTCCCCTTAGAGTGTTATTTGGCCCAGAAATACTCATTGTAGCATCAAGGGAAACTCATACTTGTGAAATATTCAAGTCAAGTCCAGAGATTTCTTTTTATTTAACTCTGATTAAATTTTAAGATTTTAAAGATTTAAATCTTTCATTTTTATTTAACTTCTAAACTTTATTTAAGTATTTCTCTTCTTTTGCAAGTAAGTTATACAATTAGGAGCTCTGCAAATCAGTGTCAGCTGTATCATATAATGGATTCAAAAACAGAGTAAGAACCAGAAAATATTGCAACTATTAGGGCAAGATTTGCATTTATGTGCAAATGGTTATAATAGTTACAGAACTCAATCAGGAACCAGAGAATTTCAGAGGGCTAAAGAATGAATTTTCATTCAATAAGAATGAAAATCATCAGCACTTTGAACCTCCATAATGGTCAACCTAGGTTTGAATGCACATTTGTTGATCTTGACTTTGCCTTTCCTTGTGCATACATATAGCAACCTATGTCTGTGTACATGCTTCAGACATGCAAAAATCAGAATTAAATATTTCACTGCACACCCTTTCTTCCCACATTCCTTCAGGTGCTATTGTAAGGTACTTTAGGACACAACACAGTAAGAGTCATCCAGAAATTTTTTAGCTGGGTCTCTCTGAGCTTGCCAGCTGCAGGTAGTACTGCCCCATTCATGCTACCTCTGCCTGAAGCAATCACCCTGAGGACAGTAACTCACCTGGGTAGAGTACAATTGTCATACACTATCTCAGCATTGCACTATATGATGTTAGTGAGAAGCACAATATAAGAAACTCCCCAGACCAGAAGTTGTCATACCTGTGAGTTTATCCAATACAAATGCTTTGTTTTCATTGCCTGAAAGAATGTGGTATGTAACTTGTCCATTTCTCCCCTCGTCAGGGTCCTTTGCAGTTATGTGATGCACCAGAAAGCCCACCTCTGCATCTTCCATGACATAAGAAAGAGGTGAAGATGTAAAACTGGGACTGTTGTCATTGATATCCAAAATAACAATCTTTACAGTCAGGGAATCAAACCTGCGATCCGTCAGATTTATTGCCTGGTCAGCTGCAGACACTGTAAGGATCACAGAACGAGCCATCTCCCTGTCCAGTGGAAATGCTGTGGTCAAGGTGCCATATGAAGGGTGAATAAGAAATGGATTTTCAGCCATGTTACTAATTTCCAAGGAGTACTCTATTTTGCTGTTCAGAAAACTGCCATCTCCATCTTTTGCGTTGAATGTGTAAACCAGAGTGCCCACAGGTGCGTTTTCCTCTACTCCAATCACAACAAAGTCATCTTGAAAATATGGAGAATGGTCATTCTGATCTTCTACATCAATACTGAGGAAGACAGTGTCATTCTGTGGAAGATTACTATTAGAATCCTTTACAATAATTTGCAAGAGGAAGTGCGAAGTTGTTTCATAGTCCAGTTCCTTGGAGAGAAAAAGGTCTCCAGTCAGGCTATCTATTTCAAAATGAACATCATCGTAATCTTTAGCAATACTGAAATGTAGTTTCTTGTTCGCTGTGAGATAACTGTCAGGCCACCTCAGAGAATTCAAGATTTGTGCAGGTCTAAAATTTTCAGGTAGGACATAGTGTTTAAAATCTTGAGAGAAAGCAGATCTCCCGCTGGGACATGGGATTACCTGCAACGGAAGCACAAAACCTGCAATATTTCCCCATTGTTATTATGAATAGTGTAATGAAAATTATTCTCAGTAATTCACTGAGATTATTGATTCAAATAATAAGTTATTATTTGCTATCTTTATCCTAAGTATGCCTCAAACCCAGAAAACAAACAACATGTTCTGTAAGAGTTCTATTAGTCCTTATCCAGTGATTCCTTTATTCTGTCTTCCAGTCCTGCACTAGAAAAGGGACAAGATTGTCTCTCACTGTCTGAATCACAGGGGTCCAAAGAGAGACGACTCTCTGCCCCTATTCTGAAGTCTCAAGTGTCTCTCAAGGTAGGGCAGCATCACAGGGACAGATGTGACACAGTACATTATGCAGTTTTCCAAGCAGCTGGGGTGTTGGAGGGTTGTTTATGTCATTACAGGGTATCATTCCCTATGAATTGCTGCAGTGTTCCAAGTGAATGCTTTAAAATAAAAGAATCTCTTTAATTGTGGGAATTGCACTTGCCCTGACCTTGTTTCCTGGCTTTCTAAAATTAACCACTTTTTGGGCAATATGAAAACAGAAATCTCAATGACATTCAACCCTGATAAAGCCTTGACAAAGCAGCCCCACTGCAGCTCCATGAACAGCAGGTGGCTGGCTCTGGAAAGAGCACAGGCTGGATTTCACACTCCCATGCAGAGCAGCCTCACACAAATCAGCACGAAGGAGTAAGCTATCCCTATTCTGCAGAGACAGAATGTATAAAAGAGAGTAATATAGTGGAGAAAATAAATATCTGCTCTCTCCCCCACTCTCAGTTCCTCTTGATACTTGCTTTCCATTCTGCCAGCCAGGTATTCCTTTTTTCCAGTGTTCATAATGACCTCCTACTAAAGTACAAACAGCATCTACCTGCAAAACAATTCAGACTGCTAGAATGTTGTTGAGTATTCTTAGCAAATCAAAATGGATCTTCCCTGTCATTTCCTCCCTCAACACAGAAATGGCTACAGAAAATTACTGTGAGAGAAGGTGCACACAGTTTTGAGCTTCTCCTTCTTCAGCTTATTTCCCTAGCTTGCCTAAATTTGTTTTTTCAGAGAAACCAAGGATCTAGTATAACTGTTCCATCAACATGAACAAGTACCTGGATGTAAACAGCAGCATGTCCTTGAAGTGAAGGCATCCCCTGGTCCCTGGCTGTGACCATCAGTCTGTAGTCTGATCTCTCAGCATGTGACAGAGACTGGGTTGTTCTTAGCTCCCCACTGACACCATCAATGTGGAAGCATCCTGTATCTTCTTCTATGGGGAAAAAATGGATTTGAGTTACTCCAGATCTCGCCAAGCTTGCCTCCATAGTTCTGAACATTGTAATTAATAGAAAGAGAGGGCAGGACCCAGACATGAGGGAACCTGCTGCACTAATTCAGATTTTTCGGTCTCATTTGTTTCACCTCTCCTTCCATAGTTATTTCAAACCACTCACTCTGCACTTAGAAAGATACAGAGAGAAATTCTATGGAGCACTAAAACAGCTGCTCCATTTTGCACCAACATTATTCCCATTACTGGCATGTGCATCACAAGAGCAGCAGACACCCCAGGATGGAACTCCTATTCCAACAGGAGCTGGCAGGCAGGGACAGAGAATTAAGCCTCAGTCTCTGAACTGGCATCAAGGGTCAAATAAGCAATACTGGATACACAGCTAGCACATGTCTCTTACAAACTACAGGTCAGCAAAGAGCCCAATCTACACGTAAGACATCATCACTGCAGTGATGCAGTCTGCTCATACCTTACAGTAAATTGTTTCTGAGCAACATATGAATATGGGAAATTATGCTTACATACTTCATCAAGGACTGGCTGCATGCTAATACCAAGCAACTTTGAATTAAAATTACTACTTGTAGCTACATCATATTATATTTATTCTAGAGCTGCAGAAAAAAATCCTACCACAGAAGAATAAATAAATATTTGTGACTTAGAATCACAGAATCGTTCAGGTTGGAAAAGAGCCTTAAGATAACCAAGTTCAACTGTTAACCTAACACTGCCAAGTTCACCACTAAAGCACATCCTTAAGTGCTACATTTACACCTCTTCTAAATACCTCCAGGGATGGTGACTCAACCACTTCCTTGGACAGCCTGTTCCAGTGCTTCATAAAACCTCAGTGAAGAAGCTTACCCTAATACCCAATCTAAACCTCTCCTAGCACGACTGGAAACCATTTCCTCTCATCCTATAATTTATTACTTGAGAAAAGAGATTGGCACTCACTTCCCCCATTTTCAAGAAATAGAATAGAAATTACTCGTGCATTTTTTGTAAAGTGGGAAAGTATCCACTACTTGGAATACCTCACCAGAAACTCAGAAAATAAAATTTCATATAACTACTTCTCTCTTAAAATAACTACTTAAAATATAACTTTTTGCTATGTGAATTTTTAATACGATGTACCAGTGGGTTAAACAAAGTCATGCAGCATAATAGCTGCTATTCTAATAAGCAACTATGGAAAAAAATAAATTCAGAGCAGACATAGTACACAAAACACCCATAAAGAATTATATGTTCACAGGAAGCTAAGTGAGCATGAAGCTGTTTATATTCTCCAAATATGAACATGCAAATTAGCTGCACATATAGCCGCTCTCTTTTTTATGCAGTGGCCTTACCTGCAACTGTAAAATATTAGTGCCTGTGGAATTTGAAAAAAAAAACCACTGAGCAGGTTACTTAGAAAACAGAGTTTTCACAGTCAACAAATAAAGAGTTTTTTCTAGTATTATTCTGCTATTTTTGACTGACTACACGTTTCAAATGCTCCACGAGTCCCTCCTGGATTGACTCTTGCAGTCTGGAACATAACTAGGAAATTGCCAGCAAAAGGAAAGTATGTAAAGAAAATTATATTGAACAAGACAGTCCTGCAATCTGCATTTTTCATGATGGAAGCATAATATTAATGCTGCTACATTAGTGTTTTCATAAATAGCTTTTGGTTACTTTCCTGGTTTAGGTCCCAGCAGTATGTCTAGGTTCACAGACATCCTATTTTGTTCCATATACTGTTTCCTGACACAAAATCCCAGTTAAGCAAAATGCAGAGGAGATACAAAAACCAAAACATATAATCTGCATTGCATGCATATATTTTTAACATTTTGCTTCATCTGATGTTTAAAATAACTGATACTAACTAGAGAACTAGAGAACTAACAAGAAAACAATGTAAACAGAAGTGCACAAAAACCTTTCACTTCAATTTTCTCCCATAATGAAGTGACAGTTACTGAACTGAACCAAAATAAAAAACAATTTTAAACAGAGAACAAACAACATTGCAAGTACATAACTGCAATCTGAGCAGGAGGCTTTGAGGGTTCACCCTTGCTTCAGCAGCAATGAGGACAATCAGTACCTCTTAGCCAAAAGATCAATGCTTGTTTTTCTGTTTCAAGTAGCAGAACAGAGCTGAGCTCAACTGCAAGAGCTTCTGAAGGGCTGAATCTTACTTCATAGGAGAAAGGAGTGGTTAGAATTTATATTTTTTAATAAAGTGAGTTGGTCAGAAAAGAAATTACCAATAGTGTTATTCACTATAGATTACAATTCCACTAAAATCCAAATATTGCATGAAACTGTCAGTTTCAAGTCTCATAATGCTGGAAAGAAACCCCTTAGGACTTCTATTTTGAAAGTGTTTCACATTTTCATCTTTTTTATCTGATACTGTGGTATAGAGACAGTCAAAACGGAAACATCTTATTTCTATTTTTCTGGTATTTTTATCAGTCTGTTTTTCAATTTATTCATGAATGATTTCATAGCTTAGCCATTAGATTTCAAATCAGAAAAAAATTCAAGGAAAAAAATATCTTGTGGAACGGATTCTCCTTCATCCACAGACAGACTAGTCAAACATTTATACTACATATTTAAGGTCCCTTCCTAACCTAATTCTACAGGTCTAAGAATCTATATAGTTTGTAGCAAAAGCAATTTCTTCAAGTTTTGAATTTCAAAATCTTGCCCAAAAGATCTTGATTTTCAAGCAATTTCCCATGTGACAAGTACCAAGAGAAGAAATAGACCCCTTTTGAACACACTTACCCAAGATTACCAAGGGCAAGTGCATTTGAGTGGTAGCTTGTTCACTTTCTAAATACACTCCAAATCCTCCTTCTCATTCTTTTGGAAGTTCAAAGTGGGGAAAGTGGGTTTGAGCTTTACAATCAACAAGCACATCAGTCATTCCTCAAAGAGCTCTCTGCACTTTCAGAAAAACTTGCTCAGCTTTCACCTCTGTAAGACATCTGAATTAGGCAACTGTGGCTTATGTTATACACCCTAAAGATACCCCTTTATAAATTAAAAGAAACTGTAAGAGAAATGGATAAAAAGAAGGAAATTGAGAAGAGCATATGAAGCACAGAACAGAAAAAATTAAATCTCTTTCTGACTAGACTCCAGTGGCCCCAGTCTCTTCTTGTGGTTGAAAAACGTACCCTAGTCTGCCAATAAACTGATACAACCTTTCAATTAATTTTTATACCTCTGCATTATCTAACCAAATCACCCTGGAGAATGAGTGCTGGCTTTTTGCTTCTCTGTAGGCATACATACAACCCTTGCCAATTCATGTGCATTAGCAGTCTAAATGAGTCTTCTCCTAGCACTCTGCTGGCCAAGTGATAATGTATCCTCAGAATTGGTCCAAACCTAAGTGTAAAAGCTTGCCAGTGCTAGCCTTAACAGAACAAAGCAATAGTTTACGATGCACTATAAATAAAGCCTAATTTTTGCCATAAATTCTATACTAAACCTATTGAAGGCCAGGAAAATCATTATGCTTTTGCCAGCATCACTAAGGAAGAGCACACATAGCTGGGTTTCACCTCCTTCTGAACTGGATTACTTTTTCAATGATAACCCAAGGGCAGAGGTATGGCCATATGACCACGCATTTCCATACACATTAAAGTTTAATTATTTGTTCTGATCCGCTGGAAAGGAGAAAGGGTATTTTGAAGAAAATACTTCTCTAAAAGCTAAAATTCATCTGTTGTGTGAACCTCATGGTTCTTTTACAGACTTTTTCCTCATGTAATATGTTCATATTTATCATTAGTCCTCCTGCACAGCTTAATCTGTTGCTGCTATTACAGCGTTTCTTTAAGACCTCAAGAACATTAAAAAATACCCAGTGGCTCTTCCAAGCTGAATAGGTGACACTGGCACTCACAGCTCTTAATTTTGTCACCTGCTGAAAAGAGCACTGCTCTGCATGCAGTCCTCCAGTTAATCTGATGTCTTTCTGTTTAACAAATATGGCTGTAAATCAGATCATATTTCTTTTTCACATTTTAGTACTGAACAATGCCCTAGAACTAGAAAATACTATTTTAAATACAAACCAGGCAAGAACTTCACCATGGAATTGAAGACCAGATGTTAAAGGCTGTGAGCCAACTAACAACAAAAATAAGTATCAGAGAAGTTCAGCTGTTTCTGGATTTATCAGGAATGTCTCTTCTGGTGAGGGGTTTTTGCTGCTGTTTTTATCCTTTTGTTCTTTCTAGAGACAGCATATGCATGACCAGTCATATTTTCTGTTGCTAGTCATTTTTATAATTCAAACTCTTTCTTACTCCCCAGTGGGGCACTCCAGTGAAACAAGTAAGAAAATCCAATGTGCTGTTTGAAGGAAGGGGATACAGCTATATATACAGACAGGCAAAGAGACCTCTGAAAAATACTTCCTGTGTTGACTGGCAATCATCCTTCAAACAAAGAGTTGGGTACTATTAATTTCCTTTTTCTTAAAGGGGATCATTTTGTGCAAAATATTTTTATTCACAGTACAGATGTCTACAGTTTTCTCCAAGTTGCCTCTGGAAGAAGTGGTCACTTGTATCCAAATTCAGGCAATAAAAGTATGGCCGCAAACTTACACTACAGTCTTTTATTATCTACGTATACTTCAAGTGCAAAATTTTCAAGAGAGTTGTTGAATGTCTCATTTTTCAAGCACCTCTTGGTGGACAAGAGAGGAGTTAGTTTTCCAGCCCTGGTGGATTTAGATTTTAAAGTCCTTCCATTTCACCAGAGAAGTCAAAAGGGTACATAAAGACACAGTATAACAAAATCTACAGGAATCTTTTTGTAATTTCAGCCTTGGCAAGAAGAGGCTGCAGATTCCTTTGCTCTTTAGGAGTGAGGAGTGTTTCGTTCTTCATGCTGCAGTAAAAAATAATTGCAATGAGTTAAAAACAACTCAGCCTACAGAGAAAAGAACACCTGAAGAAATGCACTGAGTGGAGAGAAACATTGGAAATATTTTCTTGCTCTGATGAAAGAGCATTCTTTATGTTCAAATTTATATTCAAATTACCATAGGCTACTTATACCAAGCTTAAAGGGTATTGATTACATTAAGCTGGTATAACACAGGGGGTTTTATTATTACTTTATTATTATATTACGGAAATAAAATTCACAGTTCTCTCCTTGGCACCTCTCACTGTTTTGAACCAATAGTGAAGCAAAGCAGGAGGAATAGGTAGGATTTCCTCATGGTTACAGAGGGAGTTCTCTCTTGTGTAAAAGTGTAGCAAGTGAAATGTAGCAAAAAGAGAGATCACTTATGTCTTTTCCCAGCATTAATGCCTCAGTCCCACTCTGGTCATCATTTAGTTTAGCCTCAATAGAGTCTTCACTGCAAGCAGAACTGGATACTACAACACACCCTAGAAGTGAACTCCCATATGTAGGAATTACGGGGAAAACTACAGATATGTCAGGCTAATGCAGTGCTAATACAAAGGGTGAAACATGATCTAAAAACCACAAGCCTTGCTGTTTTCCCAGATTATCTGCTTATCCTTCTGATCCCTGCTTTAGACTGTCATGAACCAATCTTTTAGCAGAAAAATCTGCAATTGGTCATGGGAAAAGAGAGATCCTCTTTCCTCTAAGATGCTAAACACCTGATTGAAACATTAAACTGTACAGTAAAAGATCACCGTCCTAATCTTTTCTGAGTGCAGTTTGAATGCTCTCTGGCAGGCCACACAAGTAACCACACCCCTGGGAAGAAGGGGCAGAACGGGAAGGGAGGAAAAGCAGCTGCTTGCACCTCCACATATACTTATTAAGAAATATAAAGTTCCCGATTCTTATTTACACAGCCACATTTATTGTAATAGACACAAAGTATACATAAAATTCAGTATGAATACATGACACCTCTAAAAGTCTAGATATTTCAGTGCATCTTCACTTACAAATAACACTTTAGATTCTTACCTGATTCTATGGAATATAATACCACACCGTTGTTTCCAGAATCCAAGTCTTTTGCAAAGACAGTGGTAATAAGTGTCCCTGATGGCTGCCCTTCCAAAACCTGTCATCAAGCAGTTTATAAATAATTTGCAAATGTACCTGGACAACAGCAAGCCTTAAAATACATTTCTCCCTGTAAGACAAGAGTTTAGCTGTTTCTCTGTTTTCCCTTTCAGTAATATTTACAGTCACTGCAAACAGTATTTCCTAATACAGTTCTAGCAATCCCTTACTGTGGTCTGCAAAAATTGCTAATTCAAAAACCATTACAACAGCAGACCCAGAGATCAGAAATAAATAGAGATTCTACTACATGCATAAAAAAATTAAAAATTAATCCTTTACATCTAACAGTCCATAAGGCAGAGAAGGGTACA
This sequence comes from Calypte anna, assembly GCF_003957555.1. Lineage (NCBI taxonomy): Eukaryota > Metazoa > Chordata > Aves > Apodiformes > Trochilidae > Calypte > Calypte anna. Next base: position 33,455,051 of record NC_044248.1, on the reverse strand, counting down.
CATTTGATAAAGTTTAAAACTCCCCAGTATACCTAAACCTAAATCAAGACTGAGTTGTGTTTTTCTTTCGGTGCTGCACTGTCCCGGTTCCTCAGCACGGGGGTTTGGGCTCCTGCCACAGGGTGGTGCTGAGAGCAAGGGAGCGCATCCCGCAGGCAGCACCCACCTGGAGATGCAGCTCCTGGCCCGGTCCCGCGTGGGGGAATTGGGGCTTGTTGTCATTGAGGTCCCTCACCGAGACGTACACAGCCGCCGTGGCATTCAGCTGCGGGGACCCGTGGTCGGTCACTAGCACAGTCAGCTGGTGGTGAGCTTGTTTCTCACGATCTAGTGCAACCCAGTTTATAATTTCACCTGATGGATAGAGAAAATTAACGTCAGATCCCTTACTGTACAGCAGAGACCCCAGAGCAAAGGTACAAAGCAGCACACTGACCCTCCAAATAAATCCATCTGGCCTTTTCTTCAGGGACACATAATAGCTGTGCACAGGGTTTTAACTGCTGACAAATGGCCTTTATTATGCCCCTGGGTTAGGAAATTCTCAGCACAATGTCTTTACATTCATCAGGAAGCCTTATGTCTCCTATACAGTCTGGTAAATAAACCTGACCCAACATTCCCTCCATCTGCTTGACCGTACTCAATACAGATGAAGATCTGTGGTTGACCAGAGTCATTCAGACAAACAGCCAAGCATTATCTTATGATCTTCTTGGTTAATCCCCAGAACTCTGTTTGCCTTTAAACTTCTATAAATGTACCGAACTGAAACTCAGTTTGAAATGACAGTTTGATTCTGAGATTCATACAGAGAAATTCTGGGAAAGACTCCTCACTTCCCCCTTCCCCCTCCCCCCATGAAGACAAGAGATCTGGGGAAAGGAATTTTAAACAGCAGATCATTACTTGGTACATATCATTTCACTAAATTGGATTATTTACAGTGCCTGTGGTTTCCCTTCCTCCAGGCTGTACTTTGTGGTGTTATACCATGTGGCTGTAGTGTTGACTGCTCAACGCATTTGGGATTCACTGCAGAGTACAATCTGTGCTATGAAAAATTCCTCTGAGCCAATTTGCTTTCTGTGGTACCACATACAAAAAACCCCACAGTTTTGATGTAACTTACAGAAGTTTTCACAAATGTGCAAAAAGACTGCAATTGTCAAATGTCATAGTTACCTTTGCATTTACTTATGGTTGATCTGCACTTTTCAACTCTACTTGATCACAGGCAATTAAGTTCCACATGTGATGTATTGAAGCTGTAACTTAAAACTCCTTTTAATTTGTTACAGTCAAACACAGAGTTATGACCAAGTGACCAGAATGAAGTAATGAAAAAAAATCAAATCCTGAGGGTTAGTTCATTCCTCATGAACATCTATTATGTTTATTTCATTTCTCAAATTGTGAAGCTTTGAGTTGGAATATTCACATACCAACCCAAGAGATTCACAGAAGTTCCTGAAAGCTTCATACTTTACTTCCATTCCCTTAGGGAAGACTGCTCTCCAAAAGCAGCATTAAGATGATTACAAATCATAAAATGCTACCTGTGTTGGAATTCATCTTGAAATACTTTCCATCAGACAAGAGGAAATAGGAAAGCTGTCCGTTTCTTCCTGAGTCTTTGTCAACAGCTGTAATGGTGCCAACCACACCCTTGGGAAGTGGACTTTCCTCCATTTCAAAGAAATAACTTTCACGCATAAACATAGGAGAATTATCATTTTCATCCAGGATATTAACTATTACTGATGTACTTGCATTTTGCCTGCAGTTTCCATCCTTGGAGGTGCTAACTAGGGCTCTAAAACTTAGTAGCTGTGCACATTCATAGTCCAAATGTTTCCGAAGATAAATCCAGCCAGTATGAGAGCTGATTCCAAATGGAACAGAATCTATGGTAGGCTCTAAGGAATACGTCAGCTTGGAGGCAACACTGTGTGGATTGAGTGTGTGAGCTTGGACCTGAAGGATTTCGGTACCTAGAGAGGTAGCTTCACTGATTTCTACTTGATACACCAAGTTTTGAAAAACCAAAGTGGGGCCCATCTTCTGCTCTTCAATAACCACTGTCAACAACAGCACAGAAGCCAGAGGAGGATTGCCGCAGTCCTCAGCTGCTATCTGTATGGTATATTCCTGCTGTGCATCTGCAAACACAGTCCTGGTGAGGTTTACCACTCCAAGGGTTGGATCAATGTTAAATGCATTAGACTGCTTGCTTGTAATACTGTATTTGACTACCCCATTCAGGCCACTGTCTTTGTCTTCTGCATGAGCAATGTAGACAGCAGTGCCAGGAGGCTGGGTATGTGCAATAGTCACCCTGTCAGATTTAGTAAGAAAAACAGGAGGATTGTCATTAACATCTGTCACAGTTATGTTGACCTGGGTGCTGCTGTAGACAGGGGAGTTACCCAACTGGGACTGAACGGTGAGCACCACAACTGACTGAGTTTCATGGTCAAGCTGGCTTCTGGTATGGATGATACCAAAATGGGGGTCAATACAGAATCTTCCATGTGGATCACCAGAGGAAATTCGGTAAGAAATCCCTTCTAAAGAATCTAGAAGTGAAAAAGCCAAGAAAAATGTAAAAAAAAAAAAAAAAAAAAGTGATAACACAAAGGCTAGTAAGAACATCTGTGAAGATTGCATGCTGTCAAATTGAGCAGAATAAATGTAAGCTATACAGATGTTTGACTTTCTTGGGCTTTTCATGCTTCTTTCTTCCTGTCTACAGAGCCCTTCAGTAAAATAAATCCCACACAGACTTGAAGTATACAGTTTGTACACTTCAGCACCATTTGATTTTCACCTCAATGGCATGACAAAACTCTATAGAGAAAATGGTATAAGCTCTTGCTTTTTCCTGACCTAAAAATACCCCAATAAATTAGTCATTTGAGAGTAATTTTATTACACACAGGCATTTGCTATAGCAAGGAATGAAAGAAGTGGCAGTTCTCTGAAATAACTGCATTTTACTGACATTATTCATGGATGACTATTACTATAACCCTTACATACCAGTTGCTTATACATCACATAGCAAACAACATCTGCAGGTTAAGGATTATTAACAAGGTCACTCCACAGGTGCTACCTCACCCTAAGGACAGTGGTCAATGCACTGTCCTTCCAACAAGAAAATGGGAGGCTCTGACTCATCAAACATGTATAAAAACTCTGCCTCTACCACCTTACATGTACAGATCTATTATCAAGCTGATATGTGGACTCATGGCTCCCACTGCTCTGCACAGGAACCAAATATAAACGACTCTCAGGACAGGGTCTTTTATGTCTAAGGGCTAGCAGGAGCTAATAACTTTCCCTCTAACATAATAAAGAAACCAATTGGATTAAATAAATTTTCAGAAGGTCTCAAACATTCATCTGGACCTCACTACATATTTTGGGGAATTGTGTGTGTGTGGTGGCCAGTTTTATCTGTTTGTTGGGGGTTTGTTTTGGGGTTGTGTTTTTGAGGAAAGGTGGCTTTTCACAGCAGCAGCACTTATATAGATTCTCTACAATTTCTGAATACTCTGCTCATGAGTACTGCTCTGAGATCTATCTTGCATGGCTAATGCTTTAACACAAAGCACACCATCACTCTGACCTTTCTGTACACTTATACAACATGCTTCCCATTCCATCTCTTACAGTTATAGAAATTAATCTGGAGGAAAGTGGAGGCAATTTCCCATGGATCAACAAGGAGAGTGCTACCTATTTTAAAGAGCATCCTGAGACAGCAGTGATAACACCAGTTGTTGTAAATAACAACAATAAATACTATTTAATGCCTGACAGACTGAGTTAATAATGTGAAAATTTATTTTAAAAATTATATGCAGGTATTTCCAGATAATAGCACAACAAAAATGCAATATAATCTCTGACTGAGCATGCAACTTACTTGGAGGCTCTCTGGCCTTTACAGTGCCAACTGGGCTGTCTTCAGGTACATCTTCAGGAACAGAAAACACATACTGGGATCTCTCAAATATGGCAGGGGCCAAAGCAGTCTGAAGGATGTTTACTGTGACAGCTGCATTGGTGGGAGAAAGAAGACCCCCCCCATCCCGTGCAGAAACAGTCAGGAAGAGTGCAGAACGTGGCATGTGACCAAGAGCTGAGATCAGGTAAATGATGCCTGAAAGTAAATAGGAAAGTACCAAATAAAACATCCAGAAAACAAAGCTGAACCTCGTAATACAAATCTTGGAATTAACAGGCTCTGTGGAAAATATTTAGGAAGCAATTGCTTGCTTTTTAATCACAAGTTGTTGGTAAATACTAACAGTAAATTCTAAGGTCTGAAGAAGTTGTGAGCTGCTAACAATTTCATATAAACTACATGAAATAAGCTATTCTTTGAAAAGAAAATGCAACGCTCTGTCCAGAAATACAGGACTTTGGATGTGCCTTTCTCAAGATAAAATACATTTTCATCCTCTAACTCCAATGAATGAGACTAAGCTGTCTCAAAATAGATTATCTTCTAACTGCCAAAATAAATCTTCAGTAATATCAGATAATTATGCCCAATTTTTCAAAATACTCTTGTATATTGCTCCAGACACCACATCTAGCTATTGTACCTAAGAATGGTAGTATGGATAGAAGGAATGAACATGGCAGGAATCCTGTCCTGTCATCTTCTACAGAAAATCTTGTATGACCATCAAAGGAAAACTTCATTTGAGTGAAGACTTCAGTCTCAGCAATGCAGAATTACATCCAAACCATAGCCTTCTATGGGGTGCTTCATAACAGTCCACAACAATTATCCAAACCTAACACATTTTAACTGTTCTGTGAGAAAGTCATTCAGTATCCTTTGCAAGTAAGTTAAGGATTTATAAATTAAGATATAAACCCACAAATAAATCATTAGCCCTCAGAGCATTCCAAAATGTCCGATCTAAATGAAGTGAACTTGATACTTAAAAAATTAGAACACATTAAATCACATAGCAGATGATGATATGTTTTTTAGTTTATAAAATGTGTAACTAAATTATAACCCGAGTCCCATAGTGAAGACCAAGTGCATTCAGGAAGGTAAAAAGCACAGAGATCATTAATACTTGTTTGTCTTATCCTTCCCAGGACCTTCTCTATGTTGAGTAGAAAAACCTCCACACTTTTTCTGATGTGCCAAAAGTCCACAATATTCTAAGATGCTTTGGTATTCACAGATTTGCAAACAAAGAGTAACAACTTGTTGTAAAGTACGTTTTACAAGAAGAAAATGGAAAACGAGAGGTTACAAAATGTAAGAAAATTCTTCTTGGCAATTGCAGCTAAATATACTCTAAATGCTGAAATTGCAGTGAGCTAAACAGAAAGTTTGCCATGATTTTCAAGTGATTCAGCTAACAGGGAGAATGTTCTACATATCATCAAGTATTTTTAAGAAAAGCCTTTATGTTTTGTAGAAGTTGGTGAAGACACAAATCTCTAGCAGCTCAGTATAACCGAACCTTTAAACTCTTTAGGCTCTGAGCTAACTTTATAATTTCCTGGCTGTAAAGACAGGTTTAGTAGGGATGATGTTTAGCATTCAAGTGGAACATTTAGTGTCCTATCTGACAGAGAGGGTAAAAATTAGATTTAACTCAAATGCCGTAGGAGAATCAGTGTATGATTCAATCACAATATATCTTCTCAAAATTTAGTGTGAAGCCACAACATTAATTGCCACAATGCATTTTTAAAGTAGAATAAATGGAACAATACATAAAATCCCTATAAATATGCAAATGTGCATGTGGCATAATTTCCAATTACACTGCCAGGACATTATAATAACAAACTGTGCATTGACATGTTTACAATGCATTTAAAAGGTCTTCAGGATCAAGGAAGAATGCTTTCCCCTAACAACAAAGGACACTCATTCCAGTGTGACAAACCACAGAAAAAGCTCAAGAGTCACAGATGGATTCAGAATTCATTGTTTACCCAGCTCCTACGCCAATAAATGATGTACTTCCAAGAACCAACCTTGTTTTGCCTTTTTTTTTTTTTCTCCTTTTGTCTTCTGATGATTGCTTTTTACAAGTAGTTAGACAGCTCAACAAAATACTCTTCCAAGGACAATCTTTTGGCATTTCCTGAGGTAATCTGAGCAACTGTAGCTCCAAGGAAAATGGTTTTGTTTTTTTTCTCCAGAGGTTAAATGTATAGATATGGAATATAAACACTGTCACTGTCAGATTAAAGAAACCGGTAAAATGGACTGTATTTTATGAAGTTGACCAATTGGGCATTTTTCTACTGACAAAGCCAAAAATACCTTATTTTTCATTTTGGATACTTGAGGATATATGGGAAAAGTGAGAAAGCTTTTACAGAAAAGCATCTTGTTGAAATTCTTACTCGCAAAGCAATAACTGAAGATTTCAGGACATCCCTTAGCAAAAGGTGAGAAAAACAGTGCTCCACCCCAGGAACTCTGAAAGACCTCGTGGAATAGAATATTTCAGAATATTCCTTCTCTGCTGACCTAGGACAGATTATAGCACAGAACATGCCAGTAAAGCCACAGAAATCAGACAGAAACAAAATGCATACAAGATTTTGCTTTACTCTGTGTTGCAGGGAGAGAGAACAGTCAGTACCTCTTGCCAACTCAGTCCTCTCTTACAGGACCTGGGACACTCTGGAACAGTGGTAGATTCCAAGTAAAAAGTGTATGTCTTCCATATGGTTTCTCCCAGCCTCAAACCGTAATATGAAGAGAATTTTATTAGCCCTGTTTGTCTTTTAACATTCTGTTTCTTTCAGCAACTGTAATATGGGCATTAACTTGGCATATTTAATAAAAACATTTGAGAGAGCTCTTTCCTATATTGGGGAATATGCCACATTAAGCTTAGTTACTGCCCCATAGGATGGGGAAGAAGCTGTTAAGCAGCAGCTGGGATCCTAATTTTTATTTGATTAGGTAAAAACACAGGACTGTGACTAAAAGAGACAGTCATGACCACTTGGGTGAAAAGCAGCTGCTACCATACACCAGAGCAGGCTGGCTAGAGGGACTTAATCTTCTGAAGTCTGGTGAAGGACATCCCCTAATAATACCTTGCAAAGGCAGAAACATGAGGCTAACTGCAAGAAGCACATGGCAGGAACTCTCTGTGTCAGTCACACATTCAGCAGGCTGGAGATGAATCCTAGTTTTCCTTTCTTTCCCATTCTGTAATTAAGACAGCAGCTTATGATTGTTATCACCATAGTCATCTGCAGCCTGCAATTTGCTGCTTCAGAGAACTTTCCAGACAATTAGGTTGCTGTGGTATAGAAGATAATCTTTAATTATGAAAAAGTTTCTAGAGATGCTGGGGGTGGAAAGGGAATCATGAGATGGCTCCTCTGCAAGGAATATTTTACCAAGACCAAAGCTCCTCTCAGCAGGGCACCATGCAGACACAAGTGGGGTTCTACTTTAAGAAATCACTTCATGAAAATGTCACTTTTTTTCCTTACAGCTTGGCTCCCTATATATATGGACAGCCTTATCTGCTGCTTTTAATAACATTTAATTCACTTTTTTTTGAAGTTTATTTTTTAATATTACTGCAGTGCCATGAGGATTTTACCTCTGGTTATTCCTCATTCTGCAAAAAAGAGAGTTGGAATCAATTCTGCCCCACAGATGAACAATCATATAACTAACTACACAGCAGATGAAACATTAGCATCCAGCTGCAATACATTTTGGGGAACCTCATTTTTCTTGAATAGACCTGCATGGGTGTAAATTACTGCATATTCCAACCTTTATCAGTCAAAACCATGACCCAGAAACCTCCTAACATGATACACATACACATTTTAGGCACAACCTGCAATGCTGGTTGCATGTTAGCAGCTGCCACTGCAGGCTCTGGTTTGGGAGCAGCATTGCTTCAGGGCAGGAGAGTTTAGTACAGCCCCATTGGAATTTACAGATGCTTAACTGCAGAGCAAGCTGTGCTTACTGGAGAGCATAAATTGCTACAGAGGTTTTGAGGATTCAGTGTGCAGTGAGAGACAGAACTACTGGAAGGCAAAATCCTGACTGTCAACTTTGATCTGCTTCATCCTTCCCCACTGACTGTCCATGCCAGGACATTGATTTCCAAAAAGTTCTTGTTTCTACTTTGTGCCTATCAGCAACAGAACATAAATGAAGCTCATGTTCACTCTGAATGTGCAAACACATTTGTGAAAGACAGGACTCTGCAGCACCTGAAATCCTCTGGCTATGACAAAACTTCTTGTGGGATTTTGTTGGCTCATTTTTGGGGAGATGCACCCTACTCCAGAGGTGGCTTAGCTGCTAAGTGCTGTTTTTCAAGAGTTTAAAGGCAGAAGAGAGGGACCTGCAATATAATAGTTCTTTTAAAATGTGTTTCTGATCATCTTTGTGATCCTGTGCATACATCACTAAAGTACTCACCAAATGCCCTTTTGGTGTGGCAGAAATAATATTGGTTATCCCAGTAGGATTTACACACATACCTCTAGCAGGCTACTTGGAAAACCCCTCTGTTTTTTCCACGGGGTCCTCATGTAAGCAAAGCAAAAAACAGCCCTACATTTATGGTCATTCAGAGGTAAACAAGATGTTTTCCACTTGTCAAGCACTGCTGAGGCAAAGATAAAAATCAGGATGGAGTAACTTCAATAACAAAGTCTGGGTTGCATGAAGATGTGTACACATGTAAATAGCTTCCAACATTTTCTCACTGTTCACAAAATAAAAAAAGTACCTTTAGAAAATGGAAAGAGGAACAAATCAAAAACAATCAATAGTGAGCCCTGAGGCTACAAAACCAGACACCCTAACAGCTTTAAATGACAGCACTATTTTTTCAGCAAATATCCTAGGTCAGCTGGCACGACCTGACACACAGCTCAGAAAATAAGCAGATGGCAAAGAGTTATGTAGAGTTCATCACCTCAATTCGCCTTCAAAGCTGGAGGCTGTTTAATACTGTGTAGGTCTGTGCTGACCCACTGATCTCAGAGCATGTCTTGCTCAGCCTTTGCTTTTCATGCACTTCTTAAGTGTTGGAAAAATTTTCAGGATGACAAACAGGCCAAGGTAAACCTCCAAGAGCTGAATGCAGTTGTGAGGTGTAGACTTTGCATCAACATCAAAGCCAGCATTGTTCTAGGGAAGAATGACAGCATTGCTGCTCGACATTTTATTTTATCTGGCTCATTGCCCATCCTCTAATCTTAGCAGAGCATTTAGGGTTCCAGTTTTAGCAATTTACCTGTACTTCAAATGCACTTTTTTTAGTTGAAGATGCATTCTTGATGGTAACCGTAACAACTCTGCCAAATGGACTGTTTGGAGAGTTGATATATAACTGTCAGGGGAAAGAATTAAGGAGGAATTACACTGATATTTACAGTCTACCTGCTGCAATACACACAGCTTCAGATTATAGGAAAAGGTTTTAAAAAGCTTAATCTTGTTGGCGCAGACTTTATTTTGAGTTTCAGCAAATAAAAGCACTATTTCAAGTTTTAAACTATTCAGTATTTGAATGTTTCCATAGTAAGGAACTGACCCAATTTATATTGATCTGCTATCTACAGTTGTTCTTTACAGAAGCCTCACAACCCTGAATAGAGGAGGCTTTTGACTCTGCCTCCTCTCCAGCACATTCTTGTGCTAAATTCACAGTTTTCCTCTTAGAAAAGGGAATCTAAATAAACAGCTTAGTGACTACTATCACTACTACATAAACGTTCCGTGTTTAATCACAGGACTATGCTTAAAGTCTATTCCAGAGCACTGAATCTGAATTCAGCCAGGCTGGTAATCAGCCAAGTGAGGAACCAGTACCTGGATCTCTCAGCTAATGTACAGTTCCAATACTGCAGCTCTCCTGGAAGCACAACACTACTATTTAAAAAACTACAGGTTACAGATAATTTTAGCCAGCTAAGAAGTATTCATCAACACACAAAACAGTAATTCCTAATTAAAGCAGTTCTATTATTCACCTGGGCATCAGCTGGTAATGTTAGGTCACATTCCCTCACATAGAGGGGATGAATCTAGTATTAGAATGATTGTGTATTGCACAGATGTGCTTTTCAGACCAAGTCTTGCAATGAACTATTTGGGGAGCAAACCTTTTGTCTCTTGAGACTAGAGTTTGCTAGTTTAGGAGATCACATAGAACCAGAATGCTTTCTGTTGGAAGGGATCTTAAAGATCATCTCCAGAAAAACCAAGTATTACTTTGAAGTAGCTTTCTTTATTGTACTATTACATGTTTGAATAATTCTTCCCTACCAGAAAAACAACAACTGATAACTTGTCAGTAAAGCAGAATGCAACCAAAGAGACATAATATGTTATTACAGAGAGATTTCCTCTGTTTCTGCCTTATTTTGTTACCTTTAATCTGACATAACAGTAACTCAGAATATGTCTGTTGCCTTATTGCACACTAAGAGAACACTTCCACACAAAACATGAGTTTTAAAAAAACCAACACCAAAAATCAAAGTATACACCAATGAGAGGGTAATTCTCTGGCCTGGTGAACTGATGTATTTTCAAAGACAAGGGTCCCTCAAGCAATCTACACAGGTCCAGCACTGCCACAGCATCCTACCAGGTCACCTGTGCTTTCTTAACTTACTGAAATCTTCCAAAAGCATAATTTTAATCAAGGATCTTCTCAATCAAGCTGCCAGACTGAAGATCCAGAAATAGCTCAGTGCACAACCTGGTAACAAAACTAGACAGCCATGGGAACCAGAGATGACTGACTGCAAGAGATGCATCTTGAAGGCCCTGTACCACAAGATGCATATTCCCAGCACAGACACAGAATGAAGCCTAATATAAAATATAAGAACAGCAAAGATACCTTAAGAGCATTACGAAGCGTTGAAGATGTTCATCTTAACCCTCACAAATTGATTTTCTACTGCATACACTCCCTTACCATGTACATTTTACAGTTCAGCTGCACAAAGGCATTTTTCCAAGGCTGTCTGCTCTCTTGGTGGGACCTCTCACTTTCTTCTTTTGTTTGGGTTAACTAAGAACTTGAAGTATGTTAAGTACATGTGTACTTAAGATCTATACAGTCTCTATCAAAGTGAAGTGCTGATCATCTGACCTTTACTATACAAACTCCTCCTCCAAAATGGAAGGTTTGGGTTTAATTTTTCTTCTCCTCCACTTTTCTCACCAGCAACCCACACCACCTGCCTCTTGGAGTCCAAGAGCTGAGCTGTAAAATGCCACAGTAGTTTTACACTTTGTCTTGTCCAGTGGGTTGCTCCTTTTCTGAGATCTGACATGGACTAAATTACAAGAAAGGGGGGTTGGGCTAAACTATTTTTGTAAATACTTTTCCTTGCTAAATTTATTAAATCCAAGTACACCTGTCATATTGCTATTGCATTTTTGAGGTTTTTAGCACATAGCTTGTAGGAATTTTTCTCACTGTAGATGGTCAGTTCTGCTGAATTTTATTTATAAAAGAAAAATGAGACATATACAGTTTTCACTGTATATGGATATTTTTTCATCCTGTTTTGCTACAGAGCTTACATTCAGGGAGAAAATTTGCACTCTAACAATTTGTACAGAAAATATAGTGTGCTTCAAGGAGAGTATACTCAATCTGTATTATTTATGTTAAACTTTTCTTTAGATGAGTTATCAGCGAAGTAGCCGAGACCACTAATTTTTCCTTTGGGACTTTACTCATAAAAAACTCTTCAAAGGTGATAACTTAGTGAGCTAAATGCCTCAGACATATTCCACTGATTTACAGCATTCTGAACACTCAATTTCATCCAAAACATCAGAAAAACAGTAATCAAAGAAGATGCAGTTTAAAAAAAAGCGGTCTCAAAATGCCCCAAATTAAAACACTTCTAATTTTAAATGTTCTTCATGTGAACCTCTTCATATGCTTAGCAAATGTACTGCATGCTGTATGAAAATGCTAAAAGTAGTTTAAAAATAAACAATTTTTTCCTACCATACTACATGAAAACATCATTAATCATCACAAAAAATTGCCTTGTTTTCTTTAGAAAGGAAGCACTGCCATTTTACCTCAATGCATATTACAATCTGCTGTCTATTAAACATTGTATAATATATGGAGTTAGCAAAGTCTGGATTTTTTTCCCCAAAAGAAATGTTAGAACTTCAGTTTTTCTTTAAATCCTGTATTGCAATAAAAAATAAAGCAAAACTTTTTCACACAATGCAAATCTCTTAAGATGAGATTGTTTAATAACATTCCCATTTCTTCAATAAACAAAGCTTGTCAACATCCTTAACTGGAATGAATCCATTCTGGTGCTCTGAATCAAATCAAAAAGTTTATTTTAAGTCAGTTTGACATTAAATTGCATTTACATATGGTACATAGTAAAGTAATGGGTGTAGTGCAGAACTAAAACACACACTTTCAAACCAAGAAAGATTCATCAGTAGAGGGACTATTCAGCACAAGTTCTACTCTTAACTCCTCTTTTTGCATCCATTACCAGGCACTGGAGAAAAGATACTGGACTTAAATTTGCATTTTGTTTGACTAAGTTAATAATTTTTATATTCTTAAATTTTTGTGTTCTTCAGGTATCTCCTTCCTTCTTCTCCAACAGACTACGATCCAAGACTGCTCTCCATCTCTCCCCATTTAGTTTTACATTGCCCCATGCTATTCAGTTAAAAATGAATAAGAATGCATCTTAAAGGACACTCATTTTTTAGCAAGTAAAAAGCTCCTCAAAAGAATGATCATTTTGCAGAAGCTGTGATGGAAATTTTTTTAACACTAAACTGCCAACCAGCACTTCACCCTCTGTTCTCAAAATGCATTTTCTGGCATAAATGAGCAACACACAGTATCATGACAAAAGGTTGATCCAAGTATCTTCAAGTTAATCAAAGGCTTTTGTAATTCCTCACAGAAACATAATTAGTAAAGACAAAGAAGGATAGTCACAGCCTTTGTTTTCAGCATCTAATAGAGGTAGGATTCACAGAAACATGAGCCTAAATATCTTAATCTAAAGAAAGAAAGAGAGAAACTAACTTATATGCCCATACTTATATAATGTACACTGTGTGAATGCTACTTTCTCTACACTCTTTATACACTAGGTTTAAATCATTAATATCTTCAAATGAACGAAAACCAATGGCTGCTGCCTTTCTCCTACCCTTCATCAGAGTTCTCCCCACACAGAGATGTGACATGATGGAGTCATACTGGCCCAAAACAATTTTCAAAGACTATTCTAATTTTACTGATTTGAAACAGCTTCCTTGAACCAGGGCTACAGCAGGATAACTATCTTTTTAGCCAGCTCTCAAGAAGAGTGTCACTAAGATCAATGGAAAATGACTTCTGTGCCTCTAGGCCAAGGAAAATACTAATGCTTCTAATATGAGTTTCAATTGTTATTGAACAACTGAATAAATTAGATTGTTAATCCCAAAGTCTTAAAGTTAAGCACTGCACAGGTATTCTACCACACCTGTGACTGTATCCTGTGAGTTACATTTTTCATTACCTGTTTAGCCATAACTATAAATGCAACACCTTGCAGATAGCTCGTTAGGTAATGATGGGAAAATAAAGAAACATAACATACAGCAAACAGTTCCCTAGCCTGAGGAGCTCTTCAACTTGCTCTGTTCCAATCAGTTCATGAGTGCTGTTCATAGATCATGCAAGATCAGATATCTACAAAAGGAAACATAATGAAGCCAATATGTTGTTTACACCAGCACCAGAAACAAATGATAGGAAGAGTCACGAACTAGCAGAGGAACTGGTTTACAGTTCTTTAGGCATACATTTTTCTAGTTACACACTTCTTGAAGTGGTTTTTCTTGTGGACATTCTTTCATCAATCACATGAAAAATACTTATTTTTTTTTCTCAAAGGGAAACACAATAAATGTTATTTATGGTTATAAGAGCATGTAACAAACAATAAAGTATCTAAAGCTAAAAGAGCAAAAAATACCACTAAATAGACTTGTTTAGAATTCAGAAAACTTTGATGGAAAATCTGTCTGCCTAATAACAGACTCTTCCTTTCCATTCCCATTGAATTTAGCTATATATGACATCCACATGTCAGAGTGCTTGAAATAAAAGACGAAGCCCCTTCAAGGAGCCTGGATGTGTCCTGGCCTCAGAACATATATGCATCAAAAGCACAGATATGTTCTATACAGTTATTAGCTGGCCAGATGGCATGATATCCTGTGTTGTGAACACAGATTATAATTCAAAGCTAAAAGCTTTCTTGATACATCCATACAACTACCTGAACAAAGCAACAACCAGAAGAAAGCCATAGCAGTAAGAACTTGGGTTATTATTTTACCCATTTCCCTCTAAAAATGAAAAAGGAAGCTGGGGGGAAAAAAGAGTCTGTACTGAGTATTTTAACTGCAGCACTCCAAAAACACCACTGAAGAAATCTAGAGTGAGACAAATTTTCAAATCTACAACCTAAATGCCATAAAATAGAAATTACATATGCCATGGAGAACAGTGCCATCTTGCATACGAATTTATTATATTGTGGTGTAATGAGACAAACTGTTAGCTATTAATTAATTTAAATAACATAATACTGAAAATAACTCTGTCCACCTCTATTTAGAATGGTAAGGACTATAATGAACATGATATGAAAAAAAGACTAACATAGTTTTTCATTCCTCATTTCTAAATGTTCTATCAGTGACAAATAAATAATTTTTAAAAAAGAAAAACTTTTTAGAAAGGTGAATTCATGAAAGATAACAATACCATTGCTGTGCCTACTTTTAGGTCCTCTAACAGGGAAAAGAGCAGATAAAACAGAATGGGCCACACTGCAAACTGGAAAACCACAGAGTATGTCAGTAACAGACAGCACATTCGCAAGATCAGAATATCAAAGACCAACACTAATGTGACTTTGTTTGGCTTATGGATTTGGGGATTTATCTCCTGAAGAATTCCTTTCTCTTGTCATACTTATCTGTTCACTAAATGCCATCCACATAACTACATAAAGTCCTTCACACAACTGCCAGAGAAACACAGCTAAATTAGGCCATATATCAGAGCATGTCATACATCTCTATGACAAAAACTGGAAAACATCTCTGTCCTAACAAGAAGTAAGGAGGAAGAGCTCAAATTTCTGTGCCTTAAAAGTCAGCCACTTGTTTCGTCTCCCTCAGAATAATTATTCTTAGCTTTCACAGCTATTAATCTGCAAGGACTGCAGAACTTTGTGTGACATATTGGTACTTTTAATGCTTATTTTGTTTATAATGGTCTTCTTGGCTAGCTGGGCACACTGCTGGCTCATATCCAGCCAGGTGTTGACCAACACCCCCAGGTCCTTTTCTGTCAGGCAGATTTCCAGCCACTCTTCCTCAAGCCTGTAGCATTACTTGAGGTTGTTGTGAAATGCGGGACCTGGCTTTTGGCATAAGAAGTGTTACAGGGAGATGTGCAAGAATATAAAAGGAAAAAGTGCATTATTCAGAAAAAAAACACCATGCACCATTAATGTTAATAGCATAAAATTAGACACTACCTGACTTTGTGAATTACTCAGCAGATCTGATTATGTGCAATCAGATTCCAAGCAGTATAATGTTGGGAATACTGTCTCTGACCTAAATGCTCTTTTCATGATGAAATATCAGCAATAATGATCTCAAGAAACTTCACCCTGAATTTGGTCTGTCTTTGATAAAATATGATGACAGATCTGCAAGATAATAGTAACTTACAAACTTAAATGGTCTTCATGATTAAGCGTGACATTTTCCCTATACAAAGTGCCAAAACTGGAAAAAAAGGTCAAAAGGTCAGAATCTGAGGAAAAAGCCTTTCCAAAGAGAGGACTGATGCAAACCCAGTGCTGCTGGTATGAACCACAGGGGGTCTCTCTGACAAGCTTGCTGGGGCAGTTTTAAAATGACCAGTTGAATGCCTGTGGAGATCCAGCTCCCTAACTATGGGTTGACCTATATATTTTTGACATCTGTTATGCTCCAGAGAATCTGATTAGACAGGCAGTTAGAAGCCCACGGTTAAATAAAGTCTGAAATAGCCAAGACAAGCAGACTAACTTCCTAAGAAGATTAGTTTCTTCTGTTCATCAGAATATTTTGGAGATCGTGTAAGAAAGTGAAAATTCGGACCATTTTGAAAGCATAGAGCCTTTCAATGTTTTATATGCCAATATATGCATGTACAACAGCCCCCAATTTTTTTAAAACATATAAAATAATCCCCTGTGCCCTGGCCATCATGAAGCAAAACTGCTGATCATGATATATTTGTGGTCAGAGGACGGGTCTTCTGTAAAATGGTAGTTGCAACTTAGTTAAACCACTCTCTGAAAGACACCATGGACATTTGTAACTACACTGCTTGTGTTCCTTCCCACTGACACTGGTAACTATCCTAAAGTTAGAAAGCAGACTTCAGGGGCTGCTTTGTGGCCATGGGAAAAGTGATTCAATCAGTGAGAGTCAACCTGTCTTAAAAAAAAATTAATCCATATTTACTCCTGTCATTATTGTTTTCTTGCTTTTATCGTAACTCCCTCATTGAACATGACTCCAGAAACCAGAAGGATGCAGAGTCACATCAGGAAAGAAAAGGCAGAAAAAGACATTTACAAAGCTAATCACAGCTTTATGCTATAAGATTAAGCAGCAGAGAGACTTACCGTAGCACATGGGGAAAGAAGATTAGGACAGAAACAGTTATGAAATGAAAGGATAAGCATCTTGAAGGGTCTTTCTTTGTTCCTCATGGTTAAAAACTAAACATTTCAGGAGTTCAGATATTGTAAAAAACAAAGGTTTGATTATTTCTTACCATGATGGATAGACTTATGGCTGAAAATATTGGACAAGTGGCATATACCTTGTTCTGCATTGTACTGGCATTGTTTCCCCTTCTCCTGTCTGTTCCAGTGAATGCAAAGGCTTCCTGCTAAACCTGAGTCCTTCACCTCCCTCTAGATTTGTTTTTCCACAGAATCTGATTTTAAGCTGTATGACATGACTCCAAATAAAAAAAAAGCAACATCAAGAAAAAGGTATTTATATAATTACAGCCTTTCTGAATCATACCTGTAGAGGCATCCACTGTGAAAAAAGAAGAAAATTCTCCTGGGACCAGCTCATAAGTCACAATGCCATATATTCCTGAATCTCTGTCTGTTGCAACAACATTGATGATCTCTGCTCCTGGCTGTGTGTGACTGCTGATGCTTGTCACATAGGTGGCTTGTTCAAAAACAGGTTGATTATCATTTATATCTTCTATTTCGATGCGAACAAAAGCTTGGGCACTCAGCCCACCCTGTTGGATAAATCAGAAAGGGAAAAAGGAAAAAAAAAAAGTCAAACAAACCACAAAAAAAAACCAAGGTCAATTTTAAAAGTGTACACAATAGAATGATGTATATCTGGCTTCCTATTATTAGGAAACTCAACACGCACTACCAAGAAGTGAAAATACTTGTTAAAAACCACTTAGTGTATCTTTAATACCCCAAGACAGTGAATTTAGGTAAGCTACTGCTCAGAACACCTCGAGTGCACTAAATGACCAAGTACACAAAGAAATCCAACTTGTTAGAATGATGAAGCCAGAACACAAAGTTATTTTTGTTTAACTAATGAGTACTACACGTGTCAAATCCTTGCTAGTCTACATTCACTTGCATTTACTGTAATCCCCTAAACACTACTGCAGAGAAATCAGGGCTTTCTGTCCCAGAAACATATGTAGCTGTGGTTCTCCAGAAAAGCAGAAGTAACTTCTTTCTTATATGAGTCTTTCAAATTTAACAGTGAGACCACATACATTTATGTGTATATATATATAATTATGTGCATGCCAGTGTGTCTATGTATCCACACCTTCACTTCCTCTACACAGAGAGCAATCCCAAATTTGACTGAAGCACAAAGCTGAAATTATTTCTGTAAAATGTATAATTAATTATGTACAATTATTTGAAATGCATTTGTGATTTTGCAGGGAAGGATGTCTCACTGTGCCTTTTAGGGAGGCTGGTTCAGCTTCTCTGTTCTTGTTTCTTTTCCCTGTATAAAGAACTGGGAAAACAGGCAGGCCCTGCTCCCAGTTTCAGCATCATACCTCTCCACAACCTCTCCACTGCTCTCCCCATGGCTGAAGCTCCTGATACAGGTGCCCATCAAGAGTCTACTCTTGATAGCACTTGAAATAGCACTTGGGCAGCCACAGAACCATGTCTGGCCTTGCACTGCACTGAAACCTGAGAAGCAAGGAGTAACTGCAAGCTGGCTTATCAAAATCACAATGTGCCATTGCCAAGCACTGAATTTTGTGACAATCTGGAAAAAAAGACAGTTCTGTGAGCAATGAAATGTAGACCCCACAGCACCTGGAGTGAAACAAATGGCATTTTACTTCTCGGAGGCACTGCCTCACACCCCTTGTAGACCCCTCCATCACTTTGGAGGGATTCATATTTCCAAGGTTATTTTACAACCATAACAACTACTGACATTTTTAAGTGAAAGCAGTTCTACTTGTTGCACAGCTGATAGTGGATGCTGGGGCACTGAGGTGCACAACAAAGCCCCAGAGAAGCACACGTGTGCATGTCTTGCACATGCCAGGTGCAGTACATTACCATACAGCCTCAGGACTAATCCAGTGCTCCTAAAAGTCATGCTGAGTGCTGTGCTTGTCCCAATTTGTCACTTACTGAAACTGCTGGTACAGATCAGATGTTTTTGTGGACACGTGACAGGCTATGCTAAGCAAATCCAAAATTAATTTTGAGGTCAGAGTAGCTATAATATTAAAAAAAAAACTAGGTTGCATATTTCTGCAATGCAAATGTTCATGTCAGTTATTTTTAAGCATGACCTTTACAAAACTACCCAATGATTCAGACTGGATACTTCACCTTTAGACTTGCCTTACAACACAACAGTCTTCCTCAAGACAATTCTTGAAGGTTTGCTTATCATTTACACATCAGGACCTACTTTTGGACAGAAATACTACCTGCATTCCTCCCACCCCTCCCCCTATTTCCATAGGGATTTTTGCTTTGTTCTGGCTTGTTTCTTTTTTTCTTCCATGTAGTCATATTACATCTGCAGGGTGGCAGTGACAATGAAAGCTCAAGTATGTGGCAAATTAAGATGGTTTTGTGCATCATCCATCTATGTTTCACCAGTCTAGGAGATCTGGCCCACATCCTCTGGGTCAGCTTGGGCTTTCTTCCAAAGAAAAGGAGGCATGGCATGCTCACACTGCCATGGAGGCAGCCAGGACATGCACCTGAGGACCAGGACTGTGCAGGGTGCTGGGCTAGAACCAGCCTCAAACTACTGAGACAGCTCTCTGCTGATGTGGGGAAGTGAAGATGTGCAGATCTAGTGGGCCCACTGCCAACACCCCAACCCCACGTCAGGGTAAGTTCCTTCCCCAACACTTCGATTTCCACAGGAAGGAAATCTTAAAAGGGGAGCTGCCCTATTGTGCTCTGTTCAAACCCACTGTCAAAAGATGCTCTGTAGCTCCACAGCTTTCAGGTACTTTAGGACATAAGTCAGAAACAATATTTTTAAGGGAAGAGGGACAAGGAGGAAGTGAAGTCAAGAATAAAAAGCATCTGAACAAGGCAAAGTTTGGAACAGCGGGAAACCAAGCTGCAAAAACTCATCAGAACTTGTGTTAAATTGTTTCTTCCAAGTTTCATATTGTTCAACAGACAAACCCCCCCCTCATTCTCCAGCCAATTTGTTTTTATTCTATGGAGCTATGTAAAGACTGAGAACTCTTTGGAGACAGATAAATTCTAGGCTTATGAGAGAAACAAAGTAGAACTTCCTAATTTCTCATAAGACACACAATTTTATGATGGAGAAAGTTCCTTCTTTTACAGGAGAAACCATTTATTCCCTTACACAAGTTAAGTACAATATTAACTGATTATCGCCCAGTTCTTGTTCCAGCTATGAACATTTTTAAGTATCATCCCAACAGAGAAGAAATAAACTGTTTCTATTTCTAACCATATGAATATATTTTATCTACTCAGACGCGAGTACAACACAGTAAATCTTCCAAAATATGAAGGCTGATTTAAACAAGTCTGTTGCTGACAAAAAATTACGTTTGTCAAAACATGTTACAAGCAGCAGAAAGCCACAGCCGTCTGTTTTGAAATAACCTTTCCTCAAACATTCCAGTATTTTTAATTTCTGTTGGGCTGTTTGGTGTAACAAAAAGTCCCAATTATGAGTTATTTGTCAGAATCCTGAGAGTTATGTGTCCCATGAACCAAAAGTGGGACATAAGAAACTACCACCAAGTCAAAATACTGCAAGTAATATTTTTTTTTACTCTGGCAGGAGTAAATTTGTGAAAAAAATATATAACTATTAGTACACCTCTTTGTTATGACTCAAAATTTAATTTATACTGCCTTTGGCAGGAGAGACTTGCTAGCTTAGTAAGTAGAAATAGTGCTGCTTCAAATAGCTGCATTTCCTCACCTCAGTGCTGTAAAATGCTTATAAATCCATCAAGATTTCCTTGAGAACCCCAACGTTTTAGTCAGTGAATTTTGCTGTCAGATTTTTGTTCCAAACTAAGCTATGGTATAAAGGATCTCTAACATAAAGATGTAGATTCTTTTCTGTGTTTGTGTTAAACCTAAAAGATAAACTGCCTTCAAGTTGCAATGTTATCAAAATGAAGTGATACTGAGCACAGCCTTAGCTTCTTCAGAAGCTTTGCCTGTGAGTGTTGAGCTCTTATCTCTGCATTTCAATGGCTTCAGCATAAAGGACAAAGAAACTGAACAAGTAATGTGGTTTACCAAAAAGAGATGTTTACCAAGCAAGAGGTGAAGAACAAAGTATTCTTCTGTGCAGAAAGGCAGCAAGAGGCACAATGCTTCTGCACGATTAGAAGCCCTTGGGAGTCTATAATAAATACCAACTTATGTAACTGGCAGAGTTTGTACGTTTAATAAATTATTCTGGTACACATTTAAATATAAGCAGTAACATAAAAGCCACTGTACTATACTTTGACAGACAATTTCATGATCTGCTGTGAGTGATGCAAACTGAAGGAATGTAGAATACACTATAAATTACCCCAAAATGTATCATTACACTTCAGCCTTGGAGCCCTAGGCTGGGCTGTTCTTTCTGTGATAAAACTTCCACTTAAAATCTCATCACATCAAATTGGGATTTATGCCCATTTAGTTTTCTGTTTTTTTTTTTTTTTTTTTAAAGGAAACACAGCATCATGTGGCTACTCCTACTATTCCAATGAACTGCTTACTTACTTGTTCCTCAGTATGGTAAGTCTCCTGTTCTAAGCAAAAGACCTTGAATGTCTTTACATCCAATTACATACAAAACACATGTGTTTAAAGAAACCCAGGCATAGTACTGGAGTCAGTACTATGTGACAGCTTTAGCCAAGTGTCCTCTGACAGCAAGGTTGGTTTATGCACAATATGTGAAGTTAAAAGCTCGTGTGTCGAGTTTCCTCTCGTTTTTAAGCTTTTCACATTTTTGCACTTCAATTGCCCATATAAACATTCCCAAAGCATATAAGATGAATTTTGAAAGACTGATTCCTAACAAAAAGGGGTAACATATGGCCATCTGTGCAAGGAAGCACAGAATTCTGAGTGAACTACTAAGTGATCATCTTCAGCATACAGTACAGATGTGATCACAACTCAGTCAGTGAGTGCTTGCAGCCCAGAAAGCCACACTGGGTCCTGGGCTGCATCCGAAAGAAACTCAGACAGTTGGAGGCAGGAGGTCCCTCCTACTCTGCTCTTGTGAGACCCCACCTGTGGAGTACTGTGCCCAGTTCTGGAGTCCCCAACATGAGAAGGACATAGAGCTCCTTGACATGTCCAGAGGAGAACCACTAAAAACTGATCAGAGGGCTGGAGCACCTCCTCTGTGAAAGACAGGCCTATGCAAGTTGGGGTTGTTCAGCTGGAGAAGAGGAGGCTCTGAATTGACCTTACAAAGACTTCCCAATATCTGAAGGGGGCTACAAGGAAGCTGGGGTAGGGCTTTTTACACAGGTGTGTAGAGAGAGGACAAAGGACAATGGTTTCAAACTTGAAGAGGGGAGATTTAGGGCTGGACATTAGGGAAAAATTCTTTCCTGTGAAGGTGGTGAGACTGAAACAGGCTGCCCAAAGAATTCTGTTGAAGTTTGGAAGTGTTCAAGGCTATGTCTGGATGGGTGCTTTGAGCAATCTGGTCTAGTGGAAAGGTGTCTCTGCCCATGTAGGAGTAGTAAACCCCCTGCATGTGCTCTACAGTTTTTGGAACTTCTTGCTGCACTTACAAAGAGATATGTTTATTCTGGTCCATGCATTGTGTTACCTACAGAGATGCCTGTTGCTGGAAGGCTCTGCAGAGGGATCTGGACAGCCTGGAGAGTTGAGCTGATTCCAATGGGATTGAGGTTCAACATGGTCAAGTGCCGGGTCCTGCACTTTGGCCACAACAACCCCATGGGGAGCTCCAGGCTGGGCACAGAGTGGCAGAAAGGGACCTGGGAGTCTGGATTGACAGGAAGCTGAACATGAGCCAGCAAGTGTGCCCAGGTAGCCAAGAAGGCCAATGGCATCCTGGCCTGTATCAGGAACAGCGTCGCCAGCAGGTCCAGGGAAGGGATTCTGCCCCTGTACTCAGTGCTGGTGAGGCCACACCTTGAGTTCTGTGTCCAGTTCTGGGCCCCTCAGTTCAGGAAGGAGATTGAGGTCCTGGAGCGGGTCCAAAAGAGGGCAACCAGGCTGGTGAAGGGCCTTGAGCACAGATCCTATGAGGAGAGACTGAGGGAGCTGGGGGTGTCAGTCTGGAGAAGAGGAGGCTCAGGGGAGACCTCATCACTCTCTACAACTCCCTGAAAGGAGGAGCCGGGGAGGTCAGGCTCTTCTCCCAGGCAACTCTCAGTAAGACAAGAGGTTTAGGTTGATATTAGGAAGAAATTCTTTACAGAGGGGGTGATCAGACATTGGAATGGGCTGCCCAGGGAGTGGGTGGATTCTCCATTCCTGGAGGTTTTTAAGAAGAGACTGATGTGGCACTCAGTGCCATGGTCTGGGAACCACAGTGGTAGTGGACTGAGGGTTGGACTTGATGATCTCAGAGGTCCTTTCCAGCCTGATTATTCTGTGATTCTGTGAACTCAGACTTTGGCTTTGAAGACCAGACAACCACTGACTGTATGCTGATAGTACAGATGCCACCATCCAGAATTTTAATGAGTATTATTCCCACTAAAGTTCTCTGGATTGTCACTGGTTTGTCTGCAGGCATTACTGGGGTTTTTTGATTGCAAGAAAGGTGCATAAAAAGGCAAATGAATGAACAAAAAGATTGAATTATGCATGCTGCATAGCAATAAAATTTGCCATTGTACATCAGCAAAATTCTAGTGCTATTAAAAAAAAAAAAAAAACATTTAAAAAAAAGGTTTCCCCCATGAAAATGAATTCACATTAAAACTCTTTAAGGCAGAAGTGCACAAAACAAGTGTAAAGGAAGATTATGTAAGATTAAGAAACTCCCAAGTGAACAGGAAAAAATACACAATGGATTGTCCTTCTGTGACATTGTGAAAGCAAATACAAAGAAGCAAAACAAAGGAATTCAAACGTACCAGACTCAAGTCACACATATTCAAAACCAAAAGTTTCTACTTTTCTGCATTTTCTTCCTTGAAAGACTTGAATTTTATAGTATGCTTCACCTAAAACTCTCAAGTGTTGGTAGAGGTTCCTCAAGCCAACATACCTTCATCTGATTTCCTTTTTCTTTTCCAGAGAGAAAAAAAATCCTATTTTAACAACACTGGAAGACATTTTCAGCTGACTTTCATTCAAAGACCCCAAAATGCCTACTGAAACCTGCCTCTGATCTGTCACAAGTGAAGAAATAAGCTGTTGTGACTGAGGGTGCAGTATGAATGAAGGGTGTCAACAGGCACAGCTGGCATGTGAATCAGGAGGGTCACCTCACTGCTGGAGCAGCTCTCAATCTGCCCAACAGTTCAGAAGGCAAAATACTGTGAGATTCAGTTGCAAACACCTTTCTAGAAAACCTGGTGAAATGATTTGTTTCACATAAAAGCTTTTAAGGAGTACCACCAATATATGTATGAGAAGTAAGTGATGTCAGGACCAAAATCAGCATTGCCAGCTGTTCCATCAGCCTTGCCCACACTTATCACCACGATCTCCTCCCACAAGGTCTCACAGGATGTTTATTTGACATCAGTTTAACAGAATCTGCTTTCAACTTGGCCTCTCTGTGAGCTCTTAAATTCATCTGCAGTTCTCTTCATTACTCTTTCTACATAGTTCATAAAAGACACAACCAAACAAGCTTCCAAAAGCCATGTAATGGAGAAGGCCACGAACAGGTGGGGAACCTGATCCTTTTTGCTGTAAGATAAACAGCACCACCTGGAAACACCTTCTTTTAACTCCTCATTTTCTAATTTAACTTTACTATTTTCTTTCCTTTCCCCTGTCTCTCCTCCTCTTTGTCAACAGTGACCCTTCAGTCTCTTCTGTACACATTTCTCCCCTGATCACAGCCTCTACTTTGAAACTCACACTAACATCTTGAATCCATCAAAATCAGCAGCAGAATGCAGAGAGATTAAAATAACCTACTACAATTTCACTGCAAAAGTGGGAAAGTGGCTCAGAATAACTTCATTATATACTAAAATTTGTAATAAATATTCAATTTAGGTGCCAGATAAGCTAATTTTAGAAGAGAAATCAATGAGGTCAACAAAGTGCTGAGTTGCAGTAAAAAGATCAAGTCCTGCCTGTCACAGAAAACACAATCAAAAACTGATCTCCCCATTACTGGATCTCTGAAAACAGAAGACAAAGCACAGATAAATTTTTAAATTAAATACTTTACAGTTTCAATGCATTGGCTTTTTCCTTTACCTCTTTATGTAAGATTTATCACTAGAGCAATAATTTAACCAAATAAATACACCAAGCTTATTTCATATAAACCCATTTTCTTTCACATTTTCACAATCATTTTCTGGACCTGACAGGACACCTAAGGAATTAGTCAGAATTCCACTGCTATTGTCCAGATTTCACTTACCCTTTACTAATAAGAGTAACCTTCATATTTTAGATATATCCATGTGCCCTTTACATTTATACATCTTCAAATCATGTATAGCAGAGAAAAAATGAAGTGATAAACTACAGCAGAATACCTCATTTTCTGCTATACACTGTAATATTGGCTGTTTTATTCTTTAGACTTGGAACTCTAAACTCAGGCTTATTCTATAAAATTGTGCCTAGAAAGGAATTTTGAAGACAGCAATCATAAATCAGAGAATATCTAAAAGGGGCACACAGACTTATTTCTGCTGGAAAGATTACAGACACTATCTTAACAAAAAGATCTACATTTGTAAATTCTTAGATGTTCAAATAAGATACTGCCATGAAACAAAAGCACAATCAAAACTATATCCTTGTATAACTATTTCTCCTCAAAAGAAATCTATGAGGAAAACCAGGCACACTGCTAAAAGCACTGTTCATATATGCACATATATACAAATTCAACATTTGCATACAAATATACCCCCAGCCACAGCATTCTCAAAATGCAACAATTATCACCAGACACCAACTGCAGCTATGTAAGTTACCTGTTTATTAATATGGAAGTTATAGTTCACCAATATTTTCAGTGTACTGTAACAAAAAGCAGAAACCTTTATGAAAAATATTGCCTTTCTAGCACAACTGCATTAAAAAAAATGTATTAGACATGCTTAGGACAAGATATTAAATTCAAGATTAATGTCCATAGCATGAAATGAAGAGTGTGTAAGCTGATATCATTTAATGTGCAAAATGTGACCTGAATTACATGAATCAGTAATTTTTAGATTCCTTATCTTAATTTTAACATTTGCAACCAACCAGTAGCCCTTTCCTTCACAGTTCACTAGGAAGCTAAATAAGTGAATTTATGAATAAATAATAAAATATTAATTTATTAATAATATGAACAATAATAATAATTAATAAAGGTACCTGCTGGTCTCCTTCTGGTCCTGTCAAAATACCCTTTGGATACTTTCATAACAAAATGAACCCAGAAATTATTTTCTTCCATTCCTTTTCAGAAGTCAGGTTACCAAAATTTTATATTGCAGGGTGCCCAGGAGACCACCCAGGCATCTCCACATGTTCCCACCAATACAAATGTCTCCTCACTCTCTTTGCCAAACAGAGATCCGAAATGGGCTAATTTTAGGCACATACAGCTACCCTGCCCTCACTGCACCATGAACACCCAATTCCAAGTATCAGCTCCTCCTCTAAAGCATGCAAACTTTCAGACATTGTGCTTCAAGTAGGCTACACCCAGGCACAGCAGCAGCAGCAATGGCACCAGCTGGCTAGAAAGGATGAGATTGTAGTGTAACAAGGCAACCAGGTGCCCCTAATTGCCAGGGAGTGGGCATGAGCTTGTGTCAAGCCCACCTGTGCCTAATTTGGGCAGGCCCCCACTGCGCATGAGCAGGACCAGGGTGCAATAAAAGGCCAGATGTAGCAAGATGAACCTCTCTTAAGGAACAGCACTTCAAGGTCCAACCAGGTGTTCCAGCAGAGACTCCATGAGCAATGCTCTAAGCCTATGGCTCTCAGAGCTGACTAGCCTGGATCGGTGCTGTTGCTCCAAGAGCAACTAGCCTCTCTGGTGGCTAGCTGGGGACTGAGCTGAGCCTGTGCTTCAGGACTCACCTTTTATTGGCCCCCTGGTCCTGCTCATGCGCAGTGGGGGCCTGCCCTAATTAGGTACAGGTGGGCTTAACACAAGCTCATGTCCACTCCCTGGCAATTAGGGGCACCTGGTTGGCCTTGTTACACTACATGAGATAAGTTATCAAGGAAAACCACTAGCACCCCTAGTAGGCACACAGTTCTAGCCCAAGGTTAGTGGTTTATTACTGCTGTAGCCATCTAGAAAGTAGGGAGCAGAGGTTACTTGGAGTCCAGTGGTTCCAAGAGGGGAACAAAAGCAAGCAGACATTAAACACATCCTAAAAATGTTTTTCAAGAACTTGTTTGGAAGTGATTTTTTATTTCACAGACAATTTTAATAATTTTGGTCCAAATTTTAAGCTTTGTGACGTATCGCATTCTGCCCTCTCTAGGAGTAAGAAATATTCAAAATTCATGTCATTTGCACATACCCTGTTCTCCTTTCAAATACATAGCACATTCAAATTTGCAAATGCAACCACAAATCTGGCAGTATGGAAGGCAAAACTTACCCCATCCGTAGCTTTTACTAAAGATCATAAGTGGTTGGATCTCCTTCCTCTGTCAATGTCTTGACACACACAGATCTGACCAGTACGTGGGTCTATCTGGAATGCTTTGGATTTTTCATAATAATGGAACCCATCATAAAGAAAATACTCAATTTCACCAAACTGGTCGGCATCTGCATCTGTTGCCTTCACCTGCAGCGAAACAACAACAGAGATAAAAATGAAACCAGCAAAACCATTACTTGTTCATTAAAAACCCCACAGACACATTGTTCTAAAGATACCTCTTTGTGTTTTAAAAGCAATGTGCATAGAAACAATAAGCACAACCATGCTCTGCTACCTAAGCTGTCTGTTAGCAGTGGGTAAAATAATGACTCAGCTACTGAAGTGCAATGATCTCCACAAGTGAGACTGATCAGACCTCCTCTGTAACATTACTTGTTTATCTGTCAATAACTAAAGCAATCAAGTGGATTTCCTGTGACTGGAGAAGCTGGAGGCATTAAGGCATGGTAGTGGGGCCACGCTTTAAGCTACTTTCCCTTTGTGCTATTTTTCCCACCAGTGGACGTAGCTCTTAAAAAAATCACATTACGTGTAGATCAGAAAAGTGCTGCAGGCTGTTCTTACCACATGTATTTTCTAAAAGAGCTCCCAGAGCCAAATTTTGTACCTCATTTGAAAGAAGGCTCAGCGCCCTGGTGATAAGTTAAGGACAGGTTTTATTCTAGTTATCTCTACAAGGAGCCAGAGCTCTACCAACACAAACAGGACCTTTACATGCATGCTTAGCACAAGCAAGAGATGCAAAGACTGCAGAGAGTCCCTGTGAGAGATTTAAATTACCTTGTTGGTATAGTCTTGTATGTAGCTATAACTGAATGTCAAACACCTCCTCAATTATATTAAGTATATTTAAAAGTTGGATTAATTCTGCCATAAATGCCAAATAAATGCTGTAAGTACTTTTAAAAAATACTTCCTTCAGATGGAGATTCCTCTGATGCCAACGGCATCAACTTGGGAAATTATAAATTGTTATCCATAACACACAGAACTGAGTACTCCTGACAAGGAAAGCAGGTGGCAGGAGAAGACCACTGTAAGGTGACAGTTAGAGGCTGGAGAGGGCCATGGTAGCTATAAGGTAGCGGGGGGAGCCTGATCAGGACCAAAAAATGGCTTTTTCAAAACAGAAACACGATGCTCTTCTCCCTTTCTTTCCAGCTATGCTTAGTCTTCTGTGGTTATCAATCAATCAAGTCAATCAATCAGACTTGACCAATATGCTAGATAAGTAGAAGATGTTTTCCAGAAGCCCTGTGAAAACCTGGGGTGACATTCCACCTGCTACATCACTCACAAGACATCTCACAAAGAGTAGGAGGTCAGTGTTCTTAAGCTGAATCTGTGATGAAGACAGCAACTACACGCAGAAAGCATTAAAACCCCCTACTATTAAAAAACTATCAGGTGATTTTAAATTTTTAACACAGAAACACCCTGAAAGTTTTTTCCATCAACACTAAAAACCTTTATTTTGAGTCTCGTGTGAGTGAGAGAAATCAACCATAACATTTAAATATTTCAGTAAAGTGTTTCCATAGCAACAAGGCTTTGCCATTACCATATATAAGTGCCTTTGAGAGAGGCTAAGAGAACAGGGCTTGATTAGCCAGGAGGAGAGAAGGCTTTGGGACAGAGGGTTAAAAGCCAGCCCCTGGTTCCAAAGGGGCAGGCAGCACCCAGGCTCTCTCCTCAGGTGCAGTGCAGGAGATGGGGAAAACACTGGTCCCCAGGGCTGAAGAGTGAGAGGTATGGCTGGACCTAAGGCACTATTTCTGCTTGGCAAGAGATGATTCAGCATTAGAAGACCTGCCTGCCCACTGGGTGGTGTCTTCATCCTCAGAGTTTTGTGACCCAACTGGAGACATCCCTTAAACAGCCAGGGCTGTGCGAGAGACCTCCCCAGGCCTCTCCATCCCCTCTGGGGCTGCAGGGAATGAGCTGCTAACCATGCCAGCACTGTGATCCAACTGTGCTGCTTCACCTCCACCAAAAATAAAGTCAAAAGGATACATGAGTGGGTAACATTCGCTTGCTGAACAGGTTAAATAAGTATCTGATAAACAGAATTAGTTTTCTGCATTGTGTCTTTAAATTTTATTGCGCTAAGATCTCTGACAACAAAATGTTTGTGCTGGGTTTTGCTCTTCTCTCTGCATGTTTCCATGTTGCAAGTTTTCACCTAAATTTACAAACATCTCAAAAGAAAATAATTTCTAAAAATATGTATGTATTGAGCAAGCCAGTATTTTTAGCTCTCTATTTTGTCATTATTTGAGTACTGAAAGATTTCTCCTCCTCATTTGGGATTAATTTTCTACGTATTCTTTTGAAGAGATAAATCCTGTATTTTCCATCAGCTAACCTGTGCAAGTACAGTCCCTGGAGACCTTAACAAAGCTTTGGAAGTCTTATGTAAAGGCTGAAAAGTGAAAACTGTTGGGAGTTCACAGGAAAGACCAGTGCCAGCCATCAACTGCACCTGGCCCAGTTTTGGAAAGCTGAAACCCACAGCCATTAAGCACCCACAAGGCAGAGGCAGAGTTGTGCACACATCACCCCATAGTAAAAAAACAGCTGGCATGGCTTTAGATTCTTTAGTTTCAAGAAAGACCAAGCAAGACGGGCCAGGGATTATTCCTAGCAATAAGTTTGGATGAGGTCATTCTGTTTTGGAGATGTACATTCGTTTAGCTGCCATGGGACACAAGCTGTGCCAGGTCATTTGGCCTTAGGGTCCCAGAAAAGCCCTTGGCTGCTTTTTTTGCTGGTACAAACAGGGCCTTAAGAACCACTCAGTGCCTTCATTACACACTCACTTCTTTGTCCACAGAGGAATTGCTTTGGCATTAAGATGAATTGGGACTGAATTAAAACTAAATGAACAAAAAGATGGCTTGGAAAAGTAGAAAAAGTATAGACGTGGGGAAGGGAAAAACATGTAAAAATTGCCAAAGGCAAGTTATAAAAACTAAGAGTTCTTCTAGACCAGTTACTTCCATCAGAAATTTTAAGATGACAGATAGTCTCAAAGATCCATGCATTATTTCAATTTTTTTTTTCTGCTTGTGTTTTTGATTGTTTGTTTTTAAGCACCACATGGAGTTCTCCACTTCTCTATCAGGTGCTCAAGTTTTGCTGTGTTTCAGAAGAGGTATCACTGTCATTGTAATTGTACCAATGCATTCATACATTATCCCTCCACCCTAAAATGTTTTCTGAACACCATTATACCAGAGTCTGGTCCTGCAAACAAGCCATGGAGACCTGTGCTCACAAAGACCTCCAAGCTCCTCTCATCCCTTACAGTCTGCATCCACAGCTGCAGCACAGGGTGCAAATGGGCAGCCCCTCCTGACCCCAGCCCAACCACTCATACCCAACCACTGGGTAAGTTCAACACAGAACTCACACCCAGCTTCAGCAGAACAAAGAACCAGCGCTAACAATGCTTCACAGCTGTATATAAATCAAGTCTATAAACACATGTATTTCACCAGCCTTGTACTTTTTTATTTCTATCATAAAAAAATACCAAAAATAAGCCTAGTGTGCTCTCATTACTCGCCACCCTGATGCTAATGGAATAGTAACTCATTTGGCCCTTTTAAGAAAAATTATTTCGATTTATTTCTTGTGTCTGAAATCTAATGCAGGTGATAAATACTGATAGGTTCTGTCTCCCAGTGCCACCATGGAGTTACACATGTAAATTCTAACATTTATGTCTGCAGCTGAGTGTGGGGGATAATTATGGTTGTGAAATTTAAGGGTATTGTTTAGAAGTTCAGTCTATTAAAGTCCAGTAACTTTTTTTTTCTTGCTCATAAATTATGCAGTCCATGCAGTACATGCAAAGGAATAATGAATGATCATAGAATCATAGAATTGGCTGGGTTGGAAGGGACCTCGAGATTCAATTAAAAAATGCTTCCATTCAAAGCTATACAAATTGAAGAGTCTTGTGATCACTCAATTACTTTAATTAATCTATCAGGCAGCAGAAATAGGTGATAACAATTTCTGCATTAATGAAATATTCTCTTTCTCCCACACTGCAGTCTTTTGCATGCATTCCATTTCTATCCATTTAATAGTCTTTTTTTTTTTTTTTTTTTTTTTTTTTTTTATCACTCAGCCAATTTGCCCACGGACTCTTTGATCAGGAATTAAAAGCAAATGAAAATTGTAGCAGACAAACTGAGGTTGAATGGCACAGTACTCGAGGTCAGGGGAACAATCAGCTACTGTCAATGCAAACTGATTCAGGAGGATGAACCCAGTGAAACATGCTAATAAACTTACATTCTCAGATATAGAGGGAAGGGAAAAAGTTACCACAGATTATAGAAATTAAAGCACTGCAGTAGTCACTGTCCAAAACATGTCAGGTTATGGTTAGCTTACTGTGGCTAGTACCAGTCCTGCAGAGTATTACAGCAGTTAAGTGCTGAGAGCTGTGAATTACAGCAGGTCCAAACAGGAGGAAATGAAGGCCAGCAGCGAGGAATTTCACAGTGGATTGATCAAGAGTGTTCTATGTCAGCAATGCCACAGAGGTGATAGAGCTGAAAGAATTTATATGCACTAGAGATGCAGGAGGCAAGAACTATGACACATCTGCTTCTGAAAGTTAGGCTGGATATGGGTTTGGGATCTAGAAGAAAAGAGGGAAATAAAAAAGGGTTCGTTCACAGGGCCTTTCTAATTCTTTTACCAAATATGTTTTTAATACACTAAGTTGAAGACTCACGTTATTAAGGAGTGTAAACCTGGGAAATACAGAAAAACAGGATGAAGTATTTCCCCAAGGAAGATTTCTTGAAAGACAAAAAAAGTAATGGCTACACTTCTTTCTGTCAGTCATGCTTTTCTGTAGCCCCATCCATTCATGTTTTTATGCTGTCTGGACATCAAATCCATCAGAGAAAAGTTTTTTCTGTTCTGTTGACACAACTAATAAACTAAAAAATGATGAATGCAGAATGCAGTCCTCTTCTCGGAAGAGACAAAAAGGTGACCTAGAGAAATGTTATGGTCAACAATTAAAAAATTATATGATTTTAGATTATTATAAGGAAAAATCTATTTACTGAAAGAGTGGTCAAGCATTGGAACAGGCTGACCAGGGAAGTAATTGGAGCCACCATCGCTGGAAGTGTTCAAAAACATGTAGATGTGGCATTTTGGGTCCCGGTTTAGAGGGCATGTTTGTGGTGGGTTGACTGTTGGACTTGATCATCTTAGAGGCCTTTTCCAACCTTACTGTTTCTATGATTCTATTCCATGATGTTGATCCATCAATGTGATGGTTAGGCCAGGAGGGGGGAAAATGGTGGAAAATGGTGAATGTCAGAAGATGAAGAACAGTGTTGGAAGTTACATAAGTCACCTTTTCTTTTGCAGATGGAAAGAGCGGATTTTCTCACAGAAAATAAGTTAAAAGGAACACTATAATTAAGTACCATTAACCTCACATAGAAATATGCTTTAATCCTACAACACAACGTGCAGATTTGAAATGAATTAAAATAATGCTGGCAATACACTTAAATAGGAGGGAACACAAAATATTTTGTTCAGTATTATGCTGAAAGTATGGAGAGACTTTACAGCTAATAGAAAACAAACACTTGGCAAATCCTAAAATGGGTCCATTCACTTTGTGGAATTATAACAACTTGCAGCAATGGGCAATCTGCTCACGGTATTTCGCAGGCATGAAACAGTATTGTTAATAAAATAACAAAAAAACCCTATCGGGAATTATACCAGTTCCTAAAGCCCAGGCTATCTTAAACACTGATTCATTTTAAAAGTCCCCATTTTGATTTTTTTTGTTTCCAGTGCTTCAATATCCACAAGCATATACTTAACTGCGTCAGCCTACCATTTCAGCAGATTAAAACAAAGTTCTTGTCTGTTGATTTAGGTTTCTTTACTTTCTTCCCTGGTTTCTAAAACAGAATATATTTTGAAAACACAGAGCATATATTTTAACTACATACAAAATGGGAGAGATGACCTGTGCACACAAAGCCCCATCAGAAAATGCAATCTTACTAACTGTGCAAATCAAGAATTCAGGGCTATGCACTATGTAAAGCCCATTTCTAGATTTAGATTGTGCAGCCTTAAAGCTGACTGCTTCCAGAATGACTTTTATGACTTTCAGATTGACAGAATAAAAGTGGGGCTACAACAGGAAAGAGCAGGGAGTTTGGCCAAAATAACTCATGACAGTGGTCACCTCTGATAGCAATTAAATGAGGCTAAAAAATATTAAATCAATTTTTCATGCTTAAGAATTACTCCCATACAACATACCTTTGTCATGTTTACTCCCTTTGATTTCAGGCTAACCAAAATACATATTTCATAGCTTATAAAAATCTGTGCTTAATTCTTTCAGTTTTACTGATCCCATGAAAAACGAGTTAATTGCCAGCAGTCAGTTTTAAAGAAAATTTAAATGTAGGGTAACAGACTTCACTACTTTAAAATACTCATAATCGAAACGTAAGACAGGACACAGCAGAGTGATACAGACATAGGGAAACTATCAGGAAACTGAAAGGAAACAATTCAGTGATAGAGTTATGCTGCTACTGAATGGTATAAGCATTAGGCCTGTCCTGCAGACATCACCAACCAAATTCAGCACCCTATCCAATTAAAGGACTTAAGGACCCCAGGTCTGTTCATAGCTGTATGGCAATGCCTGACAGCAGATCCCTATCAGATGACTGCAGCAATTCCACATGGGCAATCCCACAGATGTCACCAAAATGGCTGACCTCCAGGATTTGGAACCATACACTATGCCAGACCTTTGTACAGGTCTCTGGCCACAGGGGAGTGGAGGCTCCTGTGCTGGCAGTAAAATAAGGTTGTAGGAATAGTGGCACTGGAATTACTGGTAGTTGATGTTCTCAAGAGAGAGTCTGTGTGTAAACTGTGCCCATGAGATTAGCTCTTGAGCTGCCAGGAACACATATCAAAAGATTGTCTTTAATTCAATGCTCTCACTTGTAACGCTATTTGGCAATGAAATACTATATAAATATAAACCATCTGTCTCCACATCACTGCCCCATCTCCCTGTACCAACTGGTTTCATGCACAGAATGGAATGGACCTTCTGGTTACTTGCTTAAGTTACAAAGCATGAGCCTTGACTTCAAGAAGAGGATCTTATTTGCTTGAGGACTTAACAGCTTCCCTTGAACAAAAACTTGAAGGTGAACACAGAGGAAGCCCTTGCCTCCTCACCTGCAAATGGGGCTGTCTCTGTAAGCTGCAAACCAAAATGACATCTGGCTTGGGACACTTCACCCTGCCAACCACCACAAGTACCATACACTCCAAAAAACAAATAGCAAAACTCTCAATCCTTGTCCTTGCTCTGATGCAAAATTTCTCACTGTGCCAGTCATGTCCGGGGGTCTTGACCAACGTCAGTCTTTCTGAATTCTTTCCAAAAGAAAGAAAAAGAAAGCACCAAAGACCACCACAGCTGAACAACTGACAGCAGCACTACACAAACATAGAAAAATGCTACAGACACAAACCATGCTAACCTCTTTCCACACTTCTAACCTTCCCCACATCACTTCAGAGAACTTGTCAGTTTTCCAAGGTGCTCAAACTGCTTAGTTCAAGCCCCATTGGGAAATGTTCAGAAATTAAATTTTAACAACCTTTGAAGTACAGAAACCTAAACACAAGCAGAGAGGGCTGGACACATACATGGTTGTCAAGAGACTCCTGGCAATTCCTACACTTGAGATGTCAGCCATGTAATCAGAGAAACATTTCAGGCTCCCTAGAACTTACATGAGTAGGCAAGTCCTAGAAAAACAACACTTAAAAAAAAGAAGAGCCTTGTAGTCATGCCACTGGAATTTGGAGAGGAAGAGCTGCTCATCCCTGCACCACCCTGCTTGTTCCTTCTGCACTCACCACCTTCAGTGTTGATGAAAAAACAAACAACAAACTCACCCCTCCCCAACATAAAGGCCAGGAAAACAACTTGATTTTTCTTCCAAGTTCCCTACAACCCAGAAGATCAAGAATTGAACAAGTGACAATTCAACTCCTCTTCCTTAGAGAGGAGGTGCAAAGTAGCATGCAATGAGCTCAAAAGATGTGCTCAGTTATCATGCATGTGGGTCAGTGCCAGCATGTAGAATGAGCATGTTCACTGTAACCTCAAGTATGGATTACATTTCTAAATATAACAAAGCTTTTTGGGTTTGGCATTTCAAACGGTTATGAAATGGTTCAGCAAACACATTTTGTAATTGTGAGTGCCCTAATAAACCACAAGGTCTTAAAATCAGATAAGAATAACCTCATTTCAATATGAATCTCTCATGAAAGATCACACTTTTATCTTTTTAATAATACGTTGATTGTTTTGTACATACATTCTGTTTGTCCTGAGAAAGTATATGAAAGGAAACATTATTTTCCTTGCGGAATGATTGAGATTTTAGCTTTTTGCTTGCTCTGCTTTTCTATGTATATAACTGATTACAATGAATAAATCTGCCAGTAAAAATATTGACATACTTTAGATTTAGTGTTTTCAGTCTATAGAGAGCAAGAAAGATGAAAATCACTGGAGGAGAAACAGCAGGAGTACATTATGGCACCATGCTTTCATTCTGAAAGCAGACATCATCCAGCAAGCCAAGACCAGATCTAGGAAGAACAGGGCACTTCAGTCTGTATAGTAATCTACAGCTCTTGCTCTCATGCAACCAGAGCTTCAATTCACTCCTATTTAACCCAAAAGCTCCTGACATGCCCTCAGTTTTGCTGATGTCCCTCCTACATAATGCATGATCAGCTAAATCCCATTGATGCTAGCCATGACCCAGAAGGGTGGGAGACAGGCCCAATCCAGAAGGGATACATCTAACATACACCAATGGGATTTCAATAAAATACACAAAATAATTGTCAATGTCTTAAATTCACAGCAAGCAGCAGTGCTGCTTTATTCCATGGTAAAGTAGTGATTACAAAAATATGTTTTGGGAACAGAAGTTTAGGTTCCAGCACTGAAAGCATCTGCTAGAAGGACCATTTACTCTGTCAGTCTGTTTTGGTCTACATGTGCTTTCCTTCTGATGGTGCAAATGCAACTGAATAGAAAATCATTTCTTTTTATTGCCTATGTAAAATGGAAGACCAGGCAATGAACATATTTCTGAGGAAGGAAACCTAATTTTCATAGCTACTAGCAATTATTAGCAAGAACCAACGTCTCTATATACTCAGAAATGTCAAGACCCCTAATTTACAGTAAATGTAGCTCCATTTGTTCATGCTGCTCACATACTCTGCTATAATTTTAGATTTTTATAAACATGCTAAAACCTTTGCTATACACTAAGAGTTTAAGTACAGATCCATTTCTATTCATTATTTTAAGTAAGCTACAGAGGCCCAAGTCTGAGTACCTCAGCCAAGCAACTGCAGAGCACAAAAATTTCCCTATTCTCTGCTAACTGCACAAAGCAAGGGTTTAATAATCTAGATCATCTACCACACAGGAAAAAAAAGGGGCAGAAAATATTATTTTAATCATCTTACAATAGAGCAAGTTCTACCTTTTTAGTTTCAGGATTCATTTTAAAATTATATTTATGAAGTTACTTTAGAAAGCATGACAAGATACTGGCTATCTTGTTGCTTAAGATGTTTTTACCACTAGAATGCCTTTCTTCAAACACTAATCAGTAACACAACTTTTATTGGCATCATATATTATTAAATTTTTTTAATTTTAATTTTTTGCTTAGATTAATTGACATCATTACTATATATATAAAGCTGTGACATATTAGCTGAGTCTAAATGCTCTATTATAGATCCTGAATGCAATAGGTATGTGACCTTAAAACAAAACATTAATGAAAAAAAGATCTTTTGACTATACTCTTGTATCTGACAGACAAATTACAAGTGTACTCTACGAAGGACAGAAAGAAGAACTGCAGAGGTGAATAAGCAACCTTGCATCTGGCTGCCCTTTCACAGAACCATCGAGTGGTTTGGATTGGAAGGGATCTTAAAAGACCATCCAGTTCCAAACCCTCTGCATGGGCAGGACACCTCCACCAGACCAGGATACTGCAAGTCTCCTCCAACATGGCCCTGAACACCTCCAAGAACAGCCACAGCTTCTCTGGCCAACCTTTGATAGTGTCTCACCACCCTCACACTAAAGA
This sequence comes from Calypte anna, assembly GCF_003957555.1. Classification (NCBI taxonomy): domain Eukaryota; kingdom Metazoa; phylum Chordata; class Aves; order Apodiformes; family Trochilidae; genus Calypte; species Calypte anna. Next base: position 33,417,292 of record NC_044248.1, on the reverse strand, counting down.
ATTTCTTCCTAATGTCTAACCTAAATTTACACTTTTTCAGCTTAAAATCATTACCCCTTGATCTATCACTACATGTACCTGTAAGAAATCCCCCCTAGTTTTCCTGTAGCCCCTTCAGGTACTGGAAGGCTGCAATGAGGTCTCCTTGGAGCCTTCTCTTCTCCAGGCTGAACAACCCCAACTCTCTCATCCTGTCTTCATAGGAGAGCACCCAGCCCTTGGATCATCTTCACAGCCCTTCCACGGACACGATTCCTTTGTGGCATGCAGGATTGTGCAACTGGACTTTGTGTCAGGTTAGGGAAGTGATCCAGAAAAAGTTCATCATAAAACCTTCATTACTGGTGCAACACTGGATTTCAGCCAAGTCAGTTCTGGTGCAGCTGACCCCAGGGCAAATGGAAATGGCAGGGAAGTGCAGTCAAGCAGAGCCTAAAAGCTCTTCCAGCACTGGACTGAAAGACAGGCTGAACTGCACACTTAGGAAAAAAAACAAAACTCTATACACTGAAAACTTAAATGTCTATACATTTTTCCAAGGGTCCCAAACCACTCTCAGGCCTAATCCTGCCCACAAACCACAGTGCTCCAACCAATACTCCTGGCTATACTGATACAACTATTTAGGGAACCAACAATGTGAAAAAGATCAGAAGAGCAGAGCTTAATCCTTCACCAAAATAAACTGAAGACAGAATTAAACCCAAGAATATTTATGTCAGATTATTTTTTAAATTCTTTCCTAGTTCACTACAGTCCCACTAAGCAAGGATCAGTGAGCAGCCAGTGTAGGAAATCTTTTACATTGATTTTTCTGTGAGAGAAAAAGTGTTTGTTATTGCACCGTTATAGTAAAAAAAGGCCATGTGTGGGTTACTTAAATTGACACTTACAAGGACACTTGGAAACTACTGCACTCATTGTGTTAATGTGGTGGTTCAACATAGGAGAAAGGATAGTGTAGCAGACCACTGGAGGGATACTGACACCAAAGAAGCAACATTTATGAGAGATCATTATTGGTCCAAAGAGCCCTAGTAGGAGCCTAGCTCAGAAAATGTACATCTTTGCTTGGATCCAGAGAAGATTTCAGACAGGGTCCACTGTGAGACCACTCCCCTCCAATGCTTGTAATAGAAGTCTGGAATGCATTGCCATGGGGGTGCTTTCTGAAGCAGTCAGTTGACATAAATCAGGGAGGAGTCAACCTCAAGAAAACCAAAACAAAGAAGTTGATCAAGCTAGACATGTTCTTTTGCATTCCTGATGGCATCAGCTTTTGACCTGTTCCAGGTTGTTTATTTCTTCACTTAATGGTGGGCTTCCTTCTACCCCTACTTCTTTTACAAGTCTGCTTGTGCTGTGAGCACAAGACTGGCTTCGTGAGTCATTAAGTTTGTTTATTTTACTTACTCTCATACAGAGGTGTTTTGTTTACATCTGTTAAGAACCAAGTTTTGTAATGATATTAGTGTATGTCAGGTAACAGTAATATCATTATCATCACGCTGTGGCTTTTTATTTCCTGTTTTGATCAGCATGGTGAAGTACAACAGCACCGCTTCAAGATGGCTTTACAGCATACACAGGCAAAGATTTCCATCACTTTGCACCTCCAGAGATCTAAATCTGAATACTTGTTCAAATAGTCTGACAAATAATAACAAACACCCAATGCCTTTCACTGCTCACACTGCTCATTTACATCCTGGAGCCCAGCTACACTCCCAAGTCCTTCTGCAGCAAGGATGACAGGAAAGATAGCTGCTGCTTCCACCTCCCTGGTCTGCAAGGTGGTGACTTCACCATTTTGTTGGAGTGGGCCTAACATCATCTGTAACCAGGAGAGGTTAGGGTTTGGTTGGTTGGTTTGTTTGTTGAGGGGTTGCTTTGATTTTTCACTTTTCTTCTTAAGGTATTTGTGCATCCACAGAAGTCACAGACCACTGCCAAGCCCACAGGAAAATGATCTGCAGGTTGCGGGCATCTGAATCTCTTCAGAAAGCTGCCCCTACTGCCCTCTCCCCATTGAGAGTATCTGTTAATGTGCTTGCCTGCAGAATCACACTATTAATATAATCTTCTTATCATCAATGAGGCACCTGAGCCTGCATCTTAGAATATGGCCTGCACTCACAGTTATTCCCTGTAAAAGTTGTGTCCCTAAGTGTTAAAAAGAATAAACTCTCTCCTAAGGAAAGCATTTATTTTGTGCAACTGGAGGCTTATAAATCATAGCCAATTTATACTTGGAAATAGGTAGGGCTCTCTTAGTTCATTTTTGCTTTTATGGAAACTGTAAACCATGGCCAAACTCACAGCTTGAACAATGTATTAACAGCACTTTAAAAAAATATTTTTGTATTTTATTCATTGTAGACCAAAAAATTAGCAAGGGATCTATGTAGCTCCTAATGACTGATGCAGAAATGAAGCCCTTACAAAGTATAGAGCCATTTCTTCCACTCCTTCCTTCTAAATCAAATTTTCACATACACACCAATTTTGTTTCCTAGCCCTCTTAGACTGCATGTCTACGTTTTTAGCTATTTTTTGCTCTATACAAGTCTCCCACGCCACAGAATTTGGAAGCTAGCAGACTACATTGTGCAACAATAAGAAGTCATCAGAAAGATCAGAAGGAACAGCATATGCAAAATCTTAATCTCCACTGCATGACATGAAGCAAAATCTGGGATGCTGTCTGACAAAAAAAGAAGCCTTTAGTTCTTTATTTGGTCTGAAGTGCACAATAAGTGTGTGTGACTAAACTAGCAATTTCTTCAGCCTCAATTGGCTATATATTTTAAAAAATATTATTCAGATGGCCCAGGTTTGAATATGTGAAGGTGATACTCTAAGCAGATGTGTGATCTTAAACTTCCCAAAAAGTTAAAGGACATCAGCTGTGATCCATGATGTTTAAGCAATGATACGCGAAGGACCACAGAGTCAACACCACTTTAAAGTTAACACAAGCTGTACTAAAGATAGAGATTTAAAACACTTTCAATATCTGAGAGCTTACCATAAATTATTACCAAACTACAAATCTTAATTAGTATTATGAGAATTACAGTTGTCATGCATACAATGAAACTCCATTCACTGAAGAGAAAATAAAATTTACCTTATCCACACTACCGTGTCAACTACACCTTACATGTCAATAAAGAAAATAAATGTGTGTACACACCCTTTTACAAGCTACAGATCTTCATATGCACACACTAACATCTAGATCAGTAAATACATTTCAGAATTCCAGGGCCAGAAGTAACTCTATTCCCTTTTTAGGTTGGGATGAATGTCTGAATGAAACCCATGACATGCACCAAGCCTGCCTTCTCCTGCAGTCCCTCTCCATTCATACAAGGTCCAGACACAGCAAAGTAACAACACCACAAGACCAGCACCTTACAGGCATGCAAGTCAGGATACACAGCCTTACGTGTACATTTCATTTGACAACATGACTGATGGACCTTCCTCAGATGGGAACCCAAGAGCAGACACTCCTGCTGGGCCATACCCACTGCAGAGCTGAGAAATGCCAAGTTTCAAAGGTTTCCAGGCCCGAACCACCCAGAGCCAACTCACAAAGTCAGTGTGAAAAGAAGGGGGAGAGAATAACCAATATAGCCACAAACCTGCAGCACAAATGGATCTGGGCCCATTACAAACTCTTTTTACTTTATTTAACAATTCCTTTTGCTGCATGAATTGAGAGCTTTAAACAGCATGATCTAATACCTGGCAAACCTTAAGCCTTTGCAAATACACCACAAAAAGAGGAACATCATACGTGAGAGTAGCTCGAGCACATCTACAAGCAGAGGATGCAGCAGAGAATACTTTAGAGTATAACATTCAAAGAAAGCACTCTGTCTACTAGCAGCAAATTTTAATTAGTAAAAGCAACAGATGGGTTCAGTTCCAGGGAGGAAATGAGAAGGGCTGATAGGGCATACATTTGCCACATCAGTGATGCAGATAGAAGCATCTTTTTTTCTGACATGGAATTCTGCAACAAACAGGACACTGGAGTCCTACCACTGTTCCTATGCTTCTTGCACAGCAGAAGTCAGAGCCGTTTGAAGTGGGAGATGATAAAAAACAGATGGCTAGGTCCAGAATTCTCTGAAGTCTTTTGCTTTCTCTTAGGAAAAGGAAATACTCTGTTCTGGGGACTGGTTCTGAACATTTTGGATGTAGCCCCTTCAGTGATCAAAACAGATAACTGGAATGAATTTCAGCTTCAGCAATCAGAAGAGAAAGATGGTGCTGGCAAGTAGAAGCATTCTTCAGTATCTGCTCTACAGAACAAAAATTAAAAACATAGCAACTCAAAAAGAAGTGTATGTCCAACTTGATGTATGCAGAATTTGTACATCCATATGCTTAGGGAGAATTGAGGCTCCCTGAGTATTCAGACAGTATGTCTCTAATTCTAAATCACTTTATCACATGTGCTACTTTTAGATGATTCCTATTTCCTCGTTTTCTCAGACTAATTGATGAGACCATTTCTAGCTGGTATTTAAACTATAAACAGATCAGTATTGTTATTAAGCCACTACAATTCCTGCAGTTTTATCATATCTATGTGCTAAATTTGTAGCTCTTTAATTTTCATTGTTGTGTAATGTTCCTCTCTGGACAGACTAAAAAGACACATTATAACAGCAAACTGCTGAACAATGAGATTCTGCTCTCAATTGCTGCCATCTCCCATGCATATTACTGGTACCTGTCCATGATGCTAGTTCAGCTCAGCTGCTTTTATTACAGCTATTCACCATCTGGCCAAAGAAATAGCTTTCTTTTCCCAACATCTGCCATGACATTTCATCCCTAGCCCTGGCCCCATCCTTTCCCATACCTCCACAGAGAGTGGCAGCTGCCTCTCAACAGCAGCTATCCAGAAGACACAGCAACAGTCTTTTCATTTAACCTTTTTAACAGTTTCTTACAGAGACCTGGTTCCAGTTAAACCACACAAGTGGAATCACGGCAGCTAAACTTTCACAACAGAACAATTATTATTTCAGCCACACAAGACACTGGGGAGTGTAGAGAGGTGGAGATATCTGGGCTACAGTGTGCTCTTTCCACTCTGCACCACTGGTTTCCATGTCACTTGTAAATACACCAAGCATATTTTACCCTCAAGAATTTGTTCCACCACACTGAATCACAGCTTGTTTTTTACTTTGTCTTGCCACATTATAGCCTTTTTTTCCCCTTCCTTCTTTCCCAAGTGAAATGTAGCTTTTGAAGGAACGTTATAAAGATACAAAACTTCCAGACTGGAGCAGAACAACTCAGTTTGAGTCCAGGACCTTGTTCCTGGAGAATGGCCAGAGCCTGAAGCATAAGATGCAAAAACTCCACAGGTTCTAATAAAAGTACTTTCTTCTCCTCTCCTTTCTGTTCCCTCATGAAGGATTCAGCATAAGTACAGTAATTAAATAGGCCTGCAACTGAAGGTCAGGATTTTATTGCCTCCCAAACTGTCCTAAACAAACCATCTTTACTTGTTATGTGCATAAGTGTCCAAGCTTTCCCCAAAGATGTTAAACTATTTCCCAAAACAAGCCATGGCTACAAATATTCTAACTCAGGAAGAATTTTACCACAATTCTTCTACTGTGTCCCTTTGTTCATGTTCTGGTCAAGATAAACAATACATATCTTTCTTTTCTATCTCCCATTTCTCATACGGGAAAGGTGACATCAGTCTGAGCTTGAGCTGAGAAGCTGAGCTAACAGATCTGCAGGCTCCATAACTCAGTGTGAAGTAAAGCCCATACTCTTGGCTGAGTATGAAGGTGGTGCTGGTCAGCACAGCAGAGAAGGGAAACCTCAGCTTCTGAAGGTATTCTGAAAAATGGGGAAGCATTGCTAGTGAAGATCTTTCTCCACTGATGATACTGGTAATCTTTCCATTCTTCTGTCCACAGGGATTGCAGTGTTGCCTGTGGCAACACTAGTAATGACTGATAACTAATCATTGCTAATGATCACTCAGGCATGGCAGGTGAAAAGGCATGAAGTGATCTCATAAAAACCAGACTTCTAACAAATGTGTCAGAGTCCTGTGCCAAGAAGGAAGATGGAACTAGTTGCTCTACTTCAGATTTTTATCATGTTAGGAGCCTCTCTAATCAACAGCCACTGCTGTGACTTTATCTCTACAACTGCCATTTAGATTCACTACACCATGAAGTGTGGCAGATGTTTTCAATTTGGAAGCACACCATTTACTGTAAGACTAGAATCATTCAGTGTGCAGATTGAAAGAGAAGATGCAATAATGGCATACAGAGCTGATAGAAAGGTTAAGGAATATGAATTGACATAATGGAACATAATGGAATAATAATGGAATAAAGGGAATAATGGGAGAAAACATCTGGCCTAAAGCAAACATTGCACCTTTGCAACTCTAACATCAGCAGAGAAGCAAAGAAGTGATTGGAGGGGTGCAAGGGGGTGGCTAAACCATGCAGTTGGAGGAAATCCAATACCTTAACTGCAAAAGTTAAAATATAAATTTGACATTTTTAAAAAGTTCCAAGAAAACAGAACTCAAAAAAAAAGAAAAAAACCCACAAACCACACCAAAAAACCCCAACCAAACCAAAACACAAAACAAACAAACAAGCAAAAAACAAACCAAAAAACCAAACTACAAGCCAACCAGCCAAAAAGCAAAACAAAAGCAAACACCATGAATGTATATGTGTGGTACCATCAAAGAAACAGACTTTTCAGAGAGAGGTGAAAACTAAGAATTAAAAAAGAGAAAAATTTTTGCAGCAAAAAACCAGAAAAATATAATTTTTAAATGTGATTCTTCTTACAAGGTGTTAAGAAATGCATGAAAGAATTAATTATGCTGATACTGATGGGGCTTGGTGGGAAAGCACCTGCTCTGTCATAGAGTGCAGTCCATCTGGCCCACTGGCTTTACATGTGCACACTTGGAGAATTAGGGGGGGGGCTGTGCACTTCAGCAGTCAACTCCTGTGCTTTGCAGATGCAATTTTTTTGTGACAGGAAACAGAAACATGATCTCTGCACAGCCACCATGCTCCATACTCCATTAAGATTCACAACTCTGTCATTTGAGCTGCTTTCACATTTGTAACCTAATGCTCCAGCAGCCCAGCCTGGATGTACATCTGGTAATGTCATGCACATTGCATGCACCAGGAGCACAGGTGGGACACAATAAAATGTGTTCTGAAACAAATGCAGAATGGATTGGAAGCTCTTCTAGAAGTAACTGAACACAGTGACCATGTCAGTAGCAGGACACTCATGAGCAGTGTGCTGTCTTTAATAATTCTTGGTAGAGCTACTTTACCTTTAACACACACTCATAATTAGCCTACAAGGGAAAAAAAAACCTGCTCCTTCTTGACAGCAGCTGAGCTAGGATTGCCAACAGCACTGCCACACAGCAGAGGATGCTTGCCAAGTACTTGATTATACTATTTAGCTGCTAGGTTGTGCACTAGGCTCAAAAAGCTCTGTAAGCAAGGTAAAGAGAAGTAGAGAAAAATAAACAATTAAGATGATACTTTGTGTTCTCATCGAGGGGCAAAATTTTCTTTGAAGTTACAATGGATTCTTCATCTGCCAGAGAGGCAGATGTATCCGAAGGCACTGTAAAACAGAACAGTAAGATTTACCTTTGTTAACTCTCACCAGTGACAACTGAAAATGGTTTCACTGTGTATTAAAAATGTCCATAGGAACTATGGTATAGTTCCCATAAAAAGTATATGGTATATGTATATGGTATAGAACCCATAAGAGATGGGTTCATAAAAGACTACCAGCATAAAATATCAGGCAAATAAATGCACTGCTTCATACATGGACTACTACTATACTTTGTAACATAAAATCTAACAAATTAAGGCCGGGAAGTGCCCTGAGCTTCTCTCTACTTGTTGTGCTGGGGAAGTACAATTACAGCTAATGGAAGCTGATTCTATCAGCTCCTGCAAACTATGGAAGCAGCCCTTAGGAGATCCTTCACATCATCTCCTGGTTCTTCTGTGATTTGCCCAATGCCAACATCGTGGCCTCATTTCCTGCAACATTCTCTCTTTCCTCTGCTCCTCCCCTGCAGGGCTGTGTTTCTTTACTTGCTGGCAGGTGAAAGAGCCAAGGTTTGTCACCCTGGCTGCAGAGCTCCCAGAGCCAACAGGAGTGCTCTGTGACAGTGACAGTCATTCACACACCCTCTGCCAAGTTTCAATCTGCTGGAGTGCCCTGTGTCGTATGCTACTGCACTTACAGCGGACAATAATACAGGCAAACCTTAAGGCCAGTTCATCTGTACTGCAATTAACTGAACTTACCTTTCTTCTAATTAGTAATCCTCACAGTGAAGTTCTCTTGTCCTAAAAGCAACACTGGGATTTTTTTGGTTCCCACCCCTCCTGTGTCATAGCAGGATCACGGCACACATATTACTATCCTTGGCCTAGAAAGACATGACTAAAGAGTAGACTAAAATAGATTTCCACTTCTTTTCAGAATAAAATATGAAATGAGAATAAAACTACAAAATGCAACAAAAATCAGGTGCTTTTTCTGTTACTTTCTAACCTCTAATATGATTTACTGTACAATTATAAAAGCTGTTCTATATGGCAGTTCAAAACTATAGCTGCAAGCTGATCTACTAAATCCTGTGGTATTTTACCTTCTTTCTGCAAAACAGCACTTACTTCACTTCCACTAAGTTCCACAGACATATTCTATAGAGACTGCTTAAACAGCTAGGGAATACACAAAATCAGGAGCTGCTTAATCATAGTCCATAAAACAGGCCAAGACTTGATTATTACAGTTAGTGATAATGAATACAAGCTATGAGAATATCAAGCCACAGACTGAGCACTATGAAACACAACACTGTGCAAATTCATTCCAAAAGCAGAAATGGAGTGAAGGGGAAAATCAGCACAAAACTCAGGGAAAATGAGATGATCAGAGAAAACCAGATCTTCATCCTTCAGAGAAAGCAACAGATACACATTCATGGGTACCAATACTTTACCAGAGCTGGTTCCTCCATCTCAGCCTACTAGCAGGAGAAAAAGAAAAAAAAGAAAAATAGAAAGAAAGGAAAAAAAAGGCTCTCCAGTTCAAAGGAAAAAAGAAAGTTTAGTAACTTAAGTTAATTACATTAGAAAGACAACTTTAAAGCAAAAGAATAAATTGAACAAGTGAAAAGGGCAAATTCCATTCAAATTTTGCTGGTGTGTAAAAAAATGAAACTGAAGGGGAAAAGACCAAGCTTTCACATAACGACATCAACACCCACATTATGCATGGCTCTTGCTTGCCTCTTGCTTCCTTGGAAGATGTACAACTCCACACAGACACCAAATTTAAAATCCCAAGAGCAAATCCAAGTTAATATTTGCTTTTGAAATATATGGCTACATGGCAATACCTTTTAAAGTAAAAAATATACAACAGAGCAAATAAAGGGAAGGCTGAGACCAAAGAAACAACAGAAATAAATCTGTAGAAACTCTCTAAAGGAAAAAAAAAAAGAAAAACTTCCTTAAGTCATGAGCCAGAATAGGAAAGGAATAAAGTTAAATATTTTTTCACCCAATTCTAAGAAAGGGCAGGAAAAAACATACAAAATTTTGGTATAAAATTAATATGAAATTATACTACGGAGATAAAATTGATAAAAGCAATATGGTAGCTTCTGTGCCAAAGAAAAAAACAAAAACGAAAAATATCCAAAATCAAAAAAACCACACCCCCCAAAAAACAAACCGAAGACAACCACAACAAAAAAACAAAACAAAAAAACCCCCAACAAAACCACAACCAATCAAACATGGCAACATTGCTGTGAATTCCTACTGTTGTGCAGTCCAAGGAATAAAGGCTATGATATCAGTTTCCCAGTAGCACACAACAGCATTTGTAAAATGTGTGTCAAAATCCATTTCCCAGCACAGGCAGTATTCTCTATTACAGAATGAAATCCTGAGGGACCAATTTGAACTGACCATGACTGCACTCCAACACATTTTGAAACTCACCCCACTGTTACCACCTGGGGTTCCAGACAAAAGAAAAGCTCTTTATGCAGGCCTGCGTGCAGGGAAAGGTCTCTTTCTCAGCAGTGCTCTCCTCCCTGTGTCTCCTTTCTGTCCTGCCGCAATCTGTAACATCTATAATACAATGCAGAATAGCTCCTGGTCACTCCAGCATCCCTCCAGTCTCAGTGACTCCTTTAATTACAGAAGAATTATATCTTTAGTTTTTCAAAATTCTTCAATTCCAGTGTTCCACAAAGAAACACTTCTATACAATTTCTTGCTTATTATTACTAAAACCATATTTAATACAAAATTTGAAGCAAACTCTACCATGGCATATTTATTCCCCTTTAGTAATAAGTCCCCTTGCAAAGAATTGCACTCTTTTTTAATATGCTAGCAATAGACTGGGAAATTTCAGAAATTATCATAAGCTTTATAATCATAGAATCATAGAATTGGCTGGGTTGGAAGGGACCTCAGAGATCATCAAGTCCAACCCTTGATCCACTACCGCTGCGGTTACTAGACCATGGCACTCGGTGCCACATTCAGTCTCTTTTTAAATATCTCCAGGGGTGGAGAATCCACTACTCATCACCTTGGCATTTAAAGGAAAAGTAATGCAGACACTATGCCTATATCAAGGCCCATTTCACACCTAGTATAGCAAAATTATATCACTCTATGACAATAGTATCAGTGATAAAATATGAACAAAGTCCTCCTGACTGTTTTCATCTGATACCTGTCCCCAAATCAATCACATCAAGGTAACTTTTCCAAACAATCAAAATAACATTGTTATTGGTGATGAAAAGGTTTAATAAATAAAGGGATAAAAACAAATTATGGGAAGCCTGTAATGATCAGGTGTTTTGCACCATGCCCTCATGAGAGCTCTTTGCTTCCAAGCATCCATGACTGCTGCCATGGAGGATAATACTGTAGATAAAGACCCCCGCCCATATGTCAGGCTACCAGTGTCCAAATACAACAGGGGAACAAGGTGCATTTCAGGAATTACACAAGCTGCAATATTCATGCATCAACTGTAAAAATTTCCCTCCCAAAACTTAGGTCTATAGTTATTTAGTTCTGGACTTCCAGCAATAAAAGCAAAGAGAGTATGTCAATGCTGAACTGCCTAATTTCATGACTGAAGAATCTATCTTGCTCCAAAATGCAGTGGTTCAAAGCCTCTTAAAGCAAGGAAAATTAGCACAGAACTCAACAGAAGAATTAAATCCTTAGTGACTACTCGCTCATCATATAAAAGTGCCTGTCAGAGTGATCACACCTTGAAAATAAACTCTTAATTAAAAAAGCATGAATTGCATGACAGTGACTGGCACAACTCAAAAGATCAAGGGTAGAAAAGCACAGTTTTAATGAAAAACTCCTGTGATGACTATGTTTGCATTACATCTGCCTTCGGCTCCTCTGCACCCTTTAAGAAACTGGCATTACTGATGAGAACTCCAAAGATAAACTGACCTCATCCCTGGGCATCTGCTTGTTTATCAACAACACCATGGTGATCTTTAAAAGCTTCTCATCTTCTCATGTGTTTCAAATAGCCATTAGGAAATACAGCAGTTTCTGTTGGTCTGTAGATAACAAGCATCTCCAGTTTTTAACTTTGAACCCATGGAAATCAGAAAAACCTGCAGCAAGACACAACTTGCTGCTTCTTTAGTGCCAAGACAAAGTTCTGTGGTGAAACCACATTTTTCTGCAACACTTTCAAGTATGAATAGTACTAGAGCCTCTCTGTTGCATGCAAAAACAGCTCATCATGTGGACTTCATCTCTACAAAACTGTAGCAGCTGTCTCACATTAACATGCTTATGCACATAAATACAGTTACAATATAGATGTAAAGTTACAAATGTTGAATTAATTTTAAGCTAGTATATAGATGATATAAGCCCTTTTTTTCAGTGAGCATCAGAATCCCATAAATCTCAGCTACTGTTGAGGTCTCAGTCCTTATTTTCTTTGGCTGGGAAAAATCTAAACAGATCTATTTTCTCTCCATTTCAGGCTTTAATCATTCAGTAAAGTAACTATTTTTATTTTGTCTACTGGGTGAACCTGTCCACAATCACATACTACTTTTATCAAATTTGAAAGGTCACACAGCAGTCATCTCCTGTGTGTGCGACCAGCTAATGCCATGTGAATGACCGCATTGGGACCTTTTCACGTAAACAAATGTAATGAGACTTTATGAATTTTAAGGAAGCATCCCAGTTTCCCACAACATACATTTGGTTCCCATAAAAGTCCTAAACTAACAGCACTGGCAAAACTAAAACCTTCTCTCCCCTGTCAGCACAGGTTCCTGTTGATGTGTATCAGCACAGGAACACACACTTGTAGTACAGAGTTTTCACTACCTGCACACTGTTGAATTCCTGCCTAGCTGCCAAAAGGAGCAGCTTCTTTCACAGCAGTGCTCCCTCAGACAAACTAAGCAGCAGTAACCAGCTGAAGGCACTTGGTCCCATTCCTGAAGGCTAAGAAGGAGTAAAGAGTAAGAATATCCATTAGTAACATACTACAAGGCTGTTGCTAACAATCTGGGTTTGTAGGATATGGACAAATTTAAATTCTTGTTTTTCAGTTTTCTTGTTCCCTTTTAAAACTGATTTGAGAAGGGCCTCCTTTGAAGCACCCCCTGTTTGGCTCTCTGTTTATTCAGCTCCTCTGTTTACTTACCATCTGTGCTGTAACTTCCCAATTCCTAAGGAAGCCAAATAAGAGACTTGAGGAGCATTGCCTCCAAGCCTACGCAGGAACTGCCAAGAAATGGAATTCCTCACGGCTGGGGATGTTACTGTCATAAACACCTTACAGGGGTTATGGAGCTGGTTTCAGAGATCTTTTCAGAAAACCATAAAAGGTCCCTGCTCTTCCTCTCCACAAAACCACTGGGGAAAAATTAAACATAATGGCTTACGTACTGTTAACATCCCTCTCAGCTATCAAATGTAAGAGTGCTATTTCCTAGGTATTCAAGATGTAAGATTTGCACATGGATACCAGACAGCTGGCTGAACCCCAGCAATTCTAGGGGGGCACTGGTGAAAAAGAGATTTTAAAAACCCCTGCCACATTTCAAGCATCACCCAGGCCAAATGAGATCTCCCTACAGAATATTAGGCTACCTGTTTTGGTGTTCATCTGAATTTATCTTACTTGCCAAGCACTCACAAGACCAGAGCAATTCGAAAAGTTGTGTTCCTCCTACAGTTGAACTTCATCGCAATGATCACAATTTTGTCACCTTGAGGCCTCAGAACTTCGACTCCCATGGAGCAGATAAATGAGCACATGACAGCCTCAAATCCTGGGAAGGCTCCAGCCAGATGAAGAGGTAGCAAGAGAGTTGCTCAGTGGCCACAGTAACAGCACGAGCACATCTAATTCTCCATTAAATAACAGCTCAAAAGAGAAAGAAATGGATCTGTGTTCCCACAGGCAAACAAGCACTATGGTGAAAGGCACCACTGGTTTCTGAGAGACAGATCTTCCCTTAGCAAAATTCAATTTCTTCCAGATCATGACAGAACTGTCCCTGTTCTCAACAAAGCAATGAGCACTAAAGTAGCAATTCAGATGGAAGAATCTATAGCTGTAGCTCAGTCAGCTCCCACATCGTAAAGATAGAGGCTCCCAGAAGCACAGGAGAGGGACATTGATGATGAAGAAATCTTAAAGCTTATTCAGATACTACTCTGCTGCACAGAAGGTCAGAAATGCATCTCTTTCAATACAGTCTTTTCAACAAACTAGGCATTTATGTAGCTACTAAATGAAAAATCTCACAAGAATGTGTTACTAAAAGAGTATATTTATAGTATCATTATTCAACCTGCTTTAAAAAATGAGATTTTTTTTCTTACACTAACAAAAACCCAGTACAAGTTTTCCTGACATTGACAAGTTTCATAAATTAGACCTAATATGCTCCTTCTCCAGGCATCAATGTTACACAGTAGTGCCTTATTTTACACTTTAATAACATCTTTGTCTATGTCACCCAGCTGTGCCAAGCTTCCAGTCCAAGGATCTGAATCAGGAAGTGGCACCAGAACTCTGACATGCTCCATAACTTTCTGCTCCCAAGATAATGCATGCACAATTCCTTCTTTAAAGAGGAGTTTCCTTCCCCACAAGAAATCCACATTTATTTTTGTCACGTAGCCTCAGTGACAAAGTTCCTTCTGAAAACAGGTCTACTCCCACCTATTCATCTACACATCTCTCCAACCTCTACAGACAGAGCTAAGGATGGAAACAGTCATCACCCAGGCACAGAGAAGAAACACAAGTGAAAAAAAAATAAAAATGTTTCCAAGCAGTGAGGTTTCTTGCTGCCTAAATGAAGGCTTGTGAAGCATGGGAGCCTTCTCAAGAGAAAGTAAAGCAGCTGTTAAATTTCTCATTCTCCTTTGAGCCCTGATTTCACAGTGAGGAGTCACTATCCTGTTTTACAAAGAAAAGTGGGCGGTTGGTTTCTTTTTCATGATAGAACCTGACCTGCTGGTTCTGAAGCCCCTCAGATGTAGGCAGTTGGACAAACTGCAGCTGCTCAGCTCCGGAAGAAAGCAAATTTCATTCTGTAATAAAATACTGCCCACAGTCATTGTGAAGGTATAAAATGTGTTGTTTTAAATTTGTTTTAGGACAGTTGCTGATGGACTGTATCTGTGAGATACACAGGCAACCTACACAGCTGGGGTGAGGTTTTTCTGCAATAAAGACACCTGGGAATTTGCAAGTTACTGTCAGCTAAAATAATCTCACACAGCTTACAATTCCTACTGAAATCCTATCAAAGAATTCAAGCTTTGATTCTTATATTTATCCTCAGACTCAGTGAAATCAGCTGCTTTTAAGTAGAGATGCATCTAAAGACAGGCTGCAATGAATCAGAAAGTTTGTTCAAAGTAACTCTCTTCACCATGCAAATGTAAAGAAAAAAAATCACAGTACCAAAAATGATAAAATACAAAAGTTTGCTCACAACTATTAGGAATTCATGCTATAACAGGAATGAAAATAGTTTTGTAATAGCTTGATTGTAAGGGCTGCCAAACATATTGGTATCTGAATGGCAGAGCCAACACAGTAAAAAATGAGACAGCTTAAATTGCAAGCACATTATCCAAAGCTAGATGTAAATAAACAGGAATAGTATTGTTGTAACAGATCATGATAAAATTAAAACCCATCTTCATCTTTATAGTTACAAGCTAGATGACTATATAATTACAGGTACTTAAATGTCTTGGCAAAGCCCTGGGTATGAGCCATTTTCAAGTGCTGAAGGCAGGACCAGACTGGAAGAAATGAAAAGGCTGACCACTATCTTGGGTAAGACTGTTTGAAACTTACCAACCATACTGCAAAAAGACAAGAAAAAACATAACAGGGTCTTTGGTTGTCTTAATTAGAAAACAAAAAACCCCACCACACACCAAAAACCCATCATGACAGGACTAAATGTTCCACATTTGTCACGTTGATGTTACTAAGTGTTCCTGATTGTTAAAGCATGAAAATGCAAATGTTGCTGACAAATATAAGCTTCTTCAATAATCTATTTCCATCCCTATTATTGAAAGCACATTTTCACAAGAGCAAGTTTTCAAGCAGCACACAGAACATGTCACCATCCTAACTCATGCTATGACAAATTCTAACATCATTCTACTGAGTTGATGAATATTATTATAATGCAAAAGTTTAATAGGAACAGTCAGAAAGAAACCTCATGTGAGTGATGTCTATATACTTGGAAATGTTATACTATCAAAATCAGTCTTCACAGTTCATATATTTGTCAGTTTATGCCACTGCTTTTACCATAAAGAGTTTCATGGGATATAGCACAGTGCAGCAATACATGCATTTTATGAGTGACTTTGGGAGAAAAGCATCTGTCCAGACAGAATGTTACATGCAAGAAGCTGAAACAGCTTCAGTTGCAAATCAAATAAGAAAAATAAACTACCCACATGGTAAAAGGGTAGAAATACTACACAACTTGATAAAGTATTAAAAATACAAAAGAAACAACATTAGTTATTCTAGTTTGTGTAGAGGACTGGGAGCAAAGAAATCTCTTCTCCCATGCTGTTTTAAGCACTATCAGTCATCCTACTCACTGCTCAGTAACACCAGCTTACCAGAAAGCTTGACTATAGAAAAGCCTCAATAACCTGGGCATGCTCCAAGTATCATTTGGTTTAGAAGATAAAATTTTACAAAAGGCTAAATATGGATTAGACGTAGACCCTAGCACAAGTAGGAATGTGAAATTTACAATCAAATAATAAAACTTTGGAACAGCAGAACACCTCCTTGTGTTAGCAGGCCAAATGTATCACATTGTCCTCATGACCTCTGCAGTCTGGGGATTTTAGCTTTGCTGTGCTGTTACCACATATAAGTATCTTAAGAATACCTTTCAGACCCTACAAAATGGCTACAGACAAAAAGATGACAAAGACAACTGGTGCTAACTGAAATGCATCACAGGGAACAGGCAGCACAAACTGGAGTTAAGCAGAGTTCACTAAATACAAACCCTGTCAAAGAAAAGTACAGTCTCCAAGACTTCCAAATGCCTGAAACTACAAAAGGCTTTTACCACATGCAACCACCCAAATGCAAAGCTTTGTTATCAGCAGACATTCAGGACACTATCTAAACTTACTGAGGTTTTAATTGTTTTTAATTAATTTTTTTTTTTAATTAATCCAGGAAGTTTCCAGTAATCAATTTTTCCTGCTCACAACACACAGTAACCAAAGCAAACTAACAAGTACCATGTCAGTGATACCAGTACTGCACTAAGGGGCAAGCAAAAGCATTAAATGCTGACCAGGTGGAATTTCTAGGGAATGAATGCAATAATAACATCTCCTACAGAAACTAAATCTCTTAGACAATTAACCTAACACTTAGCCTGAAGTCTTACATCCCACTACAGTGAATGCAGCTGAGGCTTTTCCCCCTTAAGTTTGTTAACATCTGGATAAAGTAATTACAGCAATTAGGCTTCAAAGTAACTCCTTAATATTCCCAACAAGTGCTCTGACAGAAGATTCCCATCTTTTTGCCATTTCTACAATTTCACTTCAAGTGAAATTCACTACAATTTTCACTTCAAGTCGCTCCCAAGTCATCAACAATGATATTCTGTCTCCTTCACTTAATACTGAAATAATTAATTCAAGATAATTAATCAGGCTCCCAGTATTCAAGAGGTCTTGGGGAAATAAACCAACAGCAGCGGCAGACTGTAAGCACAAAGTAAACTGAATTGTCACAGTAACCCCTCCTTTACGAGAGGGAATCTTGCTTTACTATCCAGGACTTTTATTTCTCTTTCAACTTGTCTTTCTTAAATCTTATTTCTGCAAGATAAATTGCAAGTTCTGATTTGCTTATAATTTGTTCCCTGGGAAGTATCATGTGTGAAGTATCCAGTGTCTCAGCAGAATAATGTATCACAATGATTAAGAATACCTTAAGGACTCATCTCTGTGATAGTCTACCTCTTTTTACATCTTGCTACTGTTTCTATCTTCCAGTGGTGCTTTAATTACTTGTGTCATCTCTCCCATTTGGTACATGGAACAGAAAAATTATAAACAAAGGTAGACTGAATTATAGGCACTGAGGATCTCACACTTCGGAACTTCACAGAAGCAAAAGAAACAGAATTCTAGAATGGTGTGGGTTGGAAGGTGCCTTAAAAATCACCTAGCTTCAACCTCCCTGCATGGGCAGGGACTGACATGTTTATTCCCCCCAGTAACAGCTCTTGTTTTTTGCTTTTTAGGGATACATCTTATTTAACTCAATAAATATTAATTCCAAAAGAGAATAGACACATTAAAAATATTTATCAGTCCTGAACCTTTTGGAGAATTTTTAAAAACAGGATGAGGAATATGGCAGATGGCTGCCTGCCTCTTGACGCTCTCTGAGGCTTCATTAACAGAATCACAGAGTAGAAAGGGACCTCTAGAGATGACCTAGTGCAACTATCCCAGACAAGCAGGATAATGTTACACAGGACTGCATCCAGGTGGGGTTTGAAAATCTCCAGAGAAGGGGACTCCACAACCTCCCTGGGCAGCCTGTGCCAGTTCTTTGTCACCCTCATAGTAAAGAAGGTTTTTTCCTATGTTTTTCCCTATGTTCCAGATTGTGCCTGTTGCCCCTCATCCTGTCACTGGCAACTACTGTGAAGAGTCTGGCTCCATCTTCCTTGCACCCACCCTTTAGGTACTTGTAGACATTAACAAGGTCTCCCCTCAGCCTTCTCTTCTCCAGGCTAGAGTCCCAGCTCTCTCAGCCTTTCCTTATAAGAATGATGCTCCAATCCCCAATCATTTTAGTTGCCCTCTGCTGGAACTCCCTGTCTCTCTTGAGCTGGGGAGCCCAGAATTGTATGCAGCATTCCAGCTCTGTCCTCACCAGGGCAGAGTAGAGAGTGAGAACGACCTCCCTTCACCAACTTGCCGGACTCCTCTTTATGCAACCTAGGATTCCGTTTGGCTTCCTGGCATCAAGGGCAAACCACTGCCTCGTGGGCAATTCACTCTCTAGCAGGACTCCCAGATCCTTCTCCTCAGAACTGCTTTTCAGCAGGTCTACCCTATATTGGTGCTTGAAGTTCTTTCTCCCTGGGTGAGGGGAGAACCCCACATTTGCTCCTGTTGAACCTCATCACGCTCTTCTCTGCCCAGCTCTCCAGCATGGTCAGGTAATGCTGGATGGCAGCACAACCCTCTGGAGTGTCAGCCACCTCTCCCAGCTTTGTATCATCAGCAAACCTGCTGAGGATACACTCTGTCCCCTCGTCCAGGTCACTGATGTTGAACAAGACCAGACTGTGTATTGCCCCCTGGGGTCATTGCTCGTTACAGACCCTGCTACATTGCTCACCACCCCCTGAGTTCTGTCACCCAGTTCTGTCATCTCAGTCCAAACTGTCCATCCTGTAGCCCACACTTCATGGGTTTCCTAATGAGGATGTTATGGGAGACAGCATCAAAAGCCTTGCTGAGTCAAGGTAGATAACATCTACTGCTCCCCCCTCATCTATCCAGCTATTAATAGCATCACAGAAAGTAATCAGGTTGGTCTGGCATGATTTCCCTTGTGTGAATCCAAGGAAATCAGTCCCATCCTAGAAAAACAGTTTTAGTACTGCACAGTGAGAATATCCACACTCACTGCGACAGTCCAGGAACTGTCCCTGTAGATGACTCATGAACTTTGTCTGACATTTGGAAATTACATTTTTTCTCACCAAGTAATTCTCATATACACCACTTCCAACCACACCACCCCAACAGGAAGAGTGACCATGAATAACAACAACTGCTTCACTGGTTGAGGCTGAATAAAGCCAGGAATGAGCTTTCTCCTGCTTGTCCACAAGGAGGAAGTGGAGAGAGGAGAATACCCAAGCAAGAAAAATTCACTAAGAGCAGATTAAACACAAGCTTAAAAAGACCTAAAAGAAGAGTCTACACAGGGAGCAATCTCAGAAAATTTCAGCAAAGAAGAGATGGTCTTACTTAACTGGAGACATATGATTTACTTGAGAACAAAACGTGAGAAAAGGTTTGTTATGAAGAAAAGCCAGAAGGTGCAGAAGCCAAGAGGCATTGGGCTGAAGCCCAACAGTTGCTTGGAAGATTTATGGTATCTCCAGAACGTGCTTAGAGACCACACAAATGGTCAGATTCAAGGGGCTTAGAGAATGAGTGGCCTAACAGAATAAACCCCTAACACATTAGACAGTGAAAAGCCCTGGGAGGAGAGGAACACTTCTAGCAACCCCAGTTAACTGGTGTGTTATTAAAAAAACAAAATGAAAAAACAAAAACAAAAAAAACCCAAAACAAACAAACAAACAAAAAACAACCCAAAACCAAACCAAAAAACCCACCCATGGAATTAATTCATGTGCAAGGCTATAAGCCAAGAGAAACAAAGATGGTTAATCCTCAGAGTAAAAAGAGGGGATTTTAACAGCTGTTAAGTGTTCAGCTAATGCCCAGAGGATATGTTGCTCAGAGGATTTTTTTTCCCCCAGCATCCCATGGAATAAAGCTGAGTATCTGCTATAGGCCTCCTTGGTCCCAAAGTTAAATTTGAAGAGAGAATATACAGAGAGAATAATAATGCCCTTGGAGAAAGAATATCACCAGGAGTGATTTCTTCATGAGGAATTTTAATGCCTCAGAGACTCACAGCTCAATGAAAATAATAGAGCCATTGGACACAAATACTTCAGACCACGTAATTGTAACTAAAGCTTAAATTAAATGCAGGAATAAACAACAGTTAAGTCTGTATCTCAAAGTTCTTATGTGATAAATGCACACTGTTAAAAATCAACAGTTAACAATGACAAATAAAACCCAGTTTGGATATGAGAAAAATCTGGGACTTCAGTAAATCATGATAAAAACATATAGCTATTCATGAAGTGAAGAGAATAAGCAGAAATGGGTTTGCTAAGATGAGGAGACAGCACATTGTTAATAGTGGCCATTGTGCTAGAGCTGCAGGAATGCCTTCCTCACCTCTGCCAGCAGCACTGACCATCATCATTCTAACTGCAGGGAGATTACAAGAATGGAAGTTGGGAATCTTAAAATTCAAACAGCATTCAAAGTGGGAGGACCCAACCTAGAAGTATTAAAGAACTGACAAATAAAACTACAAGCACAAAGCTTGCAACCACAATCATTCCAGATCCTAATGAATCTTAATGAAAGGAGAACAACTGATTGTGGGCACTACAATCCTACCAGTCTGATGCAAATTTGAGAACAAGTTTCAAAGAATAAAGAAATAAGAGAAAAGAAGATTTAAAAAAACCCACAACAACAAAGAAAAAAAAGCAAAACGCCTGACAAGTGCCTCAGTATTCTTTCGATAATGTGTTTTTCTAGACATTCAAGTAAATTGATTTGGACTTAGCAAAGCAGCCAGCAGAAATCACCTTTCTCTAAGTTTTATTTAATACCAACAACACAACCATTAGTCAAAGAACTATGTTGTGAAAAGCTACATAAATAAATAAGACATTAAAGAATCAAAGTGTTCTGAAAAAGTTAAGTAACAAATGCGTTGATTGCATTGATAACCAGCTTATTAGGACTATTCATTCATTTAAAAAAAAAAAACAACACAACCCACAAAAAAATAAAAAAGCCAAGCACAAGAAAACAAAGAAAAAAACCAGCATAAGCACTTCAATGACATTCACCAGTTCTTCATACCAGAAAGCACTGTCAGTGTAAGAGGATCAAGAGGATCTTTACACAGAACTACAAAACCAAAGTAATAAAAATAGAATTTAAGAATATGAAATTACATGCCAACAAACCAATATTTTTGCTGAGAATTTATTCCTTGAAAACTGAAGAGGAGAAAAAGAAATACATTGATAACTATAAGTCAAAGCGATTCAGCCTTAAAAACCACAGATGGACTGATTTAGGTAAGATATTCCCAATTAAGTATTAACATTCCTGTGCAAATAACTTGCCAGTTACCATTTGGAAAACACCAAGTACAGATGATGGGGCACAGAGGTCTGGTGGACCAGCTAGAGCTAGAGCCTTGATGAAAACACCTGCC
The DNA here is from genome assembly GCF_003957555.1 of Calypte anna. Classification (NCBI taxonomy): domain Eukaryota; kingdom Metazoa; phylum Chordata; class Aves; order Apodiformes; family Trochilidae; genus Calypte; species Calypte anna. The sequence continues at coordinate 33,395,512 of NC_044248.1, read as the reverse complement.
TTCCCATGCAGTTCAGAAGGCACAGCAGTTCTGCTCTGCTTCCCAGAACTGTAGGTGGGTGAAAGGGGAGATGTAGTCACTGGGTGCCCTTGGGGATGGTGGGTACCGAAATTTCCTAGAATCACAGAATGGTTTGGATTGAAAGGGATCTTAAAGATAGTCTCATTCCAACCCCCCTGCAAGGACAGGGACACCTCCCACTAGACCAGATTGCTCAAAGCCCCACCCAACCTGGCCCTGAACACTTCCAGGGATGGGGCATACATGGCTTCTCTGGACAGCCTATGCCAGTGTCTCAGCACACACACAGTAAAGAATTTTCTCTTAACATCTAATCTAAATCTACCATCTATCAGTTTGAAACTGTTCTCCACAGTGCTATGTCTATAGGCCCTTCTAAAAAGCCCCTCCCCAGCTTTCCTGAAGACGCCTTCAGGTACTGGAAAGCTGCTAAAAGATCTCCCAGAAGCCTTATCTTCTGCAGGCTGATTTGTACCTGATAATCCCCTCCCAGTGTTTCTCATGTGCATGCTCATAGGCCTAAAACATGGTTCCCACTATAAGCAATTTGTAAGAACAGTGCCATAACATCAAATCAAAGTCTCAAAACATAGGCTTTAAGTGGTCGCCAATAAGATCCAATAGACATCAAAAATCTCCCAGGAAACATAAGTATTTTTCAACATGGCATTTCAAGGAGTTTTAGAAATAGCAAGAGAACTTGGCATCCCATAACCACGGGGTTCTGGAAATGTAACACATGTTCTGGTGTTAACTCTCAAATATTGGCTTGGGTCGTCCCTTCAGACAAGCATCTCAGAAAATTAAAAGCAGTCAGACATTCAAAGAGTGTGTTTCAAATGTCAGGTGTTCTCCCCCTTCTCAGATACCAGCAAAAATGGAGATTGAAATAAGTTGAAAAAAGTAATTATTGATTAGTTCCACAAAAATTTAAACCTTACTTCTGTTAACTGCAGATTACAAACCTAAGAGATTTGGGGACTGTTTTTTTCAATGGAAAGAACACAAAAGCAGCCTTTTATCAGAACAAAATCAATAGAAGACTGAGGTACTGCCAAAATCATTGCTAAAGACATCAACTTCAAAGACAGCTTAAAAAAAAAAAAAAAAAAAAAAAAAAAAAAAAGAATGGAAAAAACCCCATCAAATGCTGGGATAAAGAGTTTTAACAGCAACACAAGCAAGCAAATAAACAGAGAGGCCAAATGTATGGGGGGGGGGCTGTCTTTTATCTTTTTAAAACCAGTATGAAACTCTCTTAGATCCTTTAAAAATTATACAAATGTAAAGCTAAAGCAGAGGATTTTCTAAGTTGTGACTTTGTTTTCAAATTAAACTTGTGGGGAAAATAATTATTCTACTATTACTACTAATTGTAGTACACATTGTTTTAAAATGTTACATTAAGAAGTTGTTCTAGGCTCTAGAACAGCAAGTCATATTTTTATTGGAGTTTATTTCTTCCCCTTGCTCCTGCACTGTCACGCATGCAGTGCTTGCCCTCTCCTTCAGAGACCCACAGACACACATTAAATAAGTTGGAATTTTCAAAACCCAGAGAACCTGAAAAGCCCCCAAAGAACAAGTCATGGCTGATTTCATTTTGGTTTAAGTTCCTCAGGTCCCTAAATGTTTGTGAAACAAAAGCTTTTTTTGAAAAGAGCCTCCCAGGTCCCCACTGCCTCACAACTCGTGCAGGCATCAATTGGCACAATGTTGTTTGATAGTGCTACCATATGGTGGCATTTTACACTTACTTTGCACAGGCTTACAGACCCGTGCAAAGCAGAAGGCAGGCAGAAATTACCAGGTTTAGCAATTTTTTAAATCCAGCATTACTGAATCTTGTGCTCTGAGTCAAACAATCTCCAATTTGAACAACTTTTACCTTGTTCTGCTTTTGCACCATGAGCTGGAGCCTGGACCCTCACGTGGCTCCAAACACTGACCCTTGGTAACAATGCCACCTTAGAACCACACTACAGGAACTACAAGTGTAAGCAGAGAAATTAGAAGTGCTTTCAGTTATTTTATTTCTCAAAATGCTGCAAAATCAGAAATATATTTGATGTTTTCGTGAGCAAGAGTAATGGTATAGCACAAAGAACACTCAAAACAGGCATCAACCTATTGAAAACTGAGTTAGTACATTCAGGATGCTCTTGCTCTTCCTCTAAATGTAGCTACACGTTTTAAAGTTTAAATTCTGTGTTTATGCATTCTTCAGATTAACATAATTCCTAATAATACACAAAAAACCCTAAGCATGCACTTATGGTACAACAACCAGCATAAGCATTAACAAAGGGACAATCCTTGTCTTAAAGAGTTTATTCTTCTCCATATGGGAGTATCTTAAGACAACTGAAAATCTTTTTAAAACAGAACGATGGACCCATTTTATTGAGTCCATGTCCATGTAAGTGCATACAGAGCCTACAGGTATGTAGCATCATAGTGAAAAAGTTCCAAAGTGAAAAATATCCATAAAATTAGCTAATTAATAAAAATGTTGGGAATTTCTTACGGAGTCAAACTGGATAAATACTCAAGGCAATGGGGTATTGAAAGACTAATAATGTAACCCTAAGGAACAGTAATTGTGTGCTTATACATCTACAGAGAATGTTTAATATGTAACCCTACTTGTGTAAAGGAGCAGAGAAAAAGATTTCAGTGTATCTGTGACTGATAATAGTCTAGAAGAAAACATAGTTCCAGACAAAATATCAGCCTATTACCAGTTCAGCTACACTGAAGAAGAGTGGTTAGGAGAAAAAGCTTTGGTAAAGCATTACTGTGTCATTTGTCAGGACATTAGTTCAGAATTCAATGCAACTACAAAACATAGCAGGAAAAACTGAATTTGTAGTATAAAATTGCATTTATTGAGGTTTTACACATTTGAAAATATAGAAGGTAATGCACCAGAGGCACACTGCAGTGACCTCCAATATTTCTCTGCTAAAAGACATCCAGTTCCTTGGAGACTGCATTAAACCATATGTGTTTGTTTATGAGTTAAAAAACCCCAAGGCATATACAAGTTGTTTGTCTTGTGTATGTTTAGGCAGACATTAGTCACAAAACTGCCCTTCCTATTACCCCTTTCTCAGTACCAGATGTAGGCACAAGGCAGTGGAAGTGGAGCAGACTAAGCATGACAACCTAATTCTCCGCATGAAGGAAGTAGCTGAGGACAGGGAAGGGGAAAGGGAGACAAAAACACTTTACAAAAGGTCAATGCAGGAGACTGAGACATTTGTCAAGGCTGGGGGTTGGTATATTTGCTTCTATTACAGCAAATATTGTGTGTATGAAACAGTTTTACGCTTAAAGCAGTGCAGCCTGTGAGCACAAGTAAATAGGCACAACAGTATCCTGATGTTTATTCCAATCATATCCAGCAGGAAATGGAGCTAGGAAGTCTGGCACAAATGTAATGCTTGGTTTTGTTAAGGGAAAAAAGAGGTAAAGAGAGTACCTAGAGCTGAGTCTCTTGTGTTGTACTTTCAGCTACAGAATGAAAACCCAGTCTAAACAAAGCGCTATCCATACAGTTGATACACACATGGATCTACAGGAAGCTTGCGGGAGTGAGGAAGCAGGCACAAAAAAGGCTGCAACATGAGCATGGCCCTTAAAATATGTTCTACAAACTGTTAGATGCTACCATGCAGACTGAGACTTTGGGTTGTACCGTCAAGTTTACCCACAGGAAGATTACTTCCTTTACACTACTGACTTAATCAGGACTGAGTGAGGAGTGAGAACTGCCTTTGGATGCAGCAAAATTTCATCAGCAATTTCATTGTACGTAGTTTCTGCATCTATACTGAACACCCTAACCAAATAATTACCTGGAAGAATCAGCAGAGATTTTACATCCAAGCACAGTCAGCCAGCAGAGGGGTCCTTACAAACAGCCCTCCTGCATTAGAGTAACTAATGCTAATGTAAATGCTGGCAGTTATTTCATTTGGTCATGTATGTGTTACATAGATAAAACTGTTTAATCTGCTGCACATTTATATACAAATATATATCATTTATATAGGAGAGCAGTTCAGTACACAAAGGTTAGAAGTATCTGCACATCTTTTTCTTGCAATGCTAAATACACTACTGGACTTGTTGCCCAGGCATGGTGTAAATCCCAAGCAATTCAATGTTCACCTGTTTGTTTTTTTCAACTAACAAGAAGCAGTACTGGAAATGAGATGGAGAGGTGATGTAACAGATGTGTGAAACCATGAGTAGTTGGGACAAATCATTCTCTGTCTCCAGGTTCAAAGCAAAGGGGTAATTCCTCACAGAGCTGGCAGCTGATTGCACATCCCGACACAGTGCTGATGATACTTGAAAAAAGCTGAGGGCTAAGTAAGATCCACAGGAAAAAAAAAATCCATTCAGAGTTACAAATATATAGAATTATCACAGACTCATAGAATGGGTTGGATTGGAAGGGACCTTAAATTTTCAACCCCCTGCATTGGCAGGGATGCCTCTCACTAGACTAGGATGCTCCAAGCTTCATCCAGTCTTGCTTGGGATGTCCTTACACCAAGGATCCATAAAGAGAAGATTCACATATTGTTTCCTCTGTTTAAACACTCCTCCAGGGCATGTGCTTAAATATGTATGAGAAAACCAATATGGGGATAGATGTGATCCTGCTCCAGTACAGTATCTACACAGGCTCCTACATCCAGCCCTTGTGCCAAGTGAGCTGTGGAGCATTTTCCCCCAAGTGCTCTGTTAACAGGTACCTGCATCTCCAGCCTGTTGACACTGGCAGCAGAATTTTGATAATCAGTCAGACAGAGAGCCCTGCTCCTCATTCCAGCAGTGTTCATATTACTCACCAGTTTACACTGATTGTGGGGTAGGGATTGCACAAATTCTATTGTTAGTGTACTGCAGAACAGGTTTCTATAAGCTACTTAAGCGCACACTGAAGTCCATAAAGCATCTGTCTGGGTTCTAAATCACATTCATGCATTTTAAAAGAGAAATGCAGAGTCTGTAAATCATTGTTGCTTTTTCATACAATTAGAAATTTGTTTTCAAGAATGAATTGAGCACCAAGGTAAAATAAAAAGGTTCATTTTGCAAGGTGTCAATTTGTTTGCCTAGTAAGCTGGAACTTAAGAGATTCCTAATTCATCTATTCCCCAATGCTTTAAAACCTTCCAGGAAAGCCTTCTGCTGACCTAGCAACTTATGAAAATCTATATGGATGATAAAATGACATTAATATTTGATAAATGGACAGGCTATACCCAGCCATTTAGAGCTTATTAATAATTTGCTCAAGTGTATGATAAGACAACTGCTGAATTCAGCTCTTTGAATAAAGGTGAACTCTCCATTTCAGAATTGGAAAGCCTTCCATCTAAAAAAGCAGCTCACATTCATTACTCCAGATCAGTGGCTATGAATGAACACTTGCCGGACACTTAGCTGAATGTGGATTTGTTATGCTGCATAAAACTTTACAAACTTACTAGTAAAAGGTATTCAAGGATTCTATGTTAGCTGCTGGTGCTCTGAGCAGTATTATACATAATATTTAAATTCACAGATCTCTGAAATATACAGCACTTGTTTAACACTATTTAATATCCTTACACCTCCCCTACTACACCAAAGCTAAGCATGCATCTAATTTCTCTAACAACAATATCTTTATCAAGCATGTCTGCTTTTTCATCATGGCTGTACAACAAAGTACAGGCAATTTCAGACTTAGCCACACACCACCCTTCAAATGTTCCCTCTTCCTGGAACCACTTTGCTGACAATTTTAAAAAAAATCCTGAGAACTGGCAAAAAAGGTCATTTTCTGCAGTAGTTTAAAAATGGTTTTGTTTTCCAACTTTCACATAATTTTAAATTCTCAAATAAAAGCCAAATGCTTGAACGTCAAGGACTTTGAAGTTTCAGTGTTATGTATGGTCCTGTTCTTGCTGGCTTTTGTTAGCAAACTGCTGTAGACTCAGCTCATGGGCAGGGAGGGATTAGCTCCAGAGATCTGTTCTTTGCAGGTGATAAACACTGAGAATTTAACACTTGCCACATTTAAGAGTGACTTCAAACTAAGAGCAGCAAAAGTCAGAGATTTCCACCTCCCATTTCTCATATCGTTGCATTTTCAGGGATCTTGAATCTACATCTGAAATCCTTGTTGCGTCTACAAAGTATCCATTTGGTTCTGGACGCTGACACTGAAAGGACTGCATCAAGGACTCTCATTCCGATAAACATTTCCATTATATATGGAACAGTTTTCCTATTGTTAAAATGCTAGAAGGGCACCACAACTATAAATCTTAAGCAAAAATAATATGTAGGAATCTTATTAATTTAAAAATTACTTTAAAATAATGATTTTTTTTCATTTTTGTCCCTTAATGCAATCAGCTCAGCACTGCAATCAGCAGGCTGCTTCACAGATTCAAAAACACATCTGTTCATCTCTAAGCTCAGACCATCCACACCTCTAAAGCTATATATTAATAAACTACAAAACATTGTGCATAGCCCTAAAAAGTCATTTTATACCCACAAAGCCATTATAATCTATTGAGAATCCACTCAGTGGTTTATGCAGTACAAGTGGCTGTTTGTTGTGAATTTAGAAAGAAATAATTGCTACAAAAGTCACATACCTTACAGGTATACCATGGCATGCTAAATGCTTTCAGACTCAGTAAAATAAAAATACAAATTGGATGAAAAAAATATTTTGCATTATAGGTTAGATTATAAATTTCTTTGCTATTAACTGCAGTTTAGTCTGTGGTTTGGTCACTCTATTATCAACTGGTTTAGTTGTAAAACACAATAGCATTCTAAGCCAACGACAAAACGTATCTTTTCTGCAGACAACTTCTTTAAATTGGATGCAGTGAAAATTAGACCTGGGAAGCTAAAGAAGCAAACAGAGGAATGCATGGCCTGACCTCCGTCTTCTTTCTGTCTTTCCTCTAGCTAGGGTGAGCTTGATTTTATAGCTCTTAACTTCTGCAAACCTACCTAGTTTGCTGGCTTGATTTCTAGTTTCAGTAATGACAATATGGACTAAATGATCCAGAACCAAAAGCATCAGAGAAAGGATTGTCCTTTTAGCTCCTTGCTTCAACATTCAGGAAAAGAAAAGGAAGAAAAATGCAGCCTCCAGCTAATGATGCTACCTGCTCAGCACCCCAATGAGAGATGAGTCTCTAAATCTCCATCCCTCACAGCAGGCACATATCCTCCATTCCTTCCTGTTCTCTTAGCTTTCTTTCTTCTTTTGCACAAAACAGAAAAATTAGGAAAAGATGCATGTTAAAATGTCTTTTTTTTTAGAATTCTTTCATTCTGCAGGTACCTCTTGGAAATGTGTATTTCAAGTAAGAATTTCTCTCAAATATAGTAAGTACTATAGTAAGTACTTAAAAATCCTCAAAACTCACACACCCCTTTTACATATATTATAGCTTTTAATATTATCTTCTAAAGCCCCCTAAGTTTGTTATTCCATAATTTCTAGTATGCTTAGGTTTGCTTTAAGAGCTTTATACAAAATCTTTCTTTGCTGTCATTGCATTTACAAACCTCCCACAATCTCAGCATCAGAAAGTCTGTTATTTTTAAATAAAGGGAACTTCGGAGCAATAACCAATGAGTTAAAACAGCCTCCTTAATGGACCAGAAAAGTGCAAGTTGTCATAACAGTGGAATGCACCCAGGTTTTATCATTTGATAGATAACATATGTTTTTTTTTCTGTTCCTCTGCTCTGTAAGAAATTATTCTAAAGCCACTAAAAATTTATTTTCTAATAAATAATAATAATGGAAAAAATATTAATCTACTGACACGACTGTCACTATGTCATGACAATGTTCTCTTCAAGATGCAATTACAGGTATGTAAGTCATTACACTTCTCCTAAGAATGTCTCTGCAGTATAAACTGAACTACAATCGTGCTATGCAGCACTTACAAGGTACAGCATACCCAGGCACTGGAAGCCAGTTTAACCTACAAGCCCTCAAAACAGATATATAATGTATTATGCTGTATAAAACCAAATAAATGCCTACATTAAGTTCAAAATATGAGTTCAGCTGATACAGTCACCAACTTTCTTTCTAACCATAAGCCCTGCACAGCCCAGTAAGGGAGAAATACACTTTTATGCAGGAGTCCCTGGAAGATAGAAACAAGATAATATTTGCCATCAAGACATAAGGTACAACACAAGTAAAAGTGGTGCCACCTGATGTGTTGAATTATTTCCCTCTAGCCTGCCCCATGAAAAAAAAGAAATAAATTGCCATTTCAGGTACACGACTGAAAATCCTGGTGAGCCTAACAGCTCAGTGCTGTTTGGAGACGTATTGAACACTGAACCAGAACAATAAGCACTGAAAAGCACTGCAATTAAATGTATGTTAGCAAATTAAATGTATGTTAGATTTAAATGTATGTTAGCAAAGCTTTATTCCATACTTTATTCAAAGGACTAAAAGAATGGCTCAGAAGAGAGACACTTTGTCATATTCTTAGACCAAAACGGTGCCATCATCACAGAGGTATTCACCATCAGATGCTAGATCCACCTAAAATAGCCAAGCTGACACCCAAGTAGTGCAAGAATAAGACATAATCATCACCACAAGCCATAGGCATTTGTGATGATGTTGATCGATGACCTTCATTGTTGGATGAAAGTTATAGTAAAAAAAAAAAAAAGAAAACACACACAAAAAAACAAACCAAACAACAACAAAAACAAACATGAGAAAGCCCAAGGTGCTCTCACTCCATCTTACCCCCTTTGTAGATCATGCTGAAGATCTTCAGGAAACAGATGTACATTATGCTGAAAGTTTATCATAATAATAAGAGTAAGAAATGTCATCCATAAGGTCGGTGAACACTCAAAAATAACATACAGTACCTCCACATGAAGAAACAGGGATGTTGATTCATCTGAATAAATCAAATAATTACTGAAACATTTGCTGACATCACATGGCACAGAATGCTTCTGCTGCTTCCATTTTTATTACAGCAAATTGTATTGGCCTGTGTTTCCTCTCCTACTGCATTCACCTTTTACTCCCTGTGCCTGTATCTCTTTTTGGCTTGTTTCTTTTCAGTCATCCCACCAGCAAAGCTTAGATTTTAACAAAGGTGTGTCTGTAACAACCAGTAACACATCAGAAGTTCAGTATCAAAAAATAGATAAAAATGTGACAAACACAGTTAACATCTCAAAAAATCTACTTGTGTTTCAATGCATACTTTTGCTCTACTTCCAAGTATCCAACAGCCCATTACCATTGATTTACCCTGCTCTTTTAGACTTTCATTTTTCCGCTCAGATTTCTGACCTCCACAGGTAGTATTTTCCCCAGTGATGCAATCATTACAGTCTCCTTTACTGGTCAATCTGTTCTGGAAAGGAAAGCCTTTTGTCAACACAGAAGAGCCCATACAGAGATGCCTGGAAAAAAGCAATGTTTCCAAGAGTGATTGAAAAATACATCTTTTAAATGCCCAGTTAATTCTAACCAGTGAATTCCTATCAAGTAGGAGAAACTGGTAAAAGACAGACTTACATTCATAAATCTAGCCCACACATGATGGGCCACATTTCTGGATAGGAACAAGAAGAATGAAGATAACCTGAATAATAATCACAGCAGGAGCAAAAGGTTTTCCAGAAGAAAAAAAATAAATTTCCTATTATCAACACACAATCACAACACAATGGAACAAACTGGCCAGTATTTAGTGGCTGAGCAGAGCTTCAGCAAAGCACTAGGGCTGAATGCTCCAGACATCAGCTGGCCCCCAGGCAATGCTCACTACCAAACAAGACTTCAGTTATGCCTCTGCTTGCACCAGGAACAGACTAAAAGGTTTAGAGGAATTCCAGCAGCTATGACTGTGATCTAAATGTGAGGCAGAGCACAGATGTTTATCACAAGTGTGTGATAAACAGCTGCAGTCCTCTTCAGCTGCCCGAAGTGGGTGGTGGAGCAGAGGAAACTAAGTTGCATGTGTAGCCTTCTTTGGTGGCTTGGTTTGTTTCCAGTTCTGCGGGAGCAGAAATGCTGTAGTTTGTGGTTATCTCCCTTTTATGATAGCTTTTAAGCTCAAGAGCCCAGTCAGAGACAGGACTTGTACCACAGACCCTAAGAAATGGCTTGGCCAAACCAAAAACTAATTTATTCTTTCTTATCACAAGCTGCAACTCCTGGAGAAACATAAATGAAGCCACATGCTTCCTGACAGCTTTTCCTTCCCACATTGGTTGAGTAGAAGCAAACCAGGGAAAATGGTATGAGGATAGTTTTAAAAGGTGGGTAAGTTTAAAGCTTAAATGGTGGTTACGTTTAAGACTGAAGCCTGCTATACAATGCAGTATGAAGCCTGAACATCACTATGATGACCCAGGATAAACCTGCAAGTAGAAACACCGATTTCCTTCCCTGGCAGTCTATGGGATTCTCATCTGCTATTCCTTCTACACATCATCCCTCATTCTCATTTACCTTTGGCTTAAATATCCCAAGTCTCGTGACTCAGCCACCAGGACCTATTTCTTTTGACTCTCTAAACAGGATTCTGTTCAAATTTCTGTTCAAACTTTCAAAATTCAGTACACCACAGATATCTACATGACACTCTCAACCAGCTACAAAATCAGCATAATCCATCTATAAGAATCCACAAGAAAAAAAAAATAACAAAACTGCACAGGTTATTTTCTTCAAAATGCTTCATGTATCCTTTAGGATGCTGATCTCTGATTAACTTGAAAGCAAAAAAATCCCTGTGTATCAACTCCAGCTGTGGCAGTGCTCTCCCATGGCTTCTAGCACCACAGACACCTGTGTCCAGGTCCTCGCTCCACCCCAGGAGATGGTGAGCTTTTAAAATTACATTATTAACTTCCTCCTGGTCTTTCCTGGGGCAGAATATTCCTTTTTTCACAGAGGGCTGGAGGAAAAAAAAAGAAAGAGCAATGATTGAATTTCCTTTATAGTTTGGGGTAAGAAATAAAATGCTCCATGAGGTCAACCTTCCCAAACTTTTTGCAGGTTGAGTTTTATTAAGGCTATGCAAATTGTGTAGTTTTTGAGATCAGAGTGCAATTAAAAAGAGGAAAACACTTTTTGTGGGAAAAAAATGGTTGTTAGACACAAAACATCATTAATGGTTACTAATTTTAAAATAAATTAAGCAGAGCACCTGGAGATAAAGACAGAATAATTATTCTTCAAAGGTACTGGAAAAACACATTGCAACTCTCCTTAGGTCTCTTCAGCACATTTTTTTTTCCGAAATTAATGCAGGTTTCTGCACAAACTCCAAAATATTTGTATCTCCATCAACTGCTGTGACTTTTCTACAGGTGGACAACACTGCTCTGCTCAAAGGTATACATTCTGAAACATCCTTCCAAGCTAAAAGCAGGGCTATCTACCCTTTGCCCTGCAAAGTATTCAGTCTCACTTGAAAGGAATAAAGGAATAAAGGCTTTTTGATGGACAACTAAAAGCCTCTCTTTATTAGTATTAGCCATTTTCTCTGAAGGCAGAGTGAAGGCATTATTTTGGTTAAGCGGAGCGCTCTGGAAATATTACAAAGCCCCAGAAGCGATTTTTTAATTTCATGTCCTTCTGTGTTGCTGTCTGGGCGCCTCTGTTCTAGCGTGGGTGACAGGCACCCTCGGAGATGGCTCTTACTGTTGGCACTGTTGAGGACCATCTCACGTCCACAAATATACCACAGGCAGTTACCTCCCTTTGGAATTCCAGGGGAGCCGATACCTGATTCCCTCTGGAGTCCCGAGCTTCCCTGCCCATTACTTACTCCACACGCGTCACGGGATGTACTTTTAGGGGCACAGGTGCAGAGAACACACCGCTACGGGTGCGCCGATTAACCCAGCTCCACTCACGGCGCCCCGGAGTTCAGCCAAAGCCTTCAACAGCACCGTTCAATATATATATATATATGTATATACACACATTTATTTATATAAAGCGCCTATCACATATTGATAAACCACTGGAAAAATACTGGAACCGCTCTGACTCGGGGTCAGCGGCCCGGCAGGCGGGGCGCGCGCCTAACGGACACCACCAGCACCTCCTCACCGCACCCTTAGCTCCTCCTCCTCCGTCCGCACCGGGCGCCCCCGCGGGGCATCACCCGCACAAGCCCTCCGGGGTCCCGTCCCCATCCTGAGGTCTCTCCCGGCTCACCTGGAGGAGGCAGCGGCCGGGAGCGGCGTGCTCGGGCAGGCGGGCGCGGTAGACCTGGCTCTGGAACCGGGGCTCGTTGTCGTTGGCGTCCTCTACGCGGACGCTGAGGCGGCAGGCGGCGGCGCGCGGGGGCCGCCCGCCGTCCCGCGCCACCACGCGCAGCTCCAGCGCCGCCTGCCGCTCCCGGTCCAGGCGGGCGCGGGTGCTGACGGCTCCGCTGTGGGCGTCGATGCGCAGCAGAGCCAGGGCGGTCGGGTCGCCCTCCAGCGAGTACCGCACCTCGGCGTTGGGCGAGCCCGGCTCGTCGGCGTCGGAGGCGCTGAGGCGGAGCACGGCGGTGCCGGGGGAGGCGGCCTCGGAGACGGCGGCGCGGTAGTGAGGCTGCGGGAAGGCGGGCGCCTCGTCGTTGAGGTCGGAGACGCGCAGCAGCAGCGGCTCCTCGGTGGAGAGCGGCGGGACGCCGCCGTCCGTGGCCACCAGCCGCAGCTCGTACAGGTCGCGGCTCTCGCGGTCCAAGGGTCCCGCCACGCAGAGGAAGAAGATGCCGGCGCCGGCCGGACGCAGCGCGAAGGCACCCTCGCCGCCCAGCAGAGACAGCGCGACGCCGCCACCGCCCTCCGCCGCAGCCTCGCCGCCCTCGTCGGCGTCCGAGACGGACACGCGGGCCACATAGTCGCCAGGCCTCGCCCCCTCGGAGACCCGCGGGCCGCCGCTCTCGGTGAGGTAGAGCAGGCGAACGGCGGGGCGGTTGTCGTTCACGTCCAGCACGGCCACGGAAACGAGGGCGCTGGAGACCTCGGGCTGGGCGCCGCCGTCCCGCGCCTCCACCACCAGCCGGTGCAGCGCCCGAGCCTCGCGGTCCAGCGGGCGGCGGAGGCGCAGGACGCCGCTGCGCTCCTCCACCGCGAAGTAACCGTCGGGGTCGCTCTGCCGGCGGCTGATGACGTAGCGCACTTCCCCGTTAGCCCCCAGGTCCGGGTCAGTGGCCCGCAAGCGGCAGACGGCGGTGCCGGGCGGCGCGTCCTCCCGCAGCCGAGCTCGGTACTCGCTGCGGCTAAATGCGGGCGCGTTGTCGTTCTCGTCCAGCACCCGTACCGACACCCGCAGGCGGCCCCGGCGCCGCGGGCTGCCGCCGTCCCACGCCTCAACCACCAGCCGGTGCGTCTCGGCCCGCTCCCGATCCAGCCGCCGCAGCAGCACCAGCTCCAGCGGCTCCGGCCTCCCGTAGCGCAGCTGGAACAGCGGCGGCTCCCCCGCCGCGTTGCCCTCCTCCTCCAGCAGCGCGTAACCCTGCGTACCGAAGCGGCCGGCGTCGGGGTCGCGGGCGGCCGGGAGGCGGAAGGCGGTGCCGGGCGGGCTGAGCTCGGAGATGTTGACCTGCAGGTAGTCCCGCAGGAATCGCGGCGGGTGGTCGTTCACGTCGGTGACCGCGATCTCCACCTGCACCACCTCGCCGCGCAGCGTGGCCGCCGCGAAGCTGTAGCGCGCCCGCCGCTCCCGGTCCAGCCGCCGCGCCGTGCGGATGATGCCCGTCTCCGGATGGATGTGGAAGTCGGCCAGCACCGCAGACTCGCCGCTCCCCTCTGACAGCAGGAAGCCTCCCGGCGGTCCCGCTCCCGCCGGCAGCCCCGCTCGGATGTCCCCTACCAGCGTCTCTGCCGGCAGACCCTCGTCCACCGCCAGGCTCAGGTTATACACCGGAGCCGCAAAGCCGCCCGCCGCCCACAGCCACAGCGGTACCAGCAGCGCCAGTGCCCGCCCCGTCTGGGGACCGCCGCCCGGCCCGCCCCGGCACCTGCCGCCCCGCAGCCGCCGCGCCATGCTCCACCGTTAAGACGGCATCACGGGCAGCCTGCGCCCCGCCGCTGCGAGAGGAAATCCAACCCGGCGCTGGTGCTGGGAAGGACAAGCTTGTGCAAGGGGGCGGGGAGGGCGGCTCCCCGCTGCCACCGCCCCGCACAGCCCCCGCCCCGCCGGGTCCCGCCGGCCCCCGCAGCGCTGACGGGCCGCCGCCCACCCAGCCCCCACCCTCCCGGGGGCTGTCTGCCCATGTGGGGCAGGGTTTGGGTGGTGTGGCGATGCTCTAGGAGTGACTGCCCTGAAGCTGAAAAGGTCTTCACCGAAACTGGTCCCCCGGGGGGGAGGCTGGCTAAGCTGGGGATGGGGAAAAGGGGTGACCAGAGCATGGGTTGCCTCTGGATGCAGAGGCATGCCTCAGAGAGGGGGAGAATTTAAATAAGAGGGAAATCTGCGAGGATGAACGACTTTGTCAGTTCAGCAAGGATTTTTCTCCTTTTAATATTCTGGTCCTCATTTTCAATGAAAAAACTTGTTCTTATCCTAGCATTAGTCAGTAAATAGTGCTCAGCACAGCAGGGAGGCATTTACCAGAAATCAGCTTTAAGTAGAAACTTTCATCATGTTCAGCAAGACCAGAGTCACCTTCCTTTTTTACCATTCCTGACTCCCATATCTAGCTGGGAATGGTCTAAGGATGCCACTATTGCTTCAGTGGCACTGAGAATATACAACATCATATAAATGCTAAGTACCAGCCATCCATTTTCCCATGAAAGCTAAGTACAATACTTCATCAGTTACCAGTCTTTTGCTATTCCCACTCATCCTTTTCCAAACTTAATTTTGCCTTTTTGGCAAGAGTCTGGCTGTTGGTTGGAGAAAAGTAAATTCATCCTACTACAGCCAAGTAAAATCAGGGCAAAGACATGAAAGGAGCAGGAGTTACTGCAGGTTAGTCCTCTCTTGCAAATGGACACTTGGCAGGGCAGGTGTTCTGCTATTTTCCACTTCTCCTGGTCACAGGAGAACCACTCAAGTACTGCTTCCAGAGCAGCCATTCCCCAAGGAGAGGACAAAGCCACTGCAACAGCCCTTGACATATTAATAGAAGGGAGGTAAAGGGGAAGAGGAGGGGTTTTTCCAAACACTTAGGACCTAACAGTTAGGGAAGAGGGAGAATTAGGTTTTAAAATAAGTCTGGAAGTCTTTGTGTGCATCTGCACGCGTGGTAGGGGAGACACATGTATCCACTGTATCTGACTTGCCCCTTTACATGGAGTGACAAAGCTGAGCAAAAGCTAGATATTGTCAGATCTTCTCAGGAAAGTCTCTGTATATTTATACATCGTGATAATTACAAGCATAGAAGCAAGAAGGAAACGCAGAGGCCGTTGCCAGTTCCATTCATATTCATTGAGAAAACACATGGATCCTCCC
Organism: Calypte anna; assembly: GCF_003957555.1. Lineage (NCBI taxonomy): Eukaryota > Metazoa > Chordata > Aves > Apodiformes > Trochilidae > Calypte > Calypte anna. The sequence continues at coordinate 33,379,980 of NC_044248.1, read as the reverse complement.
CAAGTCACAGATGTTCAATATGAAAATGCCTGAATTCCATTGAATCACAGCAAGTTTGGAAAAACAGCCATGTCCCATGCAGCCCATGCAGTCACTAAGAAAACATGTGAATCATGTTCAATCAGGCACACTCACTGAAAAACTAAACAAAACCTGCTGTTGCCAAGGTCAAGCAGTGCCTAAAGAGTGAAGTTCTGGATTCAGATACAGCATGCGTGAAGACAACGGGAAAAAAATAAGACCAACCTGGTTGTCTCTGATTCTGGCACTATTAATACATAACTGAGCATTTGTGTATTTTGTGAGGCCAAGGTACTTAAACAGTTTTATAAGAGCAAAGTACTATAAAAGCACTGTCCAGCCACAGCATGTTTCCAGAAATACCACATCTTTGAGACACTACAGATGCTGTCTCTGCTCTAGTGTGGGTGTGAGCCTTACCTTTTAAGTGTTCCTCCACATTCTATGTCTCTGCCTTTTCATCTTTCCTTCATTCTCTTCTTAAGCTTTTTCTCTCCTTCTCTCTTGCCATGTTCATGATCTCATTCCTCTTTGCTTCCATAAATCACAAACTGAAGTTTCTGAATCCTGAGATGTCTGCTGTCTCCTGGATATATTTAGCTACCCCTGCTGTTCTTCTCAGCAACATGTTGACCTATATGAAAAGTGGCATCACATGAGGCATGGAGGGAAGCTGCCATGATGACATTATCCTGAAGGAAGCAAGGATGCAAACTTTTAGTACATTACCTCCCTAGTACTAGTGACCTAGTACTAGTCACTCTCCTAAGAGAAAACACTTGCCAGCAACCCAGATCTGCCAGGCCTTCTAGTCTGAAAGCAAGGGGTGCTGGTTAGAGCATGCTGAGTGCCTGTGCATTCCAACTGGGAAGGGATTGTTTGCTTATGAGCCAGCATGCTCAGTCAGATAGCAGTATCAGTTACTTCTGCTGACATCTCCCTTCCTAGAGGTGGCCACCTCTGACTGGTGGTGGACAGTTTGTGAATCCTCTTTAAACCACTGAAATTTCCAGGCCTGCCCCTTCAGGCCAACCCTACCTGAGCATCACTCCATGCCACTGGGCAAGGCAATGACCTCTGGCATTCCCAGAGCTGTTCCATATATCAGTTCAGCTGTTCTTGTGGCAGAGAGCCAGGCTGGCCCCAAGAAAGCAACCAGGAAGGAAACTGGAAGGTGATAACTATATCAGCTGCTCTGATCTAATTGGCCTGTATTAGTAACTCAGTGTTTTCTGTATCTTAATCCTCCTTGGATTAATTGGAAATTTTATTTCCCTCAAGGAGAATTAAACTGCAGCAAACTAAAGCTGTGATAAAATACTAGAGCACAAAAGATCACTGAAACATAAATAGTGTTGTTACAGCCATGAAGGTCCATCCTTATTAGAGTTAATTCTACCTAAAAACGTTGCCTTGCCCACACAACAGCTGTGGCAGCTTAATCTCTGACCCTCCAATGCTGAAGATGGCTGAGGTGGTAAAGCAGCATAACTGCTTCCTTTTCTCCAGCTTCCTGGCTTCCTGCAAACCATCTTCACCAGTAGCAGCAGTTTAAGCCAAGCCAGCTGAGTTGGGACTGACGCAGGGTGGGAGTGCTACAGGACCCATTCCAGGGCTCATCGGATCAGGTGGAGAGTGCCTGAACTGCTCCAGACAGAGCTGAACTAAATAAAATTTTTTAAAAAAGGGAAATCTTGCCATGAAGTTATTTCCTGTGCTGCTTGAGAGCAGTATAGTCTTGGCTGTTGATTACTGCCTTTCAGCCAGCAGGCACCATGCTTCTATTTCTGCCTACCAGGTGGTGTTCCCAGATCCCCTCTGGATATACTTTTAAGGACAAAGATTAGCTTTAAGCAATGCCGAAACAATAATCTCCATTAACCCAAGTGATTTTTTTTTCCCCTACATTGGATTACAAAGATCCCATATAAATCAGCTTTCTGGCAAACTTGTGGGATGAGGAAACACTAAAATCTTCAACTCTTGCAGCTAGATCTGAGAAAGAATGTCTGTCTACAGCCTTACTGGCTAGGGTCACTACAGATATTCAGCCCAAAATACCCGATGTATGGAGAAAGCATTAACTTTGCAGAACATCAGGTGTTTCATTATTTATTGTTCCCTAGGCACACATATATTGATTTCAGCAACACCTCTTTGAAAAAGTGTCAGCTGCAGAAAGGAATTGCTGGTGACCAGATGAAGGCTGGTCACAGTTACTATAACAGAAAGCTATGTATAGAACTAGTTTCCTTCTAAATGCAGTGAAACCTAGTTAACAGTTCTGGGGTTTTTTTACCTACTGGTAGACTTTGGTCTTGATCACAAACTGATCTGTAGAACTCGTTTTGCTGTGGAACAAATGCTTGGCCTTCAGTGTTGAAATATAGATTTGTTGCCAGAATGTGATTGGAAATCACATACCTGTGCAAAGGTAGGAAAGACTTTTATGCTAGTTTGAGAGCTATAAGGCTGTGCCATGACCAGTAGTAGCAGGGTTTTTTCTTTTCATAATAAATGTACTGCTATGCCTTCATCTGTGGAGCGGGTGTTGCCTTCTGTGGGCAATTATTTCAGAATTTGTCATGCAGATATAACCATCTAAGTAGGGTTACCAAGATCAATATTTTCACATCAACTTTATTTCTAGGTCACTTATATACTGTCATCTAGGTCTAATCTTCACTCCTGATGTTGTGTTTCCATCTTAAAGATCTTAATCAATCAACTTGCTGTCAATCCTGTTCTGTTTCCACTTGACACCTTCCCAGCTGCAAACCCAAGCATCACATCACTTGTCAAGTTGATTGCTTTTAGCTGCCTTGCAGAGAGCCATTAGGTTCACCAAACAGCCTCTGCTGACTAACCAGAGGGAAAGTAAGGGTGTCATGCATGTTCTCCACCCTAGGATTACACAGAACCCTGACCCAGCTCAAGTATTTTTGGATCTGTCTGGAAAATTTGAACATGTTCTTCTATCCACAGTATATTAATCCTGCTCTTACCTGCAGGATAAAGACTCCTCTTGTTTGTGTATAATATGGAACTGATCCTTTTTAATGAAAAAAGTTTGTGGAAAATGGAGAGAAAGTAAAATATGAAAATTAAGGAAAGTAAATGAGATTCTGCTAGATCAATGTTCATTCAGATTTTGACATCTATTCATTTTATAGGTGCACATAGAATACATATTTATATAGGCTTAGCCACAGATTTTATTACTCTAGCAATAGGATTTATCAAAAATGTAAAAGATACTATTTTCGATCGCTGTTCACTTCTTTGTGTGGTTCTCAATATATATTGCAACTTATATATGCAATTACCATTACATACTGGAACATAATCTTTAAAGCAGAAGGCAGGCTTATTTTGCTGTCTGTTATTCCAACAAGTCAATGCAAATTTTTAAGACATTTCCTTAAGATGGCAAAGGGTTCACCCCTTTGGGCAGGAATAAACACAGAACTTTCCACTCCTTGGGTTTCTTTTCACATAAAGCAATCTTTTGTGATCTGCTTGCTGCTGCTGAACACCCACAGCTTAGTGGCCTCTCTAGAACTTGGAGATGAGCTCCAGAAAGCTTGATAAAATATAATCCCAGGTCTGATTTGATACACCATGGATATATTACTTCCCTGGACTTCCTGCATTAAATATTCATTTAAAATGTATGAGATTATCCAGATAATCAATTTTTCTCACATGGTAAGAGATCTCAACCTGCAACCAGGTCCAGTAGTCAAATTCTGTGTATGTAAGGAGAACAGAATTCAAAAGAGACAGAGGCAAGAAACAAAACAGGACTGTATCTTTGTCATCTGATGTCTTTATCTGAACAGGAGATGATACCAAAAGTGTGCCACAAGCTCTAAATCCAGAGGCAATCTTTATCTGGGTGCATGGGGACACAAGTGCAGTGTTAGAGAAGATACCCACAGAATGCAGTGCCCTGGTATTTTCTGCCCTTCCAAAATCCCTCTCTCTGCAATCTTTGAAGCTTTGAAAACTGAGACTTGGCTGAAAGCAATCAAAAATTATGACTATATGTGAAGACATAAGAAGTCAAGCCATCAAGCAGAGGGAATTAGCTGGGAATTAGCTCTTCCCAGATTTCCCTTCAGCGATGCCAGTTCACCAGCATGACCACTGGCTAATGCAATTTACAGCACCACTGGTGTCAGCCAGGCAAAGCAGGATAGCTGAGAGAGAAAAATCAATGCTGTTCAAACTGCAAGCAAGATGCAAATAGCAAGAATGATTGCAGCAGTGTGCAATGGCACGGGATGTGTTTTTCTATCACTTGCAGTCTTTAAATCAAGGTTTGACAGCTAACAGATATTCTATTTCAGCCATAAATGACAGGGCTTTAGGCAGGAATTACCAACTAAAATGAAGTCAGGCTAAATGATTAAACTATTCCTTTCTGGCTTTCACGTCTATGAAAATCCAGTTTCCCAGGGCAGCTGCCCCATAGCAGAAGAGCAGCCCACACACAGCATGCTTGAGACCTGGAAACCTACTGCTATCACTTCATCAGCTGAAGTCTCTGCTGAGGACTCAAGCTTGTGGCACTGAGGGGAGAGAAGGTCAGCACATAAAGCTGCATCTTAATATGCTAAGCCAGTATGCCAGCTGATTCCCTTGATGTGTTCAGCTAGGCAATTATTAAAAATAGCTATAAATCGGAAAAGGACTTTGCTTTTAAATGTAAAATGTACTGAAATCCATGTGTGAATTAAGGCCCCTGGCTATTTTCTCTCACACATGCACACTCACACTAAAAGCAACTAATTCACCAGCAGCTTTCAAGCCTTTGCACTCCTTTTCTAGATGATAATTTCATAAGGAGTGTGGATGCCCCAGTCTTGGCTGCTGTGCTCAAGCTGACACTACTGCAATTACCATCCTAAAGGGTTTTCCTGTTTTTATAAATAGCTTATTAAGACAAAGCTATAAATATATAGGCACAAAGCAAACCTCCTTGTCCCAGTACACAAGTGCCCTGACCTGCTGATTTTCAGGGCACACATATTGTACAGGTGACAGCTGGAGGTGTGCCTGGGCAGGGTGAAACCCTCCAGAAGCCCAAAGCAGAGGGGATGTTTGTGTTACCTCCTGCAGCAGGTCTGGTTTTGTTGGCAGCTGGCAATAAACTGCTGCTGGCTAATACTGTCTGCTTTGTTCCAGTAAGTGGTAGTGGAGCACCTTGCAGGTTTTGGTTAGGCACCCATTTTTACTATGTATGAAAACACATGTGTGGAAATCCTAGTTAATGGATCCTATTTGCTTGAAAGTAAGCCAAGAAGGAGTGCTGGAGACAGAAGCTCATTGCTTATTCCCATTTAGGATATACAAGGTGCATCTAAAAGCAGTTCTTCCAGCTTCCTCCAGCCAGTCCACATCTGCAGGGGGAAAGCTTCTCTTTATGGTGCTCTCACTGAATTATTGAAAGTCCTCATTCTTTTTTACAGAGCTGATCATTGCAGAACCTTTATGGGGCTGAGAAGGTTCATTATCACCTTTTCACAGAGGAAAGCAAGCAGACATTAAATTATATGTCCATAGGACACATTTGTTGCTTTGACATCTCCAGCTGAAGAGCAGACTTGGGTAATGCTGACTGTGCTCTTCAGATGGAGATGTCACAGCACCACCCTCAGGGTTCCAAGCCTGAAATAACAGACCCAAGGGATGGATTATATTCTGGGAAATCCCCAGATACCTCGCCATCATGGTTTCTAGAGCCCAATGAGTATCTTTGCACAGTGAATGTGCTGGGGCTAAGACCTCTCTGCTGCACGAGCTCCGTGTGCTCAGTCACACAGGGAGCCAGCAAAGGAACTTACATCTCTGGCAGCCCAAGGTAGGGCCTTAAGGCTTGTTTGTCCCTGCTCACTTTTCCCAGCCTGCTCCAGCTGTTTGGTTGGTTTTTTTTTTCCTGCTGTGCTTAAGAATCAAATAATGCTGGCTTTTACCAATATCAGCTACGTATCTTCTGATCTGGTAGCTGAAAGATCAATATTAGGTACTTGAGATCTCAGTGGCACAGCAGCAGTTCAGAAGTTTCAAGCATGGAGATCATGCTAGTACCCAAAGGAGGTTTTTTCCCAACATAGAGCTCCAAGGAAATCTTTTTTGGAATGTCTTTTCATTGCTCCTAGTCGTATTCTTAAATATTCACCTCTTCAACAATGTTATCTTTAACTGTATATAGGTTGTAATGCTTTTGTGTGCCACTCAGCAGTAGATACAGAATTCAGTGTTTGTATTTCAGAACAAACACAGCCAAAAAAAAAGGATAGGAAGCACATCAAGCCTTCGAGTTAGGCTGTATGTAAAACTTATGTAATATCTTTAGAGGGAACAGGAGGACTGCTAGACATCTGTAAAAGGAAAGCAGTACTTCTACACCCATATAGCTACATGCCCTAGACTATGACTGTAGGAATAAGAAAAAATCGTAGGAAGACTAAATAAATAAAGCTGATTTTAGGCAGGAACAGTCCTATTTCTAGAAACAGTCCTCCCTGTTTCTATTGCCTTTACTATGTGTTCGTGCCTGAACTGACCACATAGCTCCTGAATCCCAGTATCCAGCATCTTCAAGGCTGCTTCTTTCAAAACAATACAAAGAAGATCTCATGGCTGAATGGTGCTGAACAATGCCAAGGGGCAAATGAAACTTTCCTTCCTTCCTAAACCCCCTGGACAGTCAGTGGTGGTGTCTTGGGGCCAGCACAGCTGGAGATGGCCCCTCCCAGTGCTAAGGTTGGGTTCTGGTACTTTAGGGATTAGAAGAGCAAATCCATTTTCAAATACAGTTTTCCTAACAAAAGTTAATAGACTTTTTAAGAACACCAAAGAAAAGAATTGCTGCTATGGTTTTTAGACTTTGCCAGTAAGAAAGATATGACACTCTGAAAAAGAACTGTAAAGTGTTTGCGTGTTGAGATGGATGAGCAATGGTTTTCAGTCTGATGGAAACAGAGCTCGGGCTCAGGGAGATGTAACTGCCTGGAACATGTTTATGCCAGCAATCCCAGTGTTTCTAACACCTAGCAGGCACAAACCAGTGCTGAAAAATAGCATAATTAATTCAAATGCATCATCCTGTGCAGCAAAGTAATTAACTGACTGAAAATTCAGAATATAGGATATATTCTGAATATAGGATATAGAGGATGCTCTACTGACTTTGTTCTGTCTCCAGGGCATTGTTCTCCCTTCACACAAGCCGGAGAAAGAACAGTTCTGCAACTGGTCCCAGAGCTGGTCCCCACAAGGGGATCTTCCTCAGAGATTCCACAGCAACCCTGGAGACCCCACTCTCCATGGGAAGAGCTGCTGCTGGGACAACACATGTAGGCTTCCTACTGGCACACAGGGGGAGGGACACTGAGCTCCACACTCTGCCTTTCACCTTCCCCATCCTGACCACCACCTCCCTGCCCCTGACCCCAGGATGTCTCAAATGAAAAGGGTTAAGACTCTCAGACCAGCACACACACCCAAATACATATGCAGGACAAAATAACCTTGTCCCCTCAGTAAAACCCTGGTGTTCTCTCTCTGGCTCCATCTTCTGTTTATGGCCCTGTGGTGGGGAAGGAAGGAGAGGAGACCACTGTACAGTGGGAATTGCTGAGGACTGTAGGTATTCCTCTAGGTCTGGGAGCAGTTCATGACTTCCTTGCTGATGGAAAAGAAAAGAACATACGTGAAAATGCTCCTGGGAGGCTCAATATAGGGTCTCTCTCAGGCTCAAATCTCAGTTTACACCCATAGGAAAAAAACATATTGCCAGCATGAGCTCATAATACAGTGATCTCTCTCTGAACGCTCATTTTGGCTTACGTGCTTGGAACAGCCTGATATTCTCTCTATAGCTCAGTTGTGTGATATTTCATCTCGCTCTTCATCAAGAACCAGGAGGGGTCTGTATTGCAGTGGAATGAAAAAAATAAAATAACAGCAGTTTTAATTTAACGTGCAGGTTTTTTATGAGAAGGCCTTCTTAAATGACAGCCACAATTTTTGCTTTCATACACAAAAAATTCTCTGTAAGGGGAATAGTTCAGGTCTACGTTTTCTCTTTTTCTTTTCTCCCTCTGTCATGAAAGAACTGCTCTCAGCTGTTGACATAGGCTGTCAGTTTCATTGCACTAAAGAGATTGTTGGCAGCTGGCAGGAAGGTAAAATGAATTAATCCATACTGAAATAACAGTTTGTACTTTAAAAAGTGGCATTCGTTTGCAAGTCCTAAAGCTCTCCACAGATGTGAATGAATGAAGCTTTACAGCAGTCCTGTTGGATGGGTAAAGCAGAACATGCACATTTCAGCCCCAAGCACAGAAGGCACCTGACTTGTCCAAGGTCAGACTGCACCTGATCCAAAATCTACTGAAGTCAATAAAAAGATTTCCTGCAACTTCAGGGTATTCTGAGCTGAGACCTAAACTGGTGACAGAACCAGAAAATAACTCATGACCCTCAAGTCTTTCTTCTAATTGCTATTTTAAGCTACTTTCCTTCCTCCTGTTTTAGGCCAGAGTTACACCAGAATATCAGCCAAACCATGATAATTTATTATAAGAAAATATGATAGAGAAGCTTTCAAGCAAAAATTCATATTACAAGGACAAATAATAGTACTTTGTGGCCAAGATAATCTTTAAAGGAAATCAAAATGAGTTGAAATATCCCCATGGGCTTCTTTGCTTGAGTACTAGAGTTCTTATCTGAAATGCTTTATTTACTGCAACAATCTCATGTCATTGCCCTGATTAATTGCCTGACAAAGCTGTAGCAGAAGCACCAGCTACAAGTTAGGACTCAGTAGTGTACTAGGGAAATCAGAAAGACAAAGCACACAGAACTGCCTGCTGTTAGGCTGCTAGAAAGGTGCAATCTGCACTGAACAATTAAATCTTCTTATTAACTTAAAATACATTTCTTTAGCTGCCATATAGTTGTAACTGATGGATCCATTTAAAAATAGAAAGCTCTCAATTACATGGAAACAAATTATCGTGTCTGGGAATTAGTCACACCACAGGTATAGAAGTTACCAACTTGCTCTGAAAAAACAAGCTTATTTATTTGGACACCACAGCACCCAACAAAGAGCTCCCTGCTTCTGCACCTGAGCTGGGCAATGCAGATTTGTCAGCAAAGGGCTGGGACTTCTGCACTCATCAGTGGCACTGACATTCTTCTGCTACCTGTTGTTTGTGGTGTCTTCTCATACTCTAATTTACATAGGCTTTATATTAGCTATGTGCTCACTCCTTACTCACTGAATATGCAAACTGGTTGCAGTTACAGTGCTGGAGGATTCCCCCAGCTGCCTGCTCACAACACTCCTGCAAGAACAAACAGCATGACTTTAGCTTCATCCTCTTTCTCTCCTTCCCTAAGCTCCAAACCACTTCTTCACTCCACCCCAGATACTCTGAGCAAGAGGAGAAAGCAAGCTTCCAAGTCAAAGATCTTGAACAGAAAATGGGTCTCCAGTTCCCCCTTTTCCCTGTCATATTATCAGCCTTCCAGGCCCAGGGCCAGCACTAACTGGTGGCGAGGCCAAGAAGGGCCAAGCTCCCTTGGATTGCTGGAACTTTCCAGGCCAAAACTAACATGCTCAGATAAAGACAAGAGGCTGCCAAAGCAGACTGGGGAGTGCAGGCACTATGCCCTCACAGGGGTTAAAGCCAGTTTATAATCTCCACAGATATATTGATTTCTGATCAGATGGGAGATGCACCCTTGTGAGGAACATGTTGAACAAACCTGCTGTTAGGAGGTAAAGGCGTGGAAGAAATTACAAGATCCACAGAATTACAGAAATTTAGGGGTTGGAAGGGATCTCAAAAGATCATTGAATCCACACCCCTGCCAGAGCAGGGTCACCTACAGGAGGTCACACAGGAACGTGTCCAGGTGGGCTTTGAATGTCTCCAGAAAAGGAGACTCCACAACCTCCCTGAGCAGCCTGTGCCAGTGCTCTGACAACCTCACAGTGAAAAAAAAATTCTTCATGTGTATATGGAACCTCCTATGCTCAAGTTTGTATCCGTTGCCTCCTGTCCTGTCATTGGACATCACTGAGAAGAGCCTGGCACTATCCTCCTGGCTCTCTCCCTTTACATATTTATAAACATTAATGAGCTCACCCCTCATTCTCCTCTTCTCCAAGCAGAAGAGTCCCAGCTCCCTCAGCCTTTCCTCATAAGGGAGATGTTCCACTCCCTTCATCATCTTGGTCACTCTGCTCTGAACTCTCTCAAGCAGTTCCCTGCCCTTCTGGAACTGAGGGCCCCAGAACCAAACACAATATTCCAGATGTGGCCTCACCAGGGCAGAGCAGAGGGGGAGGAGAACCTCTCGACCTACTAACCACCCCCTTCTAATGCACCCCAGGTGCCACTGGCCTTCTTGGCCACAAGGACACATTGCTGGCTCATGGACATCCTTCTATTCACCAGCAGCCCCAGGTCCCTTTCCCCTTCCCTGCTCTCCAAGCACTCAGTCCCCAGCCCGTACTGGTTCTTGGGGTTGTTCCTACCCAGATGTAAGACTCTACATTTGCCCTTGTTGTAATTCATTAATTTTTTCCCTGCCCAACTCTCCAGCCTGTCTAGATCCTCTGAATGCCAGCACAGCCTTCTGGGGTGCCAGCCAGTCCTACCAGTTTTGTGTCATCATCAAACTTGCTGAGAAGACACCCTGTCCCATCATCAAGGTCGTTAATAAAATCCATCATCATGAAAATCCTTCTCCAGAAGGATTCACTGAATTCTCCTATTCTCCTGGCCAGGCAACAAACAGACACAAACAAACAAAAGAACCAATCAACCAACCAACCAAACAAAAAATTCTAACAAAAATCCAGAAAGGTTGTCCTGCCCTTATCATTTAAAAATCCAGACAGCACGAGACTGGAAATCTCAGCAGGTCTTTGGACTGTAGACTTGGAGCAACCTAAGACAGACACACTCAAAGGGCAAGATACTCTCTCTGATTTCTCCTTGGGTTACAAGCCTCATGAAGACAAAATCACCTCATCTCCTTCAGATCCTGCTGCAGACATTTTCTTCCCATCTGCGCTCCTTTCTCAGCTAACACCTGTGTAATTCTGCTGTTGATGAATTATACAAAAGGGAGTACACAATAAAGTATGCATCTTTAATATAATAAAAGACTCTCCCATCCATATCTCTTTCCAAGAACCCCAATATAGTAAGCAACAACAGCAGATTGCTCCTCCCAAGGTAGAGAAGAATAATCCTCATATATTCTCTACAGGGATTGTTTCAGTTAATTCACGAACTATCATAACATATAAAACCATATATAAAAAGTATTGGGTGAAATGCTGGCCTGACTGAAGTCAATGGCAAAGCTCCCACTTGCTCTAATGGGACAGGATTTCATCCACTAAGTTCCAAAATAAACCTTTTTTTGCATACGTTTCCTTGGATATACATAATGCACATTAGGCAGATGCTCAAACAGCTAGAGAATGTTACTTCTGTCCTCCAAAACAGTGTCTTCCCTCCCCAATAGAAAATAGAATCATATATTTAGAAAATAATACCAGATTGTCAGGGTTTGTATTGTCTAATCTGGGTTTGGCATAACCAAGTGAACTCTCTGGATGCCAGCCCTGCTGTTAATAGTGCACAGCAGCACAGTCTGAGACCTGTCCTTTGGTTTACCACAGGCACATGTCTCCATGTCCCATTTCAGACCCAGTCTATCATGAAACAAGGAAGAAACTGTCAAACAGAAAGATTTAGGAAAGGGAGGAAGTACTGAAATTCCCCTCAATGAATACCTGTGAGCACCAGAGAGAATAAGTTGGGGCAGTGGGAAATGCTGAGAGAGGATGCTTTGCCATCACAGCAGTGGGGTGGGACCCACTTATCCCCACTCCCTCCTGCTCCTCTGCACAGGTTGCCACCCTGCAGCCACAGGATGAGACCCAGGCCAGCATTTCATCTGCTCCAGTAAGTTAACTTTAGCTGCCTGAATTTGTACTAATAAACCAGGCGGGGAACTGCAATGGACTGAGATGTAGCTTCTGCCAGCAGCTGCCTCCATCCAGGGCATGGTGGCCAGGAAGGTAGAGAGATGGCAACCTGGGGACTGCAGTCCATTCTGTGCACCCAAGTCATGGGCAGCAATGTGGGATACCTGAGAACATCAAACTATTAAATATAATGGGACCAACTCCCCGAGAGGGGAAGATCATTGGGAAAACAAGTAGCATTTGGGTAAGGAGAATGTGTGTTACATCTTGGGAGACTCTGATTTCCTACTAAATCACTCCTCTGTGAACTTGTGCCTGGCTTTCCCCATGCTCATCAATTCAGGTATTAAAAAACCTGGCCAGAGCACTGGGAGATGCAATTCCCTCTTCAAAACTTAGATCTAAAGCAGATGTTTGATGGGGGAGTCTTTATGTGCCTAAGTTCAGAAGCCACTTCACATTCCTTGACCTCTCTGTTAGAAAGACAAAAAGCTTGGGGTTAATACCTCAGCCTGGGGATTTTTCCCTCTTTGGAGAAATATGGAGGAAAGGCAAGAGGAAAAAAATGAGAAGATGGTGCAGACTGGAATTTTAAACAGGTGTTTGGGGAAACAAATATTGATCCCTCACTTCATTGATTTCTGAGCTTGGGAAGGACATGACAGAAAGGAGCAGTACATTAATGCTGTTAGCACAGTTAAGAGGAATGAAAATATCTCATCTCAGCACACCTGGTTTACCCTCTCAGTCCTCCTCCCATCAATAAATATTAACTGATTGTAACTGAATATACTTAGAAAAATAGGAACTGCTCAGTATGGTTGAAATTAACTCTTCAGTTGTTACTAGCACAGCTCCAAGGCACAAATATGACTGCAGAATTTGCATCAAAGGGCTTATTACCAATACTGGCAGAGAAAAGGCATTTTAGAAAATGCAGCCCTGAGGCTGATGTACCTTTAATTCCCCAGCAGGTGTATGTTGGGTGGATTTACTGACCTTTGGGCTATGAGGCAACACTTATCTGGCAGCTTAAATCTTTGCAAAAGGGAAAAGAGGAAAAATGAAGGGCGTGATAGAGGAAGGTTTTATTGAATTACATTTGGAAGACTTGATCCTATGCTCCTACTTCTGTGGTGGGTTTATGGGACACACAGAGCACATGAAATATCTCACTTCAGCTTTACTTCTCAATATCCATTTCTCTTGTGTGCTGGTTTATTTATTTATGTTACCTTCTAAAGGTAACCCCAGAACAGGTGTGAAAACTGTAGAGATAGATGGAAAGTGAGTCAGGCAATGAGCCAAGATACTGCTGCTTCTAAGCCACTGCTTGCCCTTTTTACCTATCATCCTCTTGTCCCTGGTACCTCCAGAGTCCTGTTCCCAGTGCATAGGTCAGCTGGGCTCTCCCTAACCATGGAAGTCCATGGAATACTTGGACTTACAGTGGGAGAAAAAAGTGAACCTCTTTCTTTTTCTGTTGTTTGTTTGTAGCACAATGTATACGAAAACACATCAAAAGTAGCAAGAGTAGCTCAAAGAAAAGGAAAGAAACAAAGAAAAAAAGAAGAGTGAAAAGCATGAGACAATGACAAAAATCATCTTCCAACAATTTATCAGACCACTGAAGCATTGTGTTTTTTCATTTAAAATGCAATATTTAAGAATAAAAATAAACTCATCATATTAAATGAGGCAACTAATGGAAAACAAATGCATGGCTCCAATGAGCTGGATATGGAGAAGATGCCAATGAAGAGATTTTGGCAAGGCAAAGAAGGCTTCAGAGCAGAACATACACAAGTAATACTTCCTCTCCTCCTCCAGTTATGGGATGCAGCAGCAAGGATCACCACACACACACTGCAATTCACAGCATTGCTGTCCTGATGCTTCATTTAAAATTAGAAAAAAAGAGGGTGAAATAGGAGCCACAAACTTAACTTCCCAAAATTTACACATTCTCAAGAATGTGCATATGCTTTGTTTTTCTAGCTCAACATCCATCTTGCAAAGTAGTTGGTTAAATTGTGGAGCATACTAAATTTGGCTTAGAGATCTCACATTTTTAATGAAAAAGGGCTTTTTGAGCCACATCAGCCAAGGCCAGTTGTGTCTCTGGGTTTCACTGAAGCCAGAACTGACCTTGTGAGAATTTGAAGACTCCAGGATTTTAGTCCTGGACAGCAGAACAGGCTTCTCCAGAAGAAGCAATGAAAATCTGACATTGTGCCCATCACCAGCACTTTGGGAATTTGGTGGCCAGTGTCAGCCCCAAGTGCCTGGTGAAACTCTGCTCCTCCAACTAAGTTTGGCAGCACAGGTCAAAGTGATGGCCTCTCTGGTTCTGGCACATGTTTCATTTGGCCTACAACTTCTTTTCCTGAGAGGAAAAGGAGTGGATGATCAGGCAGCAAACAGCTCAGACATTTCCCAATGATTGATGCTGCACTGCACTGCCAAATCTGCTCCTGCTTGTCCCTAGGAAAGAAGGATGCTCCAAACTGGAATGCAGGCCCCAGGGCCATGAGGAGTGAGACCACCCTCAGCCCTCTGAGGAACAAAAAAGTTTTTGAACAGCAAAAATATTTCGACACTAGCATTTTGGACCAGGAGCCTAGGTACAAAACCATCCCAGCAATCACCTGAAATACAGAACAATTTGTAAGGAACAAGGTTTGCAGATAACCGTGGTCAGAGAGCCCTCCAGTCACAGAGAGAGGAGCAGGATCCTGGGGTGCTGCGCTCAGTTACTGCTCAGGACAAGGATTGCTGCAGGCAGTGAGCAAAGGCAGCTACGTTCTATATTCAGCTGTACAGACTTTTCCCTGAACTCCACTGATCTCACCAAACAAAATTTATAATCCCAAGAGAGAATCACCAATGCTGCCTAGTCCTGTTTCAAAGGCTAAAAACGACATCAGACTTTTTGGAGGAACACATATGAAAATGTCAAGTGCATGCTCAATGCTCCTTGTGGCAAAGGATAGATCACAAACATTATTTTTATTGCTGTGATGCTCTCCAACAGGAGAAACAACAAAATTGTCAGCAAAGCACTTTTAAAGTTCATATTTCTAGAAACTCTGCAGTGAATTTTAGAAGATACGGCTCTATAACCATAGCTCCAGTGTTTCCAGCAGGTGATCTCACCAAAGTAAAAAAATAAAAGCATTCTTTTTGTCGATGTAATATGCTCTCCTCCCTGGTGGTCTCTGGTACACAGAAGAGAAACAACAGATTCTCTTGTGTTGCTCATGAACAAGCAGGAGACAAACAGGCTTTGGACACAACTGAAGGAAGGAGCAGAGCTTTGGGATGGGAGGAGATGGTAGTCACTGGAAGAGGCAGGCTAAGGATGAGAAAAGACAGGTGGGAGAAAAGGAAAATTTCACTCTGCTGCTCCAGTGTCCTTGCCAGCCTCAGTACAGAGGGAAATTACAGCAGCCTAAGGAAATCTGAAGGCACTGAGAATGAATTAAAAAAGCTGAGACATCAAATGCATTTTTGCAAGGGGTTTATCGAAGTATATATGTTTTATATCTGCTTACCAACAAGAAGTGTTTTTAAATCCTTCTTTTAAATCTTTCTTTTAAATCCTTTTAAATCCTTCCCAGGTAGTCTCAGGGAATATTACTTCTGCTCTCTCTTTCTTAATAATAATTTTGTTCCTCTTCTGCTGAGGGAGGAAAGTGACTTTATATGAACTGCATGTGAGAATGTGCAGGCAAATCTTTCAACAAAAACCATGGGAGAGAGAAGATGAAAGAGTATGAGGTTTCCTACTCTTAGCAAAGCACATTGTCCACACAGGAAGATTTCTAAATCCCACCACACATTACTTCAGCCCTGTCTGCACCAGAGAAACACACCATGTTAAAAAATGTGTGAACTGACATGACTTAAAACTAGGACAGTGTGAACAGTGTGGCCCCGAGGTATGAATGACAACAGCTGTGTTGTTTTAAACTGTTCTGGCTCCTGATGGTTAATTGTGTCTCCCACAGATAATCACCAGGATTGTTTTTCACATCCAACGTGGAGAACATTTATCATTAGAGTTATGTCAAATCAACTGCCTTGGTACAAAGAGGGTACAGAGCAGGACAAGGACATTTATGCAGTGGCCATTGACTTCATACACAGCCACCCACCCCACCAGCCCTTCTGGTTTCTCTTTGAATAGAAAACCATCCAGGCTTTCCAGGAATGGAGACACAGTATGCTGAAGAATTAATTTCCTAATTGAGACCATTATGGATAAGGGCTTTTTGTCTGCCATTTCTTCAATGGTAAGAGATACCATGTTATTGATATCTCCTGGGATATTCCCAAGGAGACAGTTTCAAGACAGTTTAGAGTTCTGTCCACAGTTTCAAGCCCTGTATTACCTGAAACACTAGATTTCTTTACTACACTGTTCATAACAATTATTTATAGGGTTTAAGAAACTAACATTAGTAAAGAGCACTACATGAAAACACTTGGAGAGAACCTAGACATTTTTCCATCACAAGGAGAACAGCCTTGCACTAGCAAATGGAATCTTGTATTCTTCCATATCTTCCCTTGCTCAGCTTCACCAATACAAAGCATTTACCAGGACAGTCTCAACTTATCCTCAAATAAGCTGAGGGTAATAAACTGCTACTAAGTGTAGCTGAGTAGAACAGGAGGTTAAAAAGGAAAAGCCCACAGGCATCATTTGCTTGAACATCTTTCTGACTTTGGCGCAGGTTTCATTGCTTTGTCTCTCATTCAGTCCTTGGCTTTAGCAGTTGCCTTTATTCAGACAACATGAAAGTTGTCACATTTTGTTACTAAAACAAGTCGGGGGCATTAGAAGCAACCACCAGAGTATTTTATACATAGTGTGCTGTACCACTAGAAGGATCACTCAAGAAAAATGTAGTGGGGTGAGAACCAGGAAGATAGAGGGAGAAATCTGTCTAACCCAGCTTGCTCACCAGGAGAGAAAACAAGATTTTACCCATAGAGTATTTTCCTGTCTCCAAGAACAACTTGCAATCACTAACTACCCCCACCACATAGTTCAGTCACCATATTTGATGCAGCAAGGCAGAACCATGGGGCAACCTGGAAGAGCAATCCATAGCACTGTGCACACTGCAGCTGGACAACATGAAGCTCTCCAGAACACACAGGGATCTCACAGGCTCCATCGGGGATGCTGTTGATGGAAGAAGGCCAGGACAAGTTTGGGGAAAAGAAAGAAAAGAAAGGAGTTACCAGGTCATAATTAATCAGGCTGGAGATAGCTTCCAATTTCTTAGCAGTGTTTTCCTCATTAAAGGCCTCAATAGCCTAAAAGTATCAAGAAATTGAAATGTGTGTGGGAAAACATTACTTTAAAAAATGAACTGCCATAGAGCACAGGACTATGTTACTGGAAAGTGTGTGGACATGTTCTTTGTGGTGTGAAACTCTGAAACACACTGTGCCATTTTAGTCATCCTATAGAACAGTCAACCTATTTTAATGGCTGGAGAAAAACTGCACCATTCACTTAGTAACTGCATGGACCAACACCATTAAGAAACTAGATAACACCAGTAGTAGTTTTATTTCCCCTTAGGTAATAAAAGGACATTTACATCCTCACATACAAATTGAAAACATGGAGAGAAATACACTGCGTTTCACGACCTTTATTTTAATTAGTAGGAAGTATTTTTATCTCTAAGTTCAGTTAGCTACCGCAATGAATTTGACTTGCTAGTTACTTTTTAATTTCCTATTAAACACTGGTTTAGATCAACATGGAATAATAAAACTCATTCCATGGGATTTTCAGTTACAAAATAGAACCAAGTCTATAGCAGAACCCATCAATTCTGGTAGGTTTGCACTGCTGAGCTTGCTTTGAAAGAAGCATGATCATTGCCATGTTGCATGGGAAAAAAGGGAACTAAATGAGAAGGAAGGAATATACTTACAGGACATGAAATGTGACTCATTTGAAGCCAAGTTCTAATTTTTGTATGGAATTTTTCTATTCATACCCTATATTGCTGGTTTATTGAGAGCAGATCTCTAGCTGTCAATGCAGGAAGCTTGCTTGTCAAGGGGATTTACTTGGAAATAGTTAAGTCGTGTTAAGATTCATGTTTTGTTTTCCTAGGTAAAAACCAAACCAAACCAAAAACTGCTCTTGGATGAGGTACAGAAGTTTTTCAGATTACATAAGCTACATCCTTACTTATCTCATGATAGTCTCCCAACAGCAATCCATCCTGCCAGCATGACACTCCATGGCTATAAACTCCTATCTCATTCTACAGCTCACCATTTGCCTGTCAGAAAGAAGCAAACTCAGTGCTGTGAGATAATCCTTACATTCAATCAACTGCAGAATCACCCTCACTATTTTTTTTTGCTATTCACTTTGGCTCCACTCTTCACACTTTACTCTTAAGCCTTGTTTAGAATTGTACTTGGAAGTGCTTCCTCCATGAAAATCCCAAAGCAACAGCAAAACCATCCAGACTCCTCACACTGCACTGCTCTGCAATTCCTCATGTGCCAAAGTATCCTGAGTTATACTTCAGAGTATGAGGTTACCAGAACATGCAGACACACAATGCCAGTGACTCTAAGAATTCTTAAAGCATTTATGGGTTACTGCAAAAGAATTTGTATGAGGCTGCCCACGTTTTCAATTTTTTACCATTGACTGTGCCCTTATTAGCACACAGTTGTCTCCCATTCCTTTCTTTATACCCATGCAGCAGTCACCTAAGCCATAAACATCTCCTCTCCAGCAGCCTGCAGAAATGTAGCATGCTTTAAAATATTTCCTTTCAGATTATCATAGCTTTGGTGTCTTCCAGTCTTACTTTTTCCTCCGGCCTCTTCACCTCCTGGCAAGATTCCAATAAATTACAGCTCCTTCTTGTCTGGTCTCTAGAAATCTCTCTCTTTTCTAGGTGTAGCCCTTGGTATTCATATCTCATACTGATTTTGCACTGACTCCCCTGCTCTCGAGGGCTTAACCCTTGAGCTCTCCTGCTAGATTTCGTGTGATTTCAGTCTTCTGCAGACAAGCATTTTGCTCAAATATTGTTTGTACTGTTGAAGTCTAATTTGCAGGCAAATACCTCAATTAATCCATGCTTTAGATACACATTTGTGGCTTACATACTCATTATATTAAAAACAAAACCCCCTAAAGGTTAACAAAAGCCCCGTGATAACATGCACCTGAAGGAGGTTAATGTGTTACTGACTTGAAGGTTCCCAACTAAAGATTACAAAGCCAATACTACGAAGTATCAATACAAGTGCCAATGGGAAAACAGTAACTCCACAGTTCCCAAGTCCTATACAGTTTTTCATACAGCATTAAAAATACCTCACTGCTGCTTTATGGCAATTGGAAGAATATGCACTTATTAAAGAGAAAACTCTCTCGATTAGATGTGGTTGTTTTTCAGGAAAGCCCCTCAAATAATTTGCAACATCAAAATTTTTGAATTCTTATACTGGTATTTTTCAAGTTGCTGACACATCCTAGATGGAATTACAGTATTGAGTGACTCCTGATCAACCATTTAAGATAAAGAACCACAGCAAAAACGCATGCAAAGGTGTTCACAGAAGCAATTACATTTTAGCCCTGAAGTCAGAGCTTACTCACAGCAGATTAATGAAAATCAAAACAAGAAATATTGATTTCCCTCTGTGCATGAAAATTCATGGAAGGTTCCTCTTCCTACTGCCTAAGGGTAGGAAGGCTCTACAGAGGAGCTTGGAGAGGCTGGATGGATGAGCTGAAGCCAACTGTATGAGATTTAAGGAGGCAATTGCCAGGTCCTGCACTTGAGTCCCAACAACCCCACACAATGCTACAGGCTTGGCAAAAACTTCCCAGTGGCTGAAAAGCTGCTCAGAGGGAAAGGACCTGGGGGTGTGGATTGACAGCCAGCAGAACACAAGCCAAAAGTGTGCCCAGGGGCCAAGGCCAACAGCTTGTGTCAAAAATCCTGTGGGCAGCAGGACTTGGGCTGATTGCCCCTGGACTTAGTGCTGGTGAGGCCACAGCTGGAATACAGTGTTCAGTTTTGGGCACTCCACTGCAAGACAGACACTGAGCAAGTTCAGAGAAGGGCGAGCACAGATCCTATGAGGAGAGGCTGAGGGAGCTGGGGCTGTTCAGCCTGGAGGAGGTTCAGAGGAGACCTCATTGCTCTCTACAACTCCCTGAAAGGAGGTTGGAGCCAGGTGGGGGTTGGTCTCTTTTCCCAGGCAACTCTCAGCAAGACAAGAGGGCACGGTCTCAAGTTGTGCCAGGGGAGGTTTAGGTTGGATATTAGAAAGAATTTCTCTACAGAGAGGGTGATCAGACATTGGAATGGGCTGCCCAGGGAAGTAGTGGATTCTCCATCCCTGGAGATATTTCAAAAGAGACTGGATGTGGCACTCAGTGCCATGGGCTGGTAACTGCAGTGGTAGTGGATCAAGGGTTGGACTTGATGATCTCTGAGGTCCCTTCCAACCCAGTCAATTCTGATTCTATGATTCTAAGCAAGGTGGTGACAGGTCTGGAGAACAAGTCCTGCGAGGAAGAGCTGTTCAGTCAGGGAAAATGGAGACTGAGAGGAGACCGTGTTGCTCTCTACAGCTACCTAGAGGAGGCTCTAGCAAGGTGGGTGTTGGCTTCTTCTCCCAAGTAACAAGGACAGGACAAAAGGAAATGCATTCAAGTTGCACCAGGGGACATGTAGAGTGGATAGTAGAATAAATTCTTCCACTTAACGTTTTCAAACACTGCAACACGCTGCCAGGAAGGTGGCTGAATCACCACCTCTGGAGGTATTAAAAGGATGTGGATGTGTTTTTTAGGAATTCAGTTTGGTACTGGATGCGGTAGAGCTAGGTCAATGGTTGGACTCCATCTTAAAGGTCTTTTCCAATTAGAACAACACTGAGATCTTTACACAGCGATGGCCATTCCTTTTTTATCCCATTTTTTTTTGCCAGTTTTCATCCACTTTCTGGACCATTAGGCACAGAACTGGACTCGTAAGTCTTCCAGCTGTAAAAGCCAGAAAACTGATCCTTTGCTGCTGCCCTTAAAGAAGCATCATTGGAGTCCTACTCTGTAGTTCCCTGTCTGCCAAGATTTCATACTACAGAAAAAAAACCGTCAAAATAAGTCAAGCTTCTCACTCTTCATGCAGCCTTCAAGCTCATTTCAGCTGAAGACTTGCTTGATTTCAAGGGAATGAAGTGATTCACAAACTGCATATTCTGCTTTTGGAACAGCTTCCAAAGAAAGCAATTTTTGCAAGCTGCAAGTACTGCTGATCTAATGTTTAATTTTACAAAGCAAATTGCAGGCCACCTTTTTCAGGTGATCAGGCTGGCTGAGATTTATTAATTTCCAAAACCTCACTATTTTCTTAGGCCTACTAATACAAATTTAGAAGCCTCATCATCAGCAAATGATACATCTTGTGCATGAAAGAATGCACCTTCCATGGGTACTTACACACATGATGGGCCACACTGACAGTCTTGACAACTCGAGGTAAAAAACCAAACCAGAACACTCCTCTAAGTGAAACCTTGACTTCAAAAATCAGTAAGACTCACTCCCACTGATTTCATTGT
The DNA here is from genome assembly GCF_003957555.1 of Calypte anna. Taxonomy (NCBI): domain Eukaryota; kingdom Metazoa; phylum Chordata; class Aves; order Apodiformes; family Trochilidae; genus Calypte; species Calypte anna. The sequence goes on along the minus strand of NC_044248.1, from coordinate 33,358,292 downwards.
GATGAAATTTCCAGTTCTATGCCATGGGCAGAAATCCCTTTAATTTGTTCCCAATAGGACACACTGAAATTAGTTTAAGCTTTTTTCTGCTTCTACAGCTCGCATCCAGAACCTGTCCTAGACCTCAGCCTTCACTCCGGGGTTTAATTGTTTTTTTGTTTTGTTGGGGTTTTTTTGTTTGTTTGTTTTGGGTTTTTTTGTTTGGTTGGTTGGTTTTTGAGGAGGTTTTTTGGTGTTTTTTTTTTTTAATGCATGTGAGAAAAATTGTGGACAATTCTGCATTTATTTTGCTAATCCCATCACAAAGATAGGAAGCTTTTCAGAAAGCAACCATCACTACTTTCTCCATTACAGGTGAACTGCAAAAATATTTGTTATTACACTATGGGAAACAGTCATCAATTTTGATCCTAAATTACCTCAGCTTTCAATAAACAGTAAACTTTTGTTGTTCTTTTTACAAAACCCAAAATGGAAAAAAGACATGAAGTCATATTGTATTGAAGGTTTTATTGATGGCTAAACTGATGTCAATTCAGGTATTGCATTTCAGTTCTAACCTAACAGGGCTAAAAAGAAACTGGCTAGTAGATCTACTTCTGTAAGCCTTTAAGTTGACACAGACACACTGTTCTGCACAAGTTTCATGCTGCCAGCAAATGACAGCATTCTAGCTGCAGAGCTCACATTGTTTGCTTTAGTATACAGCAAAAAGTGATCTTAAAATTCATCACTTTTACCAGTTACCCTTTCTAAAATTATGTTACAAACAAAAACCATCTTCTTTGCATTATGTACAGTATAAAACAAAACCCAGGGTTTGTGGTAGAAATGTGTATGATTTGATCATATACAGTAGACAATATCAAATTTGATGAAAAAATGACAATATTTTCTGTTATTAGACACCTGTTCAAGATTGTTTTGACTTACATTGCAGTTTGACACTTCCAGAAGATTGGAAAATACTTCCAATGGACCAGATCCTCCTCTTGTTTCACTTTATGACTTACATGGACACATCTAATGTTACTGTGTATCCTACACTATCAAATATATGCGTGCCACAAGTCACACTTTGCACTAGAGATGCTCTTAAATAACATTTGATAATCCTGATGTGTGATAAATACTTACAGAACTATATGTGATGATATTCACATTACTGTTAAGTGGAAGAAAAACTGCTGGAAAGGAAATGAGCAGGCAAATCAAATGTTAAAAAAAAACAAACAAAAAAAAAAATCACACTGAGAACACGGACAGCACATTATAGTCCAAAAAAAGAGCTATTTCTGCAAATAATAGCTAATAATAATGGCTACCTCTGCCACATACTAACACATTCCTGCAGAAGTTCAGGGAAGAAACGTACACAGGTTCTATAAGAGAGCTTGTGGTCTCTCTTCCAAGCAATAAACACTGAAATAAATGCAGTTTTTGAAAAGTGCTAGTACAGAGAAGAAGTGCTAGAACTGTGAGCCAGAACCTTAAATTTTTCCTTCCTAATTCCAAATCATCAAAAGAATGATAAGACATTCCTAAAAAACCCACAACAACCAAATAAAACCCCACAAAACCCTCATCCTTTTTCAAGGAAGATATTTCTCCATTCCTTCCTACAGAGGATTTCACTGTGAGAAAGAAAATTTTTAAAACATTAATTTAAATAACACCAATACTTCAGCAATTTCTGGAATGAAGCATTAGCAGCAGTATAAACTATGCGTAAGTCACCTTCTGTCCCCAGTATGATAGAAAAAATTAAAACAGCTCTAATAAAGATCTAAAAAAATTTGAACTATCGTCCAAATAGATGATATTTAATCCAACTTCTAAACACCAAATATTCCCCTCTCTTGTTTTGAGAAGATGCTTCAAACAATAGCTGTAAATCAAAATTCAGATATTTATATGGCACGGACTCCCTTAAAACAAAACTGTCAAACATTAGAATTATAAACACAAGACCTCTTGTGCAACATAAAAGTCAAACAAAGATTTTTGAAATATAAACAGCACTTAGTTTTACTAGTTTTTTGTAGGTTACATTGCAGGTGACTGTCATTTCTCTTAGATAAATCCCAGATTCAAAGGAAGAAAGACTGGCAGAGAACAGAAATAATTATTATGAACTGCTTGAACTGCTTACTATTGATTCTGTGGCCACAGAACAATTCTCAGCATCTACCCCACGTGGAACTTGCCACGGCAGCTATTAACACTGCTAGCAAAGTTGACGGCTTGATGACTTAAAGCTTTTCGCCCCTCATGAAGAGAAAGTGCTTTACAGCAGCACAGGCATCACACATCAGCAGCAGCAAGGAGGCTTTCATGTTTGCTGCTTCTTATTGTGACTGTAAACACTGAAAAATTTGTCCCTTCAGGAGTAACAATTTTCCTTTGGTAGGATTTATTTTAAATTCCTTCATAAGGTCATGGGAAGACAAAACCATGTGAAACTAAGGCAGGAATGACTTGAGTTTTTCCTTTTAACTTCAGATTTAAAAGTTGGGTGTATTCTAACACATGCTTTGGATAACTGAAAAACCTAAACCCAACAGGTGACTTACAAAGTCAACCAGTCCTAACCCTGTGGTGACTGTGAACAATATGACTTGACAGTGGTCCTTGCTGTAGAAGGTACAGTCTGAAATGAAGATGAGTAGTTGTACATGAAAGCTTTCCTAGGGAAATAAAACACTTGGAAGATCCATTTTGTTCAATAACACAGCACTGGCAACGCTCAGTCAGTGGATGTGTTTATAAAACAAATTACATTATTGTTATTATATTGTCCTGCTTCTTTCTTGATTACTCTATTACTCTGTAATTCAGTATATACTGTTCCATTACAGTATAGCCTTAGCATATGTACAATAAACAGTACTGGTCTAAAATCTGAAAGTCACTCAAGAAATTTCCATTTGATTGCTTCTATGAATAAATTAGCAATTAAATTTGGAGGCAAGCAAGGGCCTTTCAAAAAAAACTGGCTCATGAAAATATTTTTAGACTTACACAAAACAGATTCATATAAAAAAGTAACCACCTGCATATCCATACTTTTCATGACATATACATGCTCCACAAAGAGAATGTTAACAGCTGCAACTGATTTGCTGGGATCACACACACAAAAAAAAACCCAAAAAACAAAAACAAAAAAAAAAGACAAAAGGAAAGAGAAATAAAATTTATTATAAAACATGTTGAAATAGCAATGACTTAGCTGACTTCCTGCTCTACTGTTCTAGGCAGAACAAAATGTGAGTGAATGCTCTCAGGGAAGGCCAAACAAAACTACAGCATAAGTATTTTGCTGCACTAAAATCGCTTTCTCTTGATAATTTCTGGTTTCCAGCTGATAGGATGAGTTTCTTCAGTCTAAAGGAAAAAAAAGGAAAGTTTTATAAGAATTATTTTAAACTTGAAATTTACCTGTAATTATTTCAAAGTATTACTAGCAAAGTACACACAGTGTTTCATATTATAACATTGCAATTACCTAATCTACTGTGCTATTAATTTATCCAAATTTACCAATTTATCCAAATTCATATTGTGTTATTCCATCCTGTGAAGAACATGACAGATTTGTTCTGCTTTGGTTTTTCTTTTGCAGCAAGGGCAGAAAACAGGTTGCCAGTGGCACTTCAGAAACCCCGTTGTAGTGACCAAAGCACAGGAACAGGAATTCCAGACAGTCTTTCCAGAAACACCTACACCAGTACTAGGAGATGCCAACGTCTACAGTTTGCCCAATTGCGAATGGAAAAAATATTTCTTATTCCTTTATATCTAAGAGTTGTTCCAAGTCCAATTCAATGCAAAAACACCAAGGTTTAATAAAACCCTTATATCCTTAAATTGTAGACATACCCAAACAAACTACACATTAATCTACTGTCATTAATAAATGGATTCAGATTTGAGAATAACAGCTTGAAAATAAGCTACTCACGTGGAATTCTAAAAACTGTCATGGCAAATGACTAATCCAGATCACCTGCAGTCCAATAAATCTTGACATCTTCATGCTTTAATGAATACAGCCTCACAGTGTCCTCCCCTACTTGCTTCAAAACTCAATGTACATTATTGTATTCAGGTTTCTCCAAACTGTATCACAAGGGACTTCTGCAGAAGTTGGTGGATCTAAGACTTATTTGTACTACAGTGTATTATAAGAAGTTAAAAACTACCTGCTGTCCTCTTAACATCATTACATACACACTGATCTCAAATGTTAATACAATGGACTACACAAGTCTGTGCACATCTCTTATTGATAGGTGTAAGATTTGTTTGAAATTTGTTGGTTTCATGCCAATTCATTAGCAAAACAATTTGACATACCGCAGTATCATCTTCTTTGTATACTTTTATGGTTTTATCAGCTTCAGCAGTTAGCAACCTGCTTTCTGACTGGTCAAAAACACAAGCAAATATTCCTGATTCACTGTCCAAAGAACCAGGTTGTACAGCTGCATGTACTCGTTGGAAATTGTATCCAGTCCTCCAGTCCCAAAGATGCATTGTACCATTATCAGCTAAAACAAACAAAAAAGCATCCTTAGAATCTTAAACAGTTAATTTATATCAGTTTTCTAAAAATGGTATAATTAACAATTCATCAAGAATACATCAGCTGTAACATTCATACAAAATAGCTCAGTACACCAACAAAGTTTCCTATTTTCTACCAGTTTCTTAGTTAAAAAAGCTGATCTTATTTAAGCAGGCTGATGGAAGCTTGCTCAGAATCTCCTCTGGTTTTGCATCAATTAAGCCAGTGATGATAACACTACATCCCAAGGCAACTGCAGCAAGTTGCTTTGAAAGCAAAGTAAGAATGGGCATCTGAATATCAAGCTCCCTGTTCCACCACTAAAATGGAAGAAAAATTATCATCCTGTCCTACAGATGAGACATTATGGATTCTGTGATGGGATGTAGGTGTAATGTTTGCAGAGGTTCTATTTCACATACAGTTAAACCACTGCTAGCAGCATCAGGGTATTCACAGCAGTCCCAACTCCGTGTTCAGAAGGATGCTCTGAAAGGACTCTAGCGTATAAGTTGGAGAGGCTGATAAGGAGGGCTTTAAACTAGGTTTGAAGGGGGATGGGGTTGAAACTGGGCTCTCCAGAAAGGAGCCTAAGGGTGGTCTACCCAAGGTATGAGACAAACCAGCAGCCCAGCTAAAGTGCATGTACACCAATGCACGCAGCATGGGCAACAAACAAGAGGAGCTGGAAGCCATCGTGCATCGAGAAAGCTATGATGTAGTCGCTATCACGGAAACGTGGTGGGATGACTCCCATGACTGGAGTGCTACCATGGATGGCTATAGGCTCTTCAGAAGGGACAGGCAGGGTAGGAGAGGCGGAGGGGTAGCCCTATATGTTAGGGAGTCTCTTGACACTGTAGAAATTGAAGTCTGTAATAATAAGGTGGAGTGCCTGTGGATCAGAATCAAGGGGAAGGTCAACAAGGCTGATATCATGATGGGAGTCTGTTACAGACCACCCAATCAAGATGATGAGGATGATGAATTATTCTACAGGCAGCCAGCGGATGTCTCCAAATCGTCATCCCTTGTTCTTGTGGGTGACTTTAATCTACCAGACATCTGCTGGGAACTCCACACCACAGAGAGGAAGCAGTCTAGGAGATTCCTGGAGTGTATAGAGGATAATTTCCTGCTCCAGCTAGTAAATGAGCCCACCAGGGATGGAGCCTCGCTTGACCTTCTTTTCTCAAACAGAGAGGAGCTGGTGGGAGATGTGGTGGTCGGTGGACGCCTGGGACTTAGCGACCATGAAATAATAAAGTTTTCAATATTCAGGGATACAAGGAGGGTCGTCAATAAGACCTCTACGCTGGACTTCCGGAGGGCAGATTTTGGCCTATTCAGAAGACTTGTTCAGAGTATTCCCTGGGAAACAGACCTTGAAAACAGAGGGGTACAGGAGGGATGGTCGTACTTCAAGGAATAAGTTTTGAAAGCACAGGAGCAGGCTGTCCCAGTGTGCCGAAAGGCGAGCCGGCAGGGAAGACGACTGGCCTGGCTGAATTGGGAGACTCTGAAAGAAATTAGGGTTAAGAGGAGGGCCTACCAATTATGGAAAAAAGGGCTAACTACTGAGGAGGAATTAAGGAATATAGTTAAGTCATGTCAAAAGAAAATCAGAGAGACAAAGGCACAATGTGAATGGAATCTCGCCACCTCTGTGAAGGATAACAAAAAGTCCTTCTACAGATACATCAGCAGCAAAAAAAGGGGCAAGGAAAACATCCATTCTTTACTGGACACGGGTGGGAATATAGTTGTCAAAGATGAAGAAAAGGCTGAGGTATTTAACACCTTCTTTACCTCAGTTTTCAGCAGAAAGACAGGTTACCCTGAAGACGGATGGCTTCTGGAGCTCATAGAAAGTGACATGAATCTAAACAGCCCCCCTGTAATCCTGAAGGACACAGTCAGTGACCTACTGAGATGCTTGGATCCCCACAAGTCTCTGGGACCAGATGGTATCCACCCAAGGGTAATGCAGGAGCTGGCAGAAGAGCTTGCCAAGCCTCTCTCTATCATCTACCAACAGTCCTGGCTCACTGGGGACATCCCAGATGATTGGAAGTTGGCGAATGTCACACCAATCCACAAAAAGGGCCGGAAAGAGGACCCAGGAAACTACAGGCCCGTCAGCCTGACCTCAGTGTCTGGCAGGGTCATGGAACAGATCATCCTCAGTGCAATCACACAGCACTTGCAGGATGGGCAAGGGATCAGACCCAGCCAGCACGGGTTTAGAAAGGGTAGGTCATGCCTGACCAACCTGATCTCCTTTTATGATCAGGTGACCCAACTGGTGGATGAGGGGAAGGCTGTGGATGTGGTCTACCTGGACTTCAGCAAAGCGTTTGACACCGTCTCCCACAGCATCCTCCTGAAAAAACTATCAGCCCGCGGCTTGGACAGGAGCACCCTGTGCTGGGTTAAGAACTGGCTGGAGGGCCGGGCCCAGAGAGTGGTGCTGAATGGGGCTGCATCCAGTTGGCAACCGGTCACTAGTGGTGTCCCCCAGGGATCAGTGTTGGGCCCAGTTCTGTTCAATATCTTCATTGATGATTTAGATGAGGGGATTGAGTCCATCATCAGCAAATTCGCAGATGACACTAAGCTGGGGGCGAGTGTCGATCAACTGGAAGGCAGGAGGGCTCTGCAGAGGGACCTGGACAGACTGGAGAGTTGGGCTGATTCCAATGGGATGAGGTTTAACACGGCCAAGTGCCGGGTCCTGCACTTTGGACACAACAACCCCAAGCAGCGCTACAGGCTGGGGGCAGAGTGGCTGGAGAGCAGCCAAGCAGAAAGGGACCTGGGAGTCTGGATCGACAGGAAGCTGAACATGAGCCAGCAGTGTGCCCAGGTGGCCAAGAAAGCCAATGGCATCCTGGCCTGTATCAGGAACAGCGTCGCCAGCAGGTCCAAGGAAGTGATTCTGCCCCTGCACTCAGCCCTGGTGAGGCCACACCTCGAGTACTGTGTCCAGTTCTGGGCCTCTCAGTTCAGGAAGGATATCGAGGTCCTGGAGCAGGTCCAAAGGAGGGCAACCAGGCTGGTGAAGGGACTCGAGCACAGACCCTATGAGGAGAGGCTGAGGGAGCCGGGGTTGTTCAGCCTAAAGAAGAGGCGGCTCAGGGGAGACCTCATCGCTCTCTACAACTACCTGAAAGGAGGGTGTAGCCAGGTGGGGGTTGGTCTCTTTTGCCAGACGACTTTCAACAAGATAAGAGGGCATGGTCTTAAGTTGTGCCAGGGGAAGTTTAGGTTAGATATGAGAAAGAGTTTCTTTACGGAGAGAGTGATCAAGCATTGGAATGGGCTGCCCAGGGAAGTAGTGGATTCTCCGTCCCTGGAGATATTTAAAAAGAGACTGGATGTGGCACTCAGTGCCATAGTCTAGCAACCGCAACGGTGGTTCAAGGGTTGGACTCAATGATCTCTGAGGTCCCTTCCAACCCAGCCAATTCTATGATTCTATGAAAGCAATTTTTCAGCTACAAAAAACATCCCTCTCACAAAGCATCTATCCAAAACACATCCACTAAAAATTAGTCCACAGAAAGAAATCTTGAAATCAAGACACCATTGGTTGATAGAAAAATGTAACCTGCAATATGAGGTAACTTTTCTTAAATCAAGTTATTCACAGATACAGTAAACATTCAGGATTCTCCTCCTATTCCCACAACACAGATACATGAGCACAAACTAGTAGTTTCCAGACTGTGAAAGTTCAAAGTTCAGTAACAACACTCTAATTATCAGTTCCTTATTAAAATCGTTAAGTTTTTGAGTGAAAAATTGAGCCAAATGAAATCTGGAAATTAGCTATCAACCTTTAAACAATAAGATAACATCAAAAAATGTGTGCAAGAAACTGAGACAAACGAACCAAATGTATTCATACTGCATAAAAAAACAGGAAAGGGTTCATATTTAAATGTTAGAGTAAGTTTTAGCTAGATGTTTCCTAATCCTCTGTGCATTCTCACCACATCCACGTGTTATTAACAAAGAGCCAGGAGTCTCCTGGGCAGCTTTCAGTTTCCACACCACCCCAAGGGGACACTAATGATTCAGTCAGATCATAGGGGATGGATGCTGGAGCCTTGCAGCAGCAGCCGACTGAAAAACTGAAAACTTCTTCCCTGTACCACATCAGAAGTCTTTTCAGACACATTTTTTCTGTATGCAGACAAGCAGCATTCGAGAAAATAAAAGTGGCCCAACTTCCTATGAAATAAAGTTGTCTGCTTAAGCAGGCTTATAGGCCCATTTCAAAGAAAGCTCAGTAAACACTGAAGGACCTCCTGCCATGTATATATGGGGGGTGTGGTAGAAGGGAAATATAAAAATGCATTTCTCAGTTTACCTCCTGAAACCAGAACACCATCAGAATTTACAGCCAGCGTGTTGATGATAGCATTGTGACCAGAGAGGTTCTGAATGAAATTTCCATCTGGGAATTTCCACTGCTTAATATTATCTGGAGAACCAGATGCAAATGTGTAACTGAAAGAAAATAAGCACAGTATATTAAAGTAGGGATAGCAAATGGCCTCCTTTGAAACTACTGTTAAATGCTAGGTGCAAAGTTACTTAATAGTAAATGCTTGTCTGACATTGTTACTTTGCAAAAAATGAAAAAAAAATTTATGAAGTCATGAAATACCTATTTCCTTTATGCTCCACAGACTACCTAAATTTTATAAATCCTTTGCCATATAGGTTATTAATATGCAAACAAGCATTAAAAATGCACATTACTTACTGACAGTTGTTGTTATTATGGAAAATTTTCAGGTATAATGGCATCATCAGTAAAGATACCAAAACCAAACCAAACCAGATATATTGGCTGGTCCTCTAAAACTACATAACTAAGGATGAAGCACTGCAAAAAAATGAACTGTGAAAGAGAATGTGTTTTACTGAGTTACCTTAAAATAATAAATTCCCTCATTTTAACATGTGGAAGCAGTTGGGTAGCACACACAAAAGCCTACAGGAAATTTGGCTGCCACAACAATGAAGCAACTTGCTGCCTATTTAGTAAATTCTTCAATAAGAAAAGCAGATTATTAAAAAAAATAATACTAGAATATTAAAAAAATAGAAACACTGAAATATAAAAGAATACGAGTCTGACAGTTGCTATTTCTTGATAAAAACACAACTTTTTTTTTTTTAAAGAAGCATGGTTGATGAATCTGAAACAAGATTTGATTTTTTTGGCAGAGTGTGAGTTAAACAAGGATTTTGCTCTGCTATAGCCAGAAGACATAGCATGAGATTTTTATAATTTTTCAGACACACAGATTGGATCAGAACTGATTCATATCAAAGACTGAATTTCTGCAGCAACGGAATTTCACCTTAAAATATTGAAGATGCAGAAGCAATACAATTCTATGTGAACTCCTTTTCTTCATTGTTTTGAGGGGGATTTATCTGAACAGGCAACTCTTAATGCATCAAAATATAGAATTTAAATTCAGAGCACTGCCAAAACCACTCACTTTTAAGAGGAAATACTCAAAAGAAGTTTGAGTTAAAATATCTTGTACAGTGAATCACATATTCAAAAAAATCTTTTCCTATTTATCAGTCTCAGAATTGTGAAGGTAAACCAGTGCCAATACTTGGGGAGAACAACCAGTGTAGTAGAAGTATTTAAGAACTGGTATGTACATTGTTACAGCAATCTAAGCTCATCAGTTTTTCACATCACTATGCCCTCCTTTCTAAATCATCACTCAGATTGGCTTTCCATTTCCACCCATGTTATGAGCTGTGTAAGATAATAAGGAGAACTTACTGTCTTGGATGTAGCACTACTGCTCTTACAGATTTCTTGTGATTTGTTAAAGTCACACGAGTTTTTCCTGCCACTAAATCCCAGAGCCGTATGGTAGTATCATGACTGCCTGCAACAAGAAAATAAAATAATAGAGAACATCATGTTGATGATACAATCATTACTATTTTGGTAAGGCAGACAAAACTTTAACAACATTTTTGTCTCTTTCACATATAGTTTGTTATAAAAATACGCCACCTTGGGCAAAAAAGATGCTGGATCACAACAGTCTTTTTATGGAGCCTGAAATTCAAGGTAGTTATACAACAAAGATTTTTGACATAATGGGAAAGATGAACTTTATATTTAACTATGGTACTGCACATTTCTTAACTGGACTGAGAAGAACTGTGAAATACCACAGAAAATAAAGTCTCAAGACTTATTAAAACAAAAAACAAATACCAGAAACAAAGGAAGGGCAGAAAAAAAGTTAAAAAAATGCATAGCTAAACATATGCTTAAACATACCATGAACAGCATGAAATAGCCATTGCATGGCCGATTTTCAACAAAAAAGCCATACGAGAAATTAAATAAATTAACAACATTATGAACCTCACAATAACTGAAAAAAATACACTCATGATTATGTTTTACAATTATGTTACTTGTGAAACCATGCCCACGATACCTGTAATAATCTGTGGTTCTGCAGCTTGGCATTTCACTGTTGCTACTGCATTTGTGTGTCCTGACAGTGTGTGCACACTGGCTTTTGTCCTCACATCCCAAATCTATGAAATTCAAATAAAAAAAAAGAAAACAAAAAACACAGATGTTGATAACAGATGCATATTAATTTTATTTTAGGCAATATCATTGATTACACCAATTCCTTGCCGTAGTTCTACAGATTACACAATGATGTTTAGGTTGTTGTTTTCACCCAGCAATTAACCACAATTGCCTCAGCCAGTAAATTTCAAGGAGAGTGGGGAAAGTGCCACTGAATTTCCAGCCATACAGATAACTTGAAGTTGCCATAAAACATACCAGACTCTCATACAACAAAGTGATTTGTTGATGGAAGAGAAATTAACACAAATCACCTTAGTATTTCCATCTTGATTTATGTTAACTTGAGCTCAGTATTCACTTCTACAGCTGGAAGATGTTGAAACACATCAACATATAAACAATGTAGAGATGTAACAATGTTACACTTACTCGTGCTGTTGAATCCCTGCTACAAGTTACCAGGACATCTATTGTGGGGTGCAAGTCTAAACCATAGACAGCACTTAGATGACCATGGTAATGTCTGATGACCTAGAGGAGTAAAGAAGAAACAACTACATATTTGGAAAAAAAACTTCTAAATGCTTTGATTTTTGTATCTGCCACCACCAATTAATTCCAATTAATGAAACTATAGCTTACCTTATTGTATTCAAGATCCCAGCATTTCACTTGCTTGTCTTCTCCACAAGAGAAGAGGTATGGACTTCTTGCACTTACTATCACCCCTCGTACAGTACTGATGTGTCCCGTCAAAGATAATTTCAATTTGCCACTTGCAAGGTCCCAAATCTGCATCAGAATGGTTATTTTAAGGTAAAGCAATAAAAGCTTCACACTGATAGACCAGAAGTAGTTAATCCTGATGAATTTTAAAACTAAAATTACAGTAACACAAAGGTTTACTTTAATGCTACTACAGTTGTAATAAATGAAAGCTCAAGAAGTCATACTCCACAAATCCTTTATGACTCAGTAAAAAGAAATGTTCTGCAGTTCTTTATTCTGGAGCAGTAACCAAGAAATTGTTTCCACGGGATAAAGACTTTTTAAATTAAGAATCCATAAAAAAACATCCCCACCCAACTTGGTCCGTGATTTATTCCAACCTCTCACCTTAATAGTTCTGTCAGCAGAGCCAGTGACAAACCACTGATTCCCTGGTTCTACTGCAATGCATCTCACCCAACCCAGGTGACCACTGATAACCTTTAGAAAAAAACAAAAATATTTCTAAATCAGAAATAGCACATATATATCTTCAAATATAATGTTTGTTCTCCAACACTTGAATTTGTTAGTATTCACCAAGAAATGCATGTTTCCCAAGAAGTCAAATGGGACATCAGATCTGGAGAGCCTGGTTTCTACTTTAGTTAAATAAAGAGGCCACTAGAAATTCAGGTGTCATACACCAGACTCAGGGAACTTGCAGAACAGAAAGATCCTGCTCCTATAAACAACTTTTTCAAATTCTTTGACAGTCCATAACACTATGGCTCAGTATTTGAACTTTGCAGAGTAAAACTGTATTTAAGCACACTTCCCTGATGCTTCTGTATATTGCTTATAAAATAATACTTGAAAACAATTATATAAAATCTTGGTATTATATCACAACACCATGTACAATCTACACCACCACCTCCTTTTCCCCAAATAAGGGGGCTTAGTTGTGATACCTTTTCATTTTATTTAATTTTTTTTAATGATAAAAACTACAGTGTGAGATTATTATAAAATACTGATTTACTTCTATATACATGGTCATGGTATAAATATGTAACTTACTCTGTACAGTTTCCAAGGGGGGTGCCACTGTGGTTTGGGCATGGTTGGAGCCTTCTTTGCCATCAAGGCAGAATTTTTGTTCCCACCAGCTTCCACCAAAGCCTGTAAGTTAAAAGGACATTTATTCTTATGCTTTATTTATTCTTATGCTTTAGAACTTCTCTCTTTGCCTCAAATTTTCCCTGCAATCCAGAAGGAAACTGTCAGTGATCTACTGGGCTGCTTGGATCCCCACAAGTCTATGGGACCAGATGAACTCCATCCAAAGGTGATGAGAGAGTTGGCAGAAGAGCTCGCCAAGCCTCTCTCTATCATCTACCAGAAGTCCTGGCTCACTGGGGACATCCCAGATGACTGGAAGTTGGCGAATGTCACGCCAATCCACAAGAAGGGCCGGAAGGAAGACCCGGGAAACTACAGGCCCGTCAGCCTGACCTCAGTGCCTGGCAGGGTTATGGAGCAGATCATCCTGGGGGCAATCACACAGCACTTGCAGGATGGACAGGGGATCAGACCCAGCCAGCACGGGTTTAGGAAGGGCAGGTCCTGTCTGACCAACCTGATCTCCTTTTATGATCAGGTGACCCGCCTGGTGGATGAGGGGAAGGCTGTGGATGTGGTCTATCTGGACTTCAGCAAGGCCTTCGACACCGTCTCCTACAGCATCCTCCTGAGAAAGCTGGCTGCCCACAGCTTGGACAAGCGTACTCTGCACTGGGTTAGGAACTGGCTGGAGGGCCGGGCCCAGAGAGTGGTGCTGAATGGGGCTGCTTCCAGTTGGCGGCCGGTCACCAGCGGTGTCCCCCAGGGATCAGTACTGGGCCCAGTCCTGTTCAATATCTTCATTGATGACTTGGATGAGGGGATTGAGTCCATCATCAGCAAGTTTGCCAATGACACCAAGCTGGGGAGAAGTGTTGATCAGCTGGAAGGCAGGAGGGCTCTGCAGAGGGACCTGGACAGACTGGAGAGATGGGCTGACTCCAATGGGATGAGCTTCAACAAGGCCAAGTGCCGGGTCCTCCACTTTGGCCACAACAACCCTATGCAGCGCTACAAGCTGGGGACAGAGTGGTTGGAGAGCAGCCAGGCAGAAAGGGACCTGGGAGTCTAGATTGACAGGAAGCTGAACATGAGCCAGCAGTGTGCCCAGGTGGCCAAGAAGGCCAATGGCATCCTGGCCTGTATCAGGAACAGCGTCGCCAGCAGGTCCAAGGAAGTGATTCTGCCCCTATACTCAGCCCTGGTAAGGCCACACCTTGAGTACTGTGTTCAGTTTTGGGCCCCTCAGTTCAAGAAGGATATTGAGGTCCTTGAACAGGTCCAAAGGAGGGCAACCAAGCTGGTGAAGGGACTCGAACACAGATCCTATGAGGAGAGGCTGAGGGAGCTGGGGCTGTTCAGCCTGAGGAAGAGGAGGCTCAGGGGAGACCTCATTGCTCTCTACAACTACCTGAAAGGAGGATGGAGCCAGGCAGGGGTTGGTCTCTTTTCCCAGGCAACTCTCAAAAAGACAAGAGGGCATGGTCTTAAATTGTGCCGGGGGAAGTTCAGATTGGCTATTAGAAAGAATTTTTTCACGGAAAGGGTGATCAGACATTGGAACGGGCTGCCTGGGGAGGTGGTGGACTCTTCGTCCCTGGAGACATTTAAAAAGCGGCTCGATATGGCACTCAGTGCCATGGTCTAGTGACTGTGGCGGTAGCTGATCAAGGGTTGGACTCGATGATCTCTGAGGTCCCTTCCAACCCAGCCTATTCTATGATTCTATGATTCTATGAAATCTAAAGCCTTCTCACTCCGATACCCTAACACTGATTAATCGGTTGGAGGATTTCCATGAAACACACCAATGAATCCAGAAACAATCTGTTAAACAGGAGGAACTTGTCACATCAGATGTGCAACAAACTTACCACAGCCATCCCTGGGGGCTGAGAACGCTCAGCTATTCCAGCATGCCTGTAAATATCACCCACACCAGCAGCTGTCCGGCTTGCATCCAACCTAGTTTGAAGGAAAAGGGTTGATGGATGGGAATCAGCTTTCTCTTTCCCTAAGGAGCTATCACAGGGCTGTGAGTGTTGAGACCTCCAAGGATGGAGACTCCACAAACTCTTCAGGTAACCCATTCTTCTGGCTGATCACCTCAAGGTGAAAGACACCCACAAACATAGCCCCACTTCATTCCCTTGTTCCAACTTCTGCCCACTGCCTCTCACAACATCGAAGAAAAAAAAAAAAAAGCAGCAACAAAACAAAGTGTACAAAAAAATTATGCCAGGCCAAGTTAGAAGTAGTTTCTTTAAACATTTTTAAATCAGGACATTCAAAATACTCGAAGCATCTCTTATCCTGACTCTTGTTTCTTGCCTTGAAATTCCCACAGGTAACAAAAGTGTTACTGAAGTAACACAACAGTACCTGGACTGAGAAGCAGGAAGTGCTACAGCTAAGGACTGTGCTGCAGATTCACTGGGCATTCTCTGGA
Source organism: Calypte anna (assembly GCF_003957555.1). Taxonomy (NCBI): domain Eukaryota; kingdom Metazoa; phylum Chordata; class Aves; order Apodiformes; family Trochilidae; genus Calypte; species Calypte anna. The sequence goes on along the minus strand of NC_044248.1, from coordinate 33,342,836 downwards.
CCTTAGTATCTGCTGTCAGAGCCACACCTGGAAAAAAAACCCAAACAAGTAAATATTTGATAACTAAGATCCTTCAGTGCAGTTTATTATGCTGTCACTATGTGGTAATTGGTACCATGCAGTGGTGCCAGAACTACAAAAGTTTTAATCCTACTAAACATAGTGAACATTTCAGACTACAACTAATAATTTATAACCCCATCCTAAGAACAGCAGGTATTTTAAAAAAAAACAATTAGAAACACTTCGCAAAGTGCATTTTTGCTGCAGACTGAGAAATTTATTCCATTCCCATTTCTATATTGCTTTCCCTAACCAAAGTTCTGGCTGTTGACAACAAAGACACTATTTATGTGAGATGTCCAGGCTAAAACAAGAAACAGCAATGAAAGAAATCTTATTTTTAACTGTGACATATCTGATTCTATTAAAAAAACACCAAACCTGAGGAAACCTCTGTGAGCAACTCGACCCCACAGTTACAGTCAGTTATGTCTGGCTTTTCAGTGGCTGAGGGTCCACTGAACACTCACATCTGTTAACTTACAAATCAAGCTGCAGCACATTTCCCACCTTAAGCACTAACAGTAAATGATCAACAGCTAAAACTGAACTGTTCCCAGGAGAAAGCAGAACTGAGCAGTACCAGTGGCAATTAACAATGGTCAATGTCACAACACAGAAGCACAATCCCTCCAAGGACTGGCCAAATAACACTAAAATTATTAGACTCAAATAACTTTTTCAGAGCAAGCTGATGATACATATACACTTTTCTGCTCTGGCAATGAAAAGGAGGACACATTCCCTCTTTTCAGTTTCCTTCTAGCTAGAATCCCTCGTCCTTGCTCACAACAAAATTTTAAGAACAGCTCTGCCACAACAGTGGAGGCACCAGAAATTTGTGGGTTTCAACAAGCTCTCCAAGAGAAAGCAGACCACAACATCAGAGAGGAGATTCCTAGAACATTTTGTGATGAAGTTACCACAGGTAAAATCTTACAGAGATGCCTGACCATCTCACACCCAGCTTGCATTTTTTGAGACTTAGTGAGAAGACGCTGCCACTGTACCAAAATCCTCCTCCTACCTCCAAGCCCAGAACTCCTGCTATGATGGAGATGCCTAGATCTGACAGGAAGGCAAAAATACCAGGCAAACATTGACAGAATCTTACTTACCAGGCCCAGATGGGTATGGATGTGTACCAGTTATCATATACTCAAGTTCTTGTCCTAAAGAGAAAAAAAAATTTCATTTTAATAATTCAATTCTATAGTGTACTGCAAATGATGCACTCCAACAGGAAATATAGGAACAGATCATGCACAGGTACAGAAACAAACAGTCACTTCTAATGTACTATTCTTAGATGCTTACTATCTAAATTAATTTAATTTGTACTGTTTATCCCAGTTTTTAAAAAACTAAGAGTAAAATAACATCTTTTTAAACCAGGATGGTACTAATTACCAAGAAGGAATCTCTCTCAATAGAAAAATCTCCACTCTGCCAAAGATGTCTTTATCATGGCAAAGGATTCAAGCACACAAATATCATGGGTATGTGAAACCTAAGCTAACCATGACAGCTGTGTGTCATGTTGGAAAGGAAAAGTTTTCTTCTCAAAATATTTTCCATAACCTCTCAATATGTCTCAGAATACCTCCAAACAAAAGTCCTTTGAGGAAAAAAACCCACATCTAGAATACAGAAGCATTTCACATTCTTTAGAAGAGAAGTAACCTAAAAAGCATCATGAACTTGTAAGGAGAAACATTACTGATCTTTTTCTTTCTAGCACCAAAGTACAGCACTCAAGTGTTACAATAAGAATGACTCATTTTACTAATGAGTTACTGAAAAAAATTTTGGCAGCACCCTACTACCATTTTGTTAGAACAAACTGCCTCCTTGTTCTGAATCACCTCTGGACCCTAGCAAAAAAAATGGCAAACAATGAAAAATGGTAGCTTTAACTTCAGTGGATTAAAACTGTACTGCATTCTTCAGCTTTCACACAAAAGAAAAGGCAAATATACCACTAAGGGAAAACTAACCTTGATTTCCAGGAAACTGTTTCTGTGCATAAGGATCCCCAGAGTTTGGGCCTCCCTTCTCTCTCAAGTTTTCCTTAAGAGTAGGCATGTGTAACACTGAGCCATACTCTGTGCGCAGCTTGACTGACATCTTCACTTTGTGACTGTTGGAAGAATAAAACATAATCCTGATTAAACCCCAAGCTTTAAACTGTTATTAAGTTTTTTAATACTTCAGAAAAGGTTTCATACAACTTTAGAATTCTAATTTTTTTTCTCCCCTCAGAGCTACATTGCTCATGCCACAGAAACACCTGAACTTCTGATTTGGATGGACCAATCTCTGACAAATTAATTAAAAACTTTAAAGCATACCAGGATTTCCCTGCCTGCAGTACTTACCTTTCTTCATCTAAGGGGATAGGCTTGGCATTATCAGCCACAAACATGTCATGGGTTCTCTTCAAAGATCTGAACACAAGTGTGTGCACAGAATGCTTTTGGACTTCCTAAAATAAGGAAAAGAATATTTTAATATATTTGGACACAAAGAAATGAAAAATCGAAAACACAAACTGAACAGAGCAGCAATTTCAGATTTGAGTACTGTTAGATGATACAACACTCCTCAGTTCACAGAAAACATTGATCTTGGAAACTTATCTGTTAAATCATTTAATTCAGTATTTATTCAAAATAACACTCCCTTTTCTTGCAGACTGCCCAGACTGACACCCTGAAAACATTACTGAAACTTTTATTTCACTACCAGCATAAAAAGAACAAGGACAATCATAATTTTCATTGCACAGTGCCAGTTCACCTAAGCACAGCCCAGTTTACTGAGATAAAACTTAGGATCAACTCTAACATGACTTGTTTTCCTTTTATAATTTTTATTTTTTACTAAAAATAAAACCATGCTTAAAATCTCCTTCAGTAGCTAGCAAGCATCACTAAAAAGCTATTAACTTACATAGAACATTTGCTTAACAGAAAAATTCATGGATTTATTAATATTTTCCTCCCCACAGAAAAAAACCCCAAACCCCAAGCATTCAAAATCTCAGCCTGCTTGCTTAGGTACAAATCCAGACTCTCTGCTCACCCATATTTGTTCTGTATGTTATACAAGACACAACATCAAATTGAACACTCATAATTTTTGGTATTTGATAGAATTCCACTGCCCAGTCTCCAAGATTCATTACACAGATGCTTTCCCTGTCCCACTCCTTCTGCTTCTGTTTTCCTGCCCTGGAAGCTGTCCCCTCACTGACCCATGCTGCACTCTCTTAACTTGCTAGCACACAGACAGAAGCTTTTTGCCCCAGCTCAATGAGCTCCTGCAAGCTCCAAGTACAAAGCAGAAACACAGACCCACGTGTGGAATTAAGAGCTTCACACAACTGGAGAAAGAAGACTTACAGAATTACACAGCAGCTATTGAAATCATGGCAGGAGTAGCAGGCCACACAACACCTTCCCAACAAGGAAGAAATACCTAGAAATATTTTTTGACAGAGGCTGTGCAAAACACAGCCTGCAGTGTTACAAGGGGCTGCAGTCTTTGCACCTTCTCCCATGCTACTTACAACAGCACCTGCCTTTAGCCGTGCATGTCATTTACCCCAAGGTAACTATTCCACTGCCTAAAGCACCAGGGGCCTCCTCCCCAGTTTTACTTCCAAGACCTCAGGAAAAAACCCACAAAGCCACCGTTTTCTTGACAAGCTGACAAAGCCACCGGAGGTTGATCAACACAGCCCCAACCCCAGCACCAACTCCGCACCCGGTGTAAGCCTGACAGAGCCAAAGTACAGCCTCCTGCTCAGTCCTGTCATCAGGACAGGCAGAGCCCACAGCCCGAGGACCACAGACGAGAAACACCCCTCTGCCCTCCTGAGAACACCTCCCTAGCACCCGGAGCGGACTGGGAAGGGGTCGGGGCAGTGGAGGGACCGCCACAGCCTAAACCCACAGCGGCACTTTCGCACCGAGAAGGAAACGAGAGTGGGGCAGAGAGGGTGGGGAGGCGGTGGGGATGAGGTGGGAGTGCGGTGGGGATGAGGTGGGAGTGCGGTGGGGAGTGCGGTGGGGGGTGCGGTGGGGGGTGCGGTGGGGGGTGAGATGGGGGGTGAGATGGTGGGAGGTGAGATGGGGGGTGAGATGGTGGGAGGTGAGATGGGGAACGGTGAGATGGGGGGTGAGGTGGGGGGGGTGAGGTGGGGGGGTGAGGTGGGGGGGTGAGGTGGGGGGGGCGAGGTGGGGGGCGAGGTGGGGGGGCGAGGTGGGGGGGCGAGGTGGGGGGGCGAGGTGGGGGGGCGAGGTGGGGGGGCGAGGTGGGGGGGCGAGGTGGGTGGGTAAGGTGGGGGGGTGAGGTGGGGGGTGAGGTGGGGGGGTGAGGTGGGGGGTGAGGTGGGGGGGTGAGGTGGGGGGGTGAGGTGGGGGGTGAGGTGGGGGGTGAGGTGGGGGTGCAGTGCGGCGCTCGCTTCCTTCCCTTCCTTTCCCCCCTCCCTCCCTGACCGGCCCCCTCACAGGCCCAATCCGCCCCGCTGCACCGTCAGCGCTCTCCAATCTCAACCCGGCGTGTCTCGGTGGCGAGACAGGGAGGACGCGAAGGTGTCAGGAGCAAACCGATCCCCCCCTGCCCCTCACCTCCACCATGGCGCCGCAGGGACCACCACCGCTCCAGACAGACCACTATGGAGGCACTTCCGCCGCCTCCTCCGCGCCTCACCGGAAGTGACGTCCACGGGCTGGAGAGAAGGCGGGGCCGTGAGGGGGGCGGGGCTGCCCAGGGGCCTGCCGGGGACCCAGGAGTCGCGGGTTCGAATCCGGCGGGCGTAGTCGGGGAGTGCGGGAAACTGACGGGCGGGACACTGACAGGAGGACCGCAAGAACTGTCCCCTCCCCGTGAGAGGGCTGCAGGGACGGGAACCGACCAGAAGAGCGCAGTAGTCACCTTTCTGAGAGGCACCTTGCGAAGCCTGTCCTAGGGGGAAGGGGGTGGGGGGTGTCTGTGCGGTGTTTCCTCATGCTGGGGGGCTGCACAGGCTCTGCTCAGCCTCGTTCTGTACAAGTTTTTGGCCTTTGGAATTGTTTTGGGTAGCAGAGCTACGGGTTTTAAGCGTGTCTTTCTTTATGGGTTCTCAAGCATCTTCAGGGAACCACACCAAATGAGGAGGAGGTTGGAAAGTAGTCCTAGGGATGAGGTGGCACCCCGAAATAAAGGAAAACAACGTGACATAGGATGCTGATCCCTATAGCTGGTGTCGAATCACAGAAAGTTGGGGGTTGGAAGGGACCTCAAAAGATCATCTAGCCCAACCCCCTGCCAGAGCAGGGTCACCTACAGGAGGTCACACAGGAATGTGTCCAGGGGGGCTTTGAATGTCTCCAGAAAAGGAGACTCCACACCCCCCCTGAGCAGCCTGTGCCAGTGCTCTAACACCCTCACAGTGAAGAAAGTATTTCCAATATTTATACATCATAGGCAATACATAAGGTAACTGGCTTTTGGAAAAAAATACCTTGACTTTAGGTCCACAGAACGTTCTTTTGATGAAAACAAATTTTGTGAGACCAAGCTGCAACCCCTGCACCTCATGGCAAGGTGCACCTTGCAGAGGTTGTAGCTATTTTCAAAATGTATCCTGGTACTCCAGCAAATTTTTCACTTGCCTTCATAAGCAGAATAACGTATGTGCAAATTGCAAACAGACATGTCATTTCTTCTATGTACTCATCTGCTCTTGAAATCAGGAAGTCTCCCTCTCTCAAGCCTGAAGATGGAATTTGGGAAGCACACCGTTTGCAGCCCTGCCATCACGTTGCTCTTCTTGATAGCCACCAGCTGTGCCTGTCTGTGTATGCGAGCTGAGAACACTTTGCAAACTGATTTGGGCTGAAAATAATCCAGTGCAACATCTATTACTTGAAGCCTGTCCTCTTTGTGAGCCACAGGGTGGCTTTAGCCTGGCATTATTCCTGGCATATAAATTCCTTGCTGGGCATAGCAACCACATCTTCTCTTTTTCTGGAGGCAATGGATCAGTTCTGGCTGCTCCTCTGGTGGTTTGTATTTATGTAGCTGAGATACAGTGGTAGCTAGAAATGTGTTTCAGGTGACTCTGACCTCAATCCTTGGTCTGGGGTTGAGGTGGGGTTGGGAATTCCATTATCCCTGCCTCTAACAGTACAGGAGCACTGCCAGCTTGGTTTCAAGACAAGCCAGACAGCTTTGATGGACCTATTTTGGTATTTCCTCAGATGATTCCGGGGAATCCCCACTGGGTTCTGGAGCCTCTGGGTCAGCACAGCATCTCGAGGAGGAGGAGCACCATCTCACTTCCCTTAAATTGTAACCTAGAGTACAAATTCCATGAGCCAAAACAGGGCAAGTCTCCTGCGTGCTCCCTGTCTGGGGAGGTTAGATTGCAGATACACAGGGCTTAAAAAAGATTTTGAGGGAAAAGAATTTCAAACAGAATTACAAACATTTTTCAAGTTTACACAGAGAGCAACATGGGTCTGGTGATTGATTGGTTGACTGATCAGTGGATTTAATGTGTGGAAATAGATTAAAGGCTAATTTCTGGCAACGTATAGAGTGTTATAAGATATTTGTTTCCTTTCTACTCTCTGTTGAAAGAATCCAGGCTTTATTTTATGGCTTTTTAAAAGAAAACCAAATTTCATGTACAGACTTTCATAGCAGTCCAAGAAAAGGATTCTCCACTTATATTTTGTGGGAAGATTTCACTCATATATTCTGTTTATTACTATTATTATTAGTGTTCACATCACACTTTAGTTCTCTTTTTTTTTTACAAACATTCAACTCAGAAATTTATAATATCTGTTTATTTGCTGGTGTCTTTGTTATACTTCAGAAAATCAGAGAACACACTAATCTCTGTACTAATTCATTTTTTTTTTCTAGAAGATTTAGCCCAAGGTGCAACTTAGTCCCAGAACTTCAGTAAGTCATGTCAGCAGTATTCAGTAGAATATGCAGCTACCTGATGTGTTCTTGCATGTCAGCTATAGCTGTAATTCTGGAAATAATAATCTATGTATTTTTTAAATAAATCACTACTTAGAAGAAGGTGACTGCTAAGTTGCATGTGCTTTTAGTGCTGTTTTAAGGCCAAAGTACACAGCTCCAGTCATTAGTGTTTAGGAGCTTGCTTACTCCCAGACCATGAAGGTAGCATTAATTCTCATTTGCAATAAACCTTTTAAGTAATATTTGTTACCAGTAAAAGCAAGAGGGGATTCTTTTCATAGTGTGACACTATTACAACACTAGCTGTTTGAAGGGACATTTCTAATCCAACTGCTGTTTTAAAATTTAGGTGAGCAAACTCTACAGCTCATCATGGCCCAAGAAGATTTTGTTCCCTGACCCCAAGGCCACCTTGGAGGGCACATTCATCTCTGAAGAGCTGCAGCCCAGTGAACGTGGCTTACTCACCAAAGGGTTTGTGTGAAGAGGGTTGCACCACTGGCGAGCAAATAGTCATTCCTCAAAGCACACATAGACACCTCTGCCAGTAAGTGCCTCTTCAGTACAAAAATATTGTACAAAGGGATGTCCCGGAACACCATCAGGTCCAGGTTGTGTTATTCCAGTTCCTAATAGCAGCTGTGTTTGGGTGTCACTGCCACATTAGGTCTGGGAACAGCTTCTCACTAACCATATGAGTTGGGGGAGGAAATAGAATGGAAAAAAGCTTAGGCATCCTGTTTTGAAGAGAAACCTCTATGATATATATTTTAAGAAGAAATTTAAAGCATGGTTTTGGTTGTTCATAAGGCTTCATTCAAAGCTTAGAAAGTGTCAGCCCAGCTGTCACGGTTACAAGCATGAGCAAAAAAACCAAAACATCTCATAACCAGCATGCTAATTAATATAGATTAAGTTTGCTGCCAAGGTGTTCTTCTGCATATGTGTATGTTTGCCAGTGCAGATTGCTGTGGATGAGGTTCCAGATTTGGACTGGTTTTTGCTGATAAACCTCTGCAGTGTAGACGAAGCCTCTGCTTGCCAGCTGGGCAGTCACACCAGCCCCAACCTGGGGCATCTCCTCCTTTGACACAAATCCACAAACTCATCCACAAATCCATGGTATGACTGACATACATGGGCTGTTCATGGTAACTCCCCAGGGAGTTACAACCACTCAAGTCTCTTGGGGAAGCCAATGAAAAGTGCTGGAGCTGAGAGGGCCAAAGGCTGAGTTTACAAAGGGGAAATCCCATCTGAAGGCAGGTGAAGCCTGGGGGTTTCCCATGCTGGGACTCTCCAGGATGCTTGAGGGGTCCTGAACCAACCCCTGTCATCTGGTCCCTGGGGCCATGGTTCTTCATAGAAGAAGACTGCTTTAATGAGGGAAGAAGGACACTGTAAGTTACTGCAGAACATGGTGATGGTTTCAGAATGGATTTAGTACAAATATCATACATTAATTAAGATTCTTTTGTACTGGTCCATGATAATTTAAATTCCTAGCTCAGGATTAGTGAGACCTTGTTTTCTTTCCACCATTTGCTACCTGTAAGCACTGGAGAAGGGTTCAGCATAACTCTGTCCCTTTCTTATACATAAGATGAGTGTAGATGAACTTCCCTCAGAGGGACAAAGGTGGAAAACTGCATTTAAGGTTAGGAGATGCCCAGAACTAGTGATAATATCTTAACTAGCGTGTTTAAATGGAAAGAACGTGTTAACCAGTGCTGCCCCTAGGCAGATTTCTTCATTGCCCGGAGGGAGAAGTTTGTGTTCTTCCAGTTTATTAGTGTTGGTGATGTCCTCATGCAAGGGTTCAGATTCAGTGGAGTAAGAACTCCTTGGGCCATACCTGATTTTGGTCCAGGCTTTTTAATAATTAAACCAGAAAGCAGTCAGGTTAGAGTTTTCATGTTTCGGGAATCTCTATGTAGTTTACAAGAACTCTGACAACAGCACAAACACAGGAAACGTGCCAAACCCAAGCAATTTCAGCTCTTCTCATCTCTGTTTATCACAAAATATTCTGCTCCATCAAGCTGGTCTTTGAAATGGTACCTCAGTTCAGGGCTTGCATCTCTTCATGTCTTCAGATGTTGATCTGGATTACTTCAGAATAGTGTACTGGCCTTCACTCAGCACACTGTATTTATTCAGTATATTATGATAATTTAGAATGCACAAGAAACTCTGCTAGTGTGATAGCACTGATGTGCCATATGTTTATAAAGCATCAGAAAGGATGTCTGAGTATTCTACTTAGTGCTGTATTCTTTTAAAAAGTTATTAAAAATATTTCAATAATATTTATGACATATAGTTTTGGTTCTAAAAAAGGAAAATTGCAAATTAATAAGTAAAATAAGTAAAAATGTAACTAATTTACCATGTCTTATTTGCAAAGTAACAGAATAGCATTGTTTTATGCTTAAAATATTAATCCGATCTTTAATTTGAGGTATATGTTTCCATGCAAAATTATTAATGTAATGAATATAATATAATCTTTTTTTAATCCTGTTCTTAGGAATAGGCTTGCATAACTCTACAGGCACCAACATAACCACTTAGAAGAATGTACCAATGTGTATGATGTTAGTTTAACTCCAATTTAACATGACACACATTTCTGAAACCTTCAAATTTTCAGCAAGGAGCAAAAATGTCACAGTCTGTGGCACCCAACCAAGTTTATTTTCTTTGAATGTTTGCCCTTTTAGTTGTTTTAAAATGCTTTTGATTTTTGAGAAAACGGTGACCATGTGTAATTTGAGCAGGGGGTACTTCTAGGGATTTAAACATTTATTTGATGCCAGCATCCACAGAGGCCTCTGGGACATGTAGATAAGAGTTGTCCAGAGGAATTGCTCAACAACAAATGCGTTCAGACATGCAGTGAAAAGTTGAATATTAACAGAGACTCAGTGATTGCTCGGAAGGGTTGGTCCTGCCACTGTGAAGCTGGGAAATGAGGGTTGTCACCTGTATATATGGGGACAGAGAGGACCTCTCCCTGCCAGAGCTGCTGCGGGGAGGTCACTGAGCTGCTCAAGCCACCCAGCACCATGAAGCTGCTCCTGCTCCTCCTGCTTTGTGTTTCCTCCGTTCAGTCCCAGGCCTCTGTTGACTATGATGATGAGGTTGTAATCCTGAGAAGTAATAATAACAGCACAAATGATTCATTTTATTTAATTGCATGAATGATTTTCTCAGCTTGTGTGAGTTAGCTGAGGTAGAAACTGGGAGGAAAAATGATCCAGGGAGTGTTCTTTTTCTGCTTGAAGTGTCAAAGTGTACTTTGTGTACATGTAACAGCACAATAGTTATTTTCTAGTTTTGGATGTGTTTTCTTCTATTTCTGTTCTTTCTCTGTAGGCACTGTAGAATGTATGATGGTAAGATTACTTATTTAGCTGAATTTATTTAAGGATATCAATTTAGCAATGTTGACATATGATGTTTAAGACAATTAATTGAATAGAAATATGTAATTAATCATTTCCTGTCTCCAAGACAGTAAAATCTTTTCTATTGATTCAGTACACATTGGAAAGAAAACTGCCAGATCATCCAGATTTGCATTTAAATTGAAGAGGTAAAATTGTTTAAAAAGGCAAATAATGAGGATCATTCTAAAAATAACAATGTAACCATATTTAGTTTTGTTTAAGTGAAATACTTCTATGGGAAATGCAATTTAGAATCTCAGTATTTTCTTATATTTGGAAAATCTCTGCAAAACCAAAATAGGTCAGGGCGACCTGAAGTTAGATTTTTCTTCTCTTATATGATCTCAGAGCTTGTTTCTGTACATTAACTACTGATAAGAGTACTCTGCTAATAATTTTCTGCAGTTGTGTGATTTCTATGCTGCCTACTTTTGAAACTATGTGAAGCTCTGTTTCTGTATCCTTACAAACATTTATTATTTGTAGCTAAGTCTGCTTGGAGCTGGTTGAAGATTTTGATTCAGTTGTTGAAAAAAAAATATTTTAAATGGTTTATTTTCAACAACTGATTAGACTCAAAGCCTGTTTTCCTTTCTCAACCTTTTTGACTATCTCATTTCTGGCACTGACAGGGAATGTTTGCATCAGAGGAAGCTCTAAAAGCTGACCCTGAAAGATGTTATTGAATGCTTCTCCTAAATGTGGCCTTTGACTTGATGATGTATTCGACTGTAGCCTGATCTTCTGACACCTTAAAAATTTTGCTGTAGCCTAGGGAAAAACTGGGACACTGATAACCTGGTGATGAATATTATTCCTAGCTCAAAGAATGTATATATTTTTTTTTCCTACTACTTTAAGATTTATGGTGCTTAGTGGCTCTGACCTATATAAACTTTATTCCTTGGTCAGAATGAGGTATTGAAATATTGTCTTGCTTGGCTTTGAAGGCTTTTTGGTTTGCCTGTATCTAAGTGGAGGGAGTGTGACCAAGTCTTACAAGGGAGGGCACAGCAATGACTTTCACATAACGTCATAAATTATTGCTTTTTTCATTCCATCCCATGGATTTCTTGCTGTTTAAAACACTAAGGAGTGCTGACTGAACACCTCCACCCTTAGCAGAGCATTTTACAGTAGCAAGCTCAGACTGAGAGCCACTCATTCTTTCCCTCTGGCTTTGTAGGATGAGGACCCTCAAATCGGGGTTCGAGGCCACCGACCCCTGGACAAGAGGAGGGAGGTGTCCCCCACAGTGAGACCCGTGGCACCTCCCATCAGTGGCAGTGGGTACCAGCCCCGACCCCCCAAGAGGGGGAAGCCGAGTGATAAGAAAGAACGGATCATCTACCCTGATGCTGGGGGCTGCAAGCATCCTCTGGATGAGCTGGTGGGTGCAGATGCCTGATAACAAAATGTGGTTTTTCTCCTCATGTGCCCAACAAGGAGTTTTCTTCACCAAAGAAGGATCATCATTTTCCTGCAGTTTGGTAGGGCTGCATTCACATGAGTAATACCCTAAAGTCTGTGGAATTAGCTGCAGTCAGGCAGTTTCTGGTGAAGATGGGGAAGTGAGATTTGAGAGGTAACTGAGGGAAGGGAGCATCAGTGGGATCGCCTGTGCTTTCCCCACTGCATTGTGTAGGTAACTATTTAGAAGGGCAGAAAAGAGCACTAGTTTGATTTTCAGATAATCCCAAGGAAATCTAGAGAACAACAGAAAATAATCTCATGTGCTTGCCTTAAAATTTCTTTCAAACCTTAATTTCAGTTTACCTTCAGTGACTGCTCTAGCCCTTACAGCAGAGCATGCAAGCATGCTGAGAGCCATCATACTGCTCTCTGTCTTGCAGTACTCTGTCACACTCTCCCTGCTGTGCTCTCTGTCAGAAACCACAAGCTGTGATGGCTTGTACAGGCTTCTCAGTGTCTGACAGCAAATTTGACTGTATAAGTTTCCAGCAAATGAAATCTGTTAAAGCTTAATGAATATATGATTGTGGTAGAGTCCCACTGCTGCCTGGGTATTTTGGTTCTCCTGAGACTTCAGGATTTCCCACATCTTTTTAAAACACTGTTGTCCTTTATAGTGCAGTGCTTGCAGAAGCAAAAGAAATGGTGCTCATCTTCATGAGATGATAATTTTTTTTAATGACATGAGCTTGGTCATTTCATATGACAGATATCTACAACAAAGTGTGAAGAACATGGCTGGTTCTCTGAGGTTAGTGAAAGAGGAAGAAGGTTGATATAAGCATACACAGGCAGCTGTAATTATAGTTCAGGTGGCCTAACACCATGAAAATTCAACAATGCAGGAAAGTGAAAAGCAGACAGAGGGCCAAAAAAGTGTGAAGAAAGAGAGCTTTTTGCAAGAGCTTCAACAGTAGAACACTCCTGGTAGACTCAGGGCTCCTTCTTGCCCTGCTTGCAGCTGTATATTCAAAGACATGGTCATTCACTGATGGTTTTAGAAAGTTTGTATTTTGACTTTTACTCACATCCTTTTTCATTTTTTTTAAGGGAGTGCTGTGTCCGACTGGATGTGAGCTGCAAACTGCACTGGTGAAACAGGAAAAAAATGTGAAATCAGTTGTCCGTGACCTAAAGGACAAAGTGAGCAAACTGTCTGAAACCTCTACAACTTTCTATGAATATGTGACTGTTCTAGATGATAAACTGGCAAAGAGGCAAAAACAAAAAAGAGGTATGCACTTTCTGTTAATTATTGGTGTAAACAGCACTGTTGTTCTACTGGCATCGCTACTGTTACTTGTTAGTGGAACTTAAAAAAAATTAAAAATGCAATAGAATAGCTAGCAAAGTAGGTTTCCATGACCATGTCATCTTAAATCTTAAATAACCCTCTGAGAGAGGCAAAGGAATGATCTTGTACTAAAGCAAGATTCATATGAGGCCCCTAAATGTAAGGGTCTTGTATTCCCCCTGTTTTTCCTGTGTCCATACAATCCCTTCATGCCCAGCTCCTGACTTGGCACAGCAGCTCACCAGAAAGAAAGTATTTATAGTTCTTTGACAGAACGTAGCAATACTGCTGAATCTTCTAGCTAACAAAGAAATAGCAATACATGTCCCTTTTCCCCAAGAATCTCTGCATAGTTCTTACACATTGTGCAAAAGGAAGCAAAAGAAATGCATATCCTTCCTCCTCCATAGGGATAGAAGTGTCCTCTCAGATTTTGCTTCCAGATTATTTCATAACTGGAAGACTTGTTGGGAACTAAACTGCTGTTCATCTTTTTGCTTTTCTAGACAACGATGATATCCTTTCTCAGTACAACACAGAAGTGGAGTTGCATTATGGTTATATAAAGGATAATCTGGACAATAACATCCCATCTAGCCTCAGGGTTCTCCGTGCAGTTGTGGATTCTTTACACAAAAAGATACAAAAACTGGAAAATGCCATTGCAACCCAAATGGACTACTGCCGTTCCCCATGTGTTGTTTCCTGTAACATTCCAGTGGTTTCAGGCAAAGGTACTCAACTTACTATGATGACATCATTTAGACCACTGTGCAAATTGACAGATGCTTCATTTAATTGGTGTGAATGTTCCTCTGAAGCCTGTGTCATCAGCTAGGGCAGCAGAAAAGATGGAAGTTGATTCTAAATGAAAAAAATTTTTATGGGTGCCTGCACTACTTGTCAGACCAAGGATCCTTTTACCCAGTATTAATCTTCATTATTGGCCAGTAGCATTTTAAAGAAATACGTGCTTCAGGGTCTCTGTAAGGTGGAGGTGACAACTTTGAGACAATCATAGTTATATTCTCGATTTTTTTCAATTAAGAAGGGTTCTGCTTTCACAAAGTTGTATAGTTAAAAAAGTCATCAGAATATATGCAGTCTCTTATCACTCAGGTTGAACTTGTGGAAATTCCAGTTTGGAAAAGCAAAACAACTCAAGTGCACTGTTCTTTCTTCCCTGATCCTTTCACATGATGTATCACAGGAATCAAAATGAAAGTGGAATTTTATATATACTTAGAATTGTTCCCTTATGATCATCAAATTATTAGAAGATTTTTTAAAGATGTTCAGAGCTTTTTCATTTACAACATCTGATTTATTCTTGCAGAATGCGAGGATGTTATCAGAAAGGGAGGCGAGGTATCTGAAATGTACCTCATCCAGCCAGATCCTTTTGTCAAACCATACAGAGTATACTGTGATATGGACACAGATAATGGAGGTTAGTGTGAACTGACTATGTTGTTAAAATATTAGTTAATGTGGATGCTATCAAAGTAATATTAGAAATTTTAATTTTATACAAACAAATACAGAATTATAACTTGATTATTACTTGAATTATTACTTGAGAATTAAGCCTGATTGACTTGTTCAGAAAAATCTTGTTGGTCATCTTCAGATGCACAATTTTCTACAATGAAAATGCTAATAAATTACTGGGATGGGGTTGGTAAATAAACACATATCTGTTATTAGAATGGACAGTTTATAGGTGGGCAGGCAGGGAGGGCTTGCTTCATTTCTTACCCTCCTTCTGCACCCTAGACAAAAGACCATGACAGTCCTTCAAATTCTGCTTTTTTCGTCTTTCTTTATGAAGCAAGGAGCTACTTGAGTGTGAATAAGAATGGTAAAGCTGAGCTTGTGAGCAGTGAAAACTCAAACCTGCTGCAAGGGAGCCATATGCTCCACTTATCTTGAAATGAAGATGAAAAAGGTCTGTATCCTAATGTTTCATGCTCCTTTCTTACTGGCAAGTTAACCTAAATACTGTCACTCCTGCAGGCTGGACTTTGATTCAGAACCGCCAGGATGGCAGTGTTAATTTTGGAAGAGTATGGGATCAATACAAAAAAGGATTTGGAAATGTTGCAAAGAGTGGAGGCAAGAACTACTGTGATACACCAGGTAAAATGCTGAGCATGAAATATGAAGAGCTTTTCTTACTGAAACTCTTTTCTTGTATTTTTTTAAGCTGTTTTTGGTTTTTGTTGTGGGTTGTTTGGTTGTTTTTTTGGTTTGGTTTGGTTTTTTTTTGTCTAAAATGAATCCATTTTTCCCAACCTAGATGGAAATCACAAAGTTGCCTCAAAGCATTGTGAAGTCTGTTTCATAGAGCTCTGCTTGTTGCTTCTCAGGTGAATATTGGCTTGGAAATGACAGGATCAGCCAGCTTACCAAAATAGGTCCCACTGAAGTTTTGATTGAAATGGAGGACTGGAATGGTGATAAAGTATCAGCTCATTATGGAGGTTTCACCATCCAGAACGAAGGCAACAAGTATCAACTTTCAGTCAGCAACTACAAAGGCAATGCAGGCAACGCTCTGATGGAGGGAGCTTCACAGCTGCATGGAGAAAACAGGACAATGACCATCCACAATGGCATGTTCTTCAGTACCTATGACAGAGACAATGATGGATGGTATGTGCTTGCACTAGGCATAAAAAAAAATAATTATCAGACAGTATGTTTCCGCTTAAAATAGAGGTGAATATCGAATACGTTTCTATTTTGCTGTTGGTTTTCACAGCAGTTCATAGTATCTTAAAATATGTTTTCTCCCTGGAAGTTGCAAGCTAAATGTCTATGTTGTTTCCTTGGTATAGCCAAAGGCAGAATTGACAAAGCCAAGGGCAGGTAAAACTCTCTTTTAGTTTAGTGCTGCTCCACAGTCAAGTAAAAAGCAAATGCACTGAATTTGATTGTTAGCATGAAAAACATTACCACAGACAAATCAGCAAATTTGGATTGAACATATTAATTGTCAGAGCAATGGTGGCAGTGCTGAGGACACTGTCATGCTTAAGTAATCAGATCTGTACTCATTCCAGAAACACATAATGAGTCCTGAGGAAAGAGACATATAGCATGTCCTATTTAAAATACAAAGTTCTGTCAGAAGACAGGAGCTCAATTTGAAAGTGCATAATTCAGCACTGTGTCTCCAGACTACATGCCATGTCTTTATCTTACAATCTAATTTCATATTCATGAATAAATTAATTGTGTAGATGGGGAAAGACATGCAGTTGTCATTGGTTTATATCTTTACATTGCATTGATATTGCAATTATGATTATGAACTGCAAGTAACTGTAGTTAGCAATCACTAAACTAAAATTACACTCCCAAAGAGGTGCAACTGAGATTTGACTTGGTTTTCTTAGCTACTTCAGCTTCCAAGTGCCCTGTGTAACACACACTTGTGATGGTCAGTCTTTCACAGAAAGTTCAGAGGGGATTTTACAAGCTATTATGGTTTGAAAATTTCAGTACAGGGACAAGTTTATGTGTACTGTTGATCTGGTTACAATTCATGTCACTCTTAACACTTTCTTTTGCCTCACCAGGTTAACTACAGACCCAAGAAAACAGTGCTCCAAAGAAGATGGTGGTGGATGGTGGTACAACCGCTGCCACTCAGCCAACCCCAATGGCAGATACTACTGGGGTGGGACCTACAGCTGGGACATGGCAAAACATGGCACAGATGATGGTGTAGTGTGGATGAACTGGAAAGGGTCGTGGTACTCAATGAAGAAGATGAGCATGAAAATCAGGCCCTACTTTCCACATTAACTTTTATCAAAGTGTAGAGAGTCAGTGTTTTTCTGCTAATATTTGTACATGGTTATCTTTTTTTGGCCCAGTGTCTAGGGTTGTCTTTACATAGGAGAATCAAACGTGTGTATGAGTATATTGTGACCTGAAGTGAAAAGCTGTGTCAACCATCAATCAAAATCTGACTGATGAAAATAACTCAGAAGTGTATTTTTTTCCATTTTTCATTTGTTCACAAGACATGAGTAACTAGCATAGAATAATGCTAATAAAAAAACCCAAAACAACAAAAACAAAAGAAACAACCGAAACCCCAACTTGTTTCAGTCTTTTACAATGGACTTCTATCCCACATTTGAAGAGGGAAAGGATTATTTTGAAATGTTTTGTAAAAATTAAATAAAGCCTTAAAACTAAAGTTTTCCGCATGGCTCCTAAATATTTGTGCTGGGGAAATATTTGTACTCTGGGGAAAAGCAAACACATTCCACTAAGTAATAGATGGACATTCTGTTTTGTCTTGTAAAGGTACAGCAACTGTCTGTGTAACAAGCTGAGAAGGAATAAAGTGAAAAGATAGTATCTAACTAGTGGGTCAATCACTAGGCACTATGTTAAAATCCTTTATGCTGGATAAAATATGCTCTTCTCTGTGACCTGGTTCACATAATGTGCCTTATAATATCCCTTCCATCATCCCCCATCCTGTTATCATAGAATATCATACAGGATTAGAGGACCTGGGGTATGTCTTTCACACAGTCAGTATCATAGGATGACAGCAATTAGTGACTCCAGCCATGGGGTAGGTGCAGGCTGGGTATTTCATCAAACCTAGTGACCCAGGCTTCCTCTGTAGCCAGGAGCAGAGGTTGTCCCAAAGACAGGACTTCCAAACCCTGGTAGGCAGGATCATCTCTCAGGAAGGAGACAGCCTTTCTCTGCAAAGCAGGTGACACAGATCACCAGTGCTAGATGGATTCTTATCTCATGTTGAATTACCCTGTGGATCCCAGGAGGACAAAGAGGAGGCATCATGGCAGCATCTCTCTACATGAGCACGGTTGTTCAGCATCACCCCAAGGAGGCTTCCACTGAGGCAAGAGAGCTAAAAACACAAGGCATATACCAGAAGTGCCTTTTCTAAGAGCACAGGCACTTTTCCACACATGCCTGTAAAGATGTCCTTGCTCTTCAGCATGCTCTCCAAAAACATTAGACAGTGATTGGTTTTGAGAAGCACTGAAAAAAAGGCTAAAAGTGAGCTGTTTTTTCAGTTTTTTATGACATTGTTAAATGGTATGAAGCATGCTGCCCCGTGAGATCAGAGACAAGGACGTTTGCTCATGCTTGTTACTCAATAAAAGCACAAAAATATTAAACAGAGTAAATACTTGTGTAACTGTATGCCAAAAGGCATAAGGGTAAATACAGGATGTCCTTTTGTAACTGTGTAATCGATAGAACTGTTTTGTCCATGCAGACAGTGTTCTGCTAAAAAATCCTGACCACATTATCAGTAAGTGGCTGGTTTAAACCCCTTATCTGTGGAAGAATCCTTGTTCGACACATGCTGAGAAGCACTCTAAACCAAGGAAATATATACCATAGCCATCCAGGTGCTGGTTAGAGTCATAATCTTTTAATAATCACTTGAAAATAATAGCCTGTTTGGGGAGTTGTATTTTGATGAGTTATCATGAACTATCTCGTTTTGAAGGGACATTATGCATGACAAATCAATGGTATGGTCTACCTTCATGTTTGTGCAATCAAAGTGTAGGAGATCCTTAAAAGTCACTACTAAAATGGATTCATCATTTGTGGAATTGTACTCAGTGTTTGGTGTGTGGCAAAACTGAGAACTCAACCCTCCCATGACTCTGCCTGAGAACTGAATCCCACGGCTGCTGTGCTCCCCTCAAAATGGAAATGAGAGGAGATGACCCTGAAGTCTTGAACTCAAACACAATTCCATGGTTCATGTTAGTGGAGGAAAGAGTTTGTGGTCAACATACCTCTAAATTCTTTTATTTTTTTAAAGTAAATAATTTGAATTATGAACAGATTATCTCCAGTCAAGATGAGAGTTTCTAAAGACAGACACATAGAAAAAAGATATCACCAAATACATAGACAAAGTTTATGTAAAAATGGGTTTAAAATCTGTATTTCCTTCAAAAGCTTTGTCAGTTACAAATAAGATGAAAGAACTATTTTGTTGATAATTAATCAGTTTTTATTTTAAGCCACAGATGTGTCCTGTTACCTTCAAACTCATGAGGTAAAGGTATATCATGAACATACATATATAAAAAAATCTTTCCAACTCTTAGCCATAACATATATATATATATGAAAAGCCTGTCTTTCTACTGGGTTTCTACGGGTCTGATTTTCATTCTCACCCTCTTGAGGGAATAGTCAGAGGCTCTGAATGGCAGCCAGACCACACCGTTTTCGATCTCATAAGGCACGTTGTACCTGGGGTCATAGTGGCCCCCCAGGTAATAAATGCCATTGAGATTGGCAGCCTGGCAGCTGTTGTACCACCAGCCCCCCCCATACATCTCAGCACAGCTCTCCTCCCAGCGGTCCTGGTCCTGATCAAAGGTGCTGAACCTCATCTGCTGATGGGAGGTGTATTGGGTGCCCTCCTCCTGCCAGCCGGCGATCAGCGCGTCCCCGGCGGTCCCCTGGTAGGAGGACAGGGCCAGGCTGTACCCTTCTGCTTCAGACCCTACCCGTGCCACGTACTCTGCGTGCACAGCGTTTCCATCCCAGTCCTCCAACTCTACCCGAAGGAGAGAGCCGTTCTGAGTCAGCAAGTGGAGGTTTTCATTACCCAGCCAGAGCTCTCCTCGCCCTCTGCCATCCACACTGCCGAAACCTCTTTTGTAGTCTTGCCAGGTCCGGTTAAAATTCACTGATCCATCCATTCTCTGTTGGATCAATAGCCATCCTCCCAAAGTGGTCTCTTGGTCGCAATAAACTGACAAAACTTTATTGGATCCCGCTGGCTTGATTTTGAAAATGCCACTTTTGGCACCAAAAGTGTGTTTCTGGCGGATATCATCACAGTCTAAAAAAAAAAGTTGATCTAGTTTGACAGGAGTTACCAGCAAAATTTAATAAAAGGTTCAGAGGAATCCAAGTACAAATAGCTTTCAGGAAAACTGTTAAATGTGTCTTAGACTACACTAGGTATAGTGACAGGCAACATTAAAATGAATTCGGAAAAGAAAATTACATCTTTCTTGAACTGTGAATCGTCTATGTAATACCCAATTATTAATGAATTTTTTTTTTTTTTCCTGACGTGGAAACCAACAGACACAGTGCTTTCAGTTTATCATCACACTGTTGTACTGCAATATCTAAAACCAATGTGTCAGTTTGTTTACAGATGGAATTTGGCTCCACTACCTCAGTAACTACTTCCGTGATGCCTGAGTACCTTTCCCAGTGTTGGCTCTCCTTCGTTTCACTCCTGATGATCTGAAGCTGCGTGCCTGAAAGTCTGGGGTATCCTCTGCACTCTCATCATGTAGCACCCCACCTAGCTGCTCGGTTATTTCACGGGTCTTTAGTGATTTTGTTTCGAAAGTGGAGCCTCCCTTGTTGAAACTAGAAGAGGCGCTGGTCACTACAGTCTTGGAGTGACTTGCACTGCCAGATGAGACTCCAGATGGCTGAAAGTGAAGTTCTCCAAAGTCATCTTCTTCCTCCTCTCCTAAGTCTGTAAATTTGCCTTTCCCCACGTAAGTCCCCGAATGACTGGCTGCCCCACTACCTAAGTGGCCGACACCTTTGCCAGCCGCCTGGCCAGGAGTTGAAATGCTGCCAGAGTCAGGGCTAAAAAATGATTCTAAGTCGAGCAATAACTTCTCTGGATTGTGTAAGTTATCTGCCCCACCAATATGGTACATGGTCCCTTCCCCTCCTTGCAAATAGGAGCAGTCTGAGCCATCAGAAGAAATCACTTTTTCAACTACTTCTTCTCTAGGGCCATCAGGGGTACTGACAACTTTTTTGGTGGTAGTTTTGGTGCATCTACGAACACTGGGGGAAGTTTTGTCTACCAGACTAGAGGTTTCTCTCCCATGAGTAGGAGTAACTAACTTGCTGGTGTATGAAGGTCCACCCCCCCTTGATTCAGCTGTGTGATAGACACTGTCGCCACGGGAGGGGATTGTGTCTCTTTCTGGTCTCTCTAATACCACTTGAATCTGCTTGATATTATCAATTATGTTCAGAGCTTGCATTTCTGGCGGAGGCTTATGCTTAAAATGGTCAGGAACATTTGAGTCCTTAAGTGGCCTCATTTTCAGTGTGCTCAAGGTGGTCATTTGAAGCTCTGGGTGCAAGTTGATGGAGTTGGCTTGGGTAAGCTGCTTCTGAATGTTGTCGTAGCTTTCTTTGTCCAGCTGGTAATCAAAACCTCTAGCACAGCTTCCTTTGCAAGCTCGGATCTTAATATCAATGTCCACCTACATTAACAGAGAAATAACTTAGTCAGGAGGCTTTTCTGATTTTCTCAAGCAAGTGTATCTTTAACTGGACTGAGGAAAGGTGGGAGCTTCTTTTCTAAAACTCAGTTTTGAAATCACACCTGGTTTTATTTCCACTGTAAATACAGCTGTGCAATAGCACACGAGCTCCATGTTGTAACACATTCCCCATCTCCACTCACTTTATTCTCAGGGTTTTCTTCATGAGTTTGGAGGGAGTGCTGCAGAGCTGGATACACTCACTAGGGACCAGGGCAGAAACAAGTCCTCCAAGGAGAAGGGAAGACACTGGACTTGTCCCAGAGCCTGTCACAGCCCTGCTGTGACCCCTACCATCCCACAGGTACCGCTGCTTTCCCAGAGGATCCAAAAGCCAAAATCTCTGATCTGGGAATCAAAATGAGCTTCTGAACAAAACTGCTGTTTATGCCAGGACTTTTCCTTGCATTACTGTCAGGAGAACTGGCTGCAGCCTGGGAACATGGGCTCTGCTGACAGCACTGGCTGTGGGCAGTGGTAGCAGCACTGGGGAAGGATAGGGCACCCTCCCATCACCCTAGCTGCTCAGTAGATCCTGACAGGAGGAGAAATGCCTTGTACCCAGCCAGTTATCAGCAGCTATAACAACTCTCCTGCCTGTCTGAGAGCAGAAGCAACAGACGGGACCAGAAGTCCTCCTGAGCTCACTCTGGTTCCCATGCAGCCATTAAAGAAAACTAAACAGCACAGAAAGCAGCTCACGGGAGGATTTGCCTCAGCAGGGCAGATCCTGTGAGAGATGCATCGTGTTTTTCTTCCAGAGGAAGCAGTGCTCCCCATGTATGGTGTAATAGAGAGGCCCTCTTTCTGGAGCTCAGCTCTGGAAAGAATAGAAAATATGTAGCTACTCACCTCCAAGCGCTTCATCTCCACCACCTGCTCCTGGATGCTGCTCTGTAGTGCTTTAATTCTGTTTACTTGAGTGATAACTCTCTGCTTCAATGCCACAATTCTCCTCCTCAGTTCTCCTGACACGTGTCCGTAATTCTCCTCCGTCTCTGAAACAGAAATGCATCAGTCACCTATGTCTGTGGGATTCTCTTCCCTGAAAGAGTAGTGTATTTTAAATATGAAATCAAAACTGGTAATTATTAGCGTATTTCTCACACTACTGAGCAGGTAAAAATTACACTAGTTTTTACTAGTTATCAGTTAAAAGCCTTGTATTACAATATTTATACTGTCTTTGGATCATAAGGTCCAGTGCAGCATATATTTTCACTATATATTTCTTAGACACACACACAAAAACAAAAAAACATAGCACAGCAATGAATAATAAAAACTGGAAGGAAGATACTCACGCTGAGCACTGTCCAGGTTTGGTTTTAGTACATTTATGGTTTCCACAATTATATTATTGGATTTTTTATAGTTGTTTTGATATTGTGCAAGCTGCTTCTTGATTTTATCTATTCTGTGACTATAATCCTGGTCTGTTTCATCAATCAGTCCTTGCATTCTGCAGCCTGATGGACATTTTGTTCCCTAAGATTGGAAGAGGAAAATAATTTTGTTGAAATCTTCATGAATAAACCTTTCCTTAACATTCTGTTAGCAGACTTTTGGCCAACTCTGGAAACAGTAAAAAAAACCTAGGGTAAAATTCTGCTAGATCTCTTCTGATGTCCTGGCCTATTCATGCAAAGACTTTACCAAGGACTTGTGTGACACAGAGCAAGCCACCTGTGGGTTGGCCTTCTACCTCCTATGGCTCTGACACTGATGTGATGGACACTGATGTGTCACTGAAATACATCCTCAGAAACCTGCCATAGAGGGAGGATCAAGGAAACCCTTAGTTTTCCCTCTCCTCTGTCCTTCAGGGTGAAATTATGTATATGTATATACAAAATTTGGTATATATATGTATTTCCCAGAAGGTTGCTGTGAGGAGAAGGGGTTTTTTCAGTTTGAGAAAGAATGTCTGAGGTCAACTTATTTAAGTAAAAAAATCCTCAGAAAAACTTAACGTTCTTACAGCCTAAAGGTTTCTGTCAAGGTTTCACCAAATAAATGTAGGAAGGAGATGGGCTGAGATGGAAGAGGAAAGAGAGAGAAGAATTAAGAGTTCACAGACAATGGCATCCAGCCAATAGTTACAGATTTTTTACTGAATGTTTGTTTTCTCAGATTTCCTAATAAGTAACTACTGAAGAGTCAGTTATTTCTAGCTGTTTCTTGTCTTTGTCACACATCTTCTGTTCTGGTGTCTTTCTCTTAGTATCTCTAAGAATGGCACTATCAAAATTCTGCAAAGAAATCCTTCTTATTTGTTTTAGGAATATCCTTATTCTAGTTCATCTTTGGCTTCCAGACTTCCTTTCTCTTTTGATTCTGCACACCTCCTAACTTCTCTTTCTTCCTCCTCATTTTTTCCTGCCTTGCTTTTTTCCCTGTAAGAGATCTCTCTAGACTTCCCCAACATGTAGGGGATAAAGCTATCCCCCCCTAAAGCCCACCCACATGGTGGTTGCCCAGCACCCATCACGGGGGTGCAGCCAAGGTTTGTGAGCACCCACTGATGGGTGCTGCCTTCAGCCCCAGAGCTCACTGCTCACCCAGTCATCATCTGCACAGATGGCCCAGTTCTTCTCATACTGGCAGGTGGTCTGGGACATGTGCTCCACAATCCTGGGACCACGTATCCCTGCACCCTCCTTTTCAAAGGTGGTCTCTCCACCCTGTGCCTGCCGAGAGAAAAAAGGGAGAAAAGCAAAGCTGAGGTTAACTGAAAAGCTTCCAAGAGAGGCAGAAATGTAATGCTGGCACCCTCAAGTACTCAGTGGCATAGCTGACGTGTGGAAATCACAAACATCTGGAGAGCATCACACCAATCA
Organism: Calypte anna; assembly: GCF_003957555.1. NCBI lineage: Eukaryota > Metazoa > Chordata > Aves > Apodiformes > Trochilidae > Calypte > Calypte anna. The sequence continues at coordinate 33,318,382 of NC_044248.1, read as the reverse complement.
ACACAAGGATTTTATTCCCAGCATTCCATGTAGGACTTTGTTTTGTTGGAATAAAGGTTTTCATCTCTTAAAATAAATGCTGATACACAGAGAGCTGGTGATGCTCGGGATAAAATTGTTCCACATGGATCTTGTGTTCTGTGTGTAAATATGAAAGAAAATTGAAATTAGGATAGAACTGATTAAGTTAAAGCAAATGCTTTAGAAAAACATTTCTTCTACTCCCTTTGCTACGATATTCCTGAATTTCTATTTTCATTCTGCAACTAACTGTCAGTCTATACAAAAGTGGCTTGAAGATGAATATGAAGAGTTTATTAGTTTCTGATTAGTTCATTCGTGTTCCTGATTTTAACCATATTTGCTAACTGTAAACTTTTAGCACTGTTTTGAACTGCATAAAGAGCAAGAAAGATAAAAACACAGTCATAAGAATAATTATGTCTGTGATGGATGAATTCCACTGCGCTAACAGAAAGAGAAATAACTATACTGAGATTTACTTCAAACCTGAGAAACAAAAGTGCTTCTATAAAAGCTAATTCTAAGCCAAAACACTCTAGAGATTCCTACAGTTATTGTTCAGTAAAAGGCTGAAAAATAGTTCTCTTTCATTAAAGAAAGCCCAGTTTTAGTTCTTGAGATGTAATTAGATCTGATGGACTGCTCTGCACATCTCACATTCTTTTCAAGCAGCATAATTAATGCTTGAAAATATTAATGATTAGTAATTATTATGATTAATGATTAATTCTGCGGTGGAGAAATTTTTCTTAGTTCTAGCCTTCAGTGCCAGAATCTCAGCCCTGTAAAACTGGAATGTCATTATTAAAATCTCTTGGTTTGATTCACACCCTGAGGATGTGACCCAAGTACCACTTCAAAGTAACAAATAAAAACTTTACTTTTAGGTGGTCTTTGACCCTTTGGCATTGACAGCTCCAATACAACTACTCCTGTTTTGACATATCTGCTTCCTATAATTTCTGTCATTTGTTAAATGATGCATGTTCTAAAAAAAATAGCCAAAAAATCCCATAAACTTTTTAAAATAAGGTTATGGCCTGAGACCTCAATGACAAAAGATTGAGGCTATATTAGCATATTAAAAAATCAAGTTTATCTCTATTCTTACTTAGCTCTCATTTAACCTGATATTGCTGCCACAGGAATCCTTCTTTTTTAACATGTATTTTGTAATAAAGGTATTGTGTGTCTTTTTTAGGTGGAAAGCTCTGCTGAAGTACTGTCCAAAGAAGAGTAGAACTCACCCTAAAAAATACAAATTTTTTACAGGCTGGAGGCACTAGCATCCAGTCAGTTAGGTTTACACCTATGAATCTATAAATTCATGTTAATGCAGCAGCATTGCTGGTCCTGAAGCCAGGCAGATGCAGAAAAACTGAATTAAGCAAAACTAGAGAGTTAGCTGGATACTCAAGAACTACTGATGAATGTGGTTACAGCAAGCTTGTGCACATGTGTGTGCACTGAATTTTAGGAGCTAGGTGGCTTCCAAAATATATCTAATTACATTAAATAAACAAATGCTCTTAAAAACAGAAAGATATGAGAAGAATCAAGTAAGAAAACTCATACCCGGCCTATGCTGAGGCACAGCAAGACACAGAGGATCCTCATTGATGTCATCTTCAGAAGGGGGAACTGAACTCTGAGTGAAAGGATGCTCTTCACTGGTCTCCTGGTACAATTTAAACCTTACTGTGGAACTGAGATTAATCATTATGCTACCTTCTGTTTGGAGAAAAAACATGCCAAATGCCCTCCTGTTAGGTGATTACCTCTGGCCTCTTGCACAAGTTGCTGATGTTGTTTGCTCCAGGTAAGTTTGTACCACACCAACATGTGGGTAGCACAATGTATTCCAGGAAAACAAAAAGTCTGTCTAATGCTTCAGTTCTCGTAACTGGGTGTCCAGCAAAGATGTATTCAGGACCTTGTGTGATCAAGCAGTTCTTACCTGCTGGGAGACACACACTCTGTGCATTGGACATTTAACTCACATAATCAAGGAGCTGATATTAGGAAAAGGAAATAACTGGTTTACCCTTTCTCTTTGATTGTCTTCCACTGCTGTGAAATCCATTGGGCTTTCCAAAGCAAGTATTAGTCTAAGAAAGTCTGATACAGCTTATATGTGACCACGTGGTCATCAACTGAAACTAATTCCTGAAGCCTGCAGAGATCAGTTTACTGCATTTTTTAAGCTGGACCTTACTGGTGTTTGTATAATGTGCAATGTGTGTGACATTACGCTGTTTCTTACACAAATGGTGTATTCTGATTTTTTATCAAGCAGAACTTGCTTGAAATGAACACCTATTTAGGAAGAGCAGAGTAGAGTGGTACTTGAAAATGTCCCAGAACAGGTCTTAATCATAACTAGGTCTTCCTAAGGAGTCGTGTCTCCTTAAATGTTTGTGTAATTGTGTACATAGAGTTTTCAAGTGTGATGATAAAGCTGCCATGAGGTCTATAACAAACTATACTGAGAAGTGTTGTACATGGCTGTCAGACACTTGAGCTGCTGCCTGTCTCAAAAGTTGTCACCACAGTAAGTGGTAATGAGCAAGAAAACCTCTATTTGAGCAAATGTGGGCCTAATCATTTGAAAGAACAAAACCCTCTCTTGTTTTTTTAAGACCACATGATATTCACATAACTCTCCATCATCTGCAGGTTGCAACATCTATTTGTATTTTGATTTAGAGGGATGCGTTTAAGCTTCACTCTGGCATTGTATAACATATTTAATGCAAAATAGCTGCTTGTAACTTTGGATCCATTCCAGCAGTGTCTCAGGTTTTCTCTTATCCTCCTTTCCTCTTTTTTTCCTCTTGTCTTCTGCCTTCAGGAGGCTTGAAACCTCTCTGTGTAAAGTTCACTGCAGATCAACTGGACCCCATTTCTGGTCTTGCACTTCATGCTTCTCTTACCTAGGAAAGCCCTCTTAAACTTAGCAGAACTTATACCCATCTCTCTGAGAGTGAGTCACATCCTCAGGTAGCAGAAGATGGAAGAGCTCATTAAGATGGTGCTACATTGATTTATGTCATTGATTAATAGCTACACCATCAGGGTCTAGTTTTGCATGGCAAAGGGTTTATATTATATATAAGGCTTAATCCTATGTGTGCAAAGTCTGAAAAAAGATGTTTTGTCTATTTTGATTCCCTGCGGTGTGTTTTGTAAAGTCTTCCACTGAATCCCATGAAGTGCCAGTAATGCTATGATGCAACAAACCTCTCCTGATTTCAGCAACCAGACAACCCAGCTAACTTCAGCACCAAATGGCCAAAGAGACCATGTTACCTTTGCTCAGTCTGAAGATCAGCCAACTGTGGCTCTGCTGTTTGGTTGATAAATGTCTGTGAAGCAGCTCCTGAACTCAAAGCATTTAATAAATGTAATGAAAGACCAAAATCTTCAGCTGCTCACTTCAGCAGGGACAAGACTGGTGATGCTTGCCCACTACAAGCCCTACCCAGTTTTGCTCACTGTGCTGCAGCACTTCTGTGAAAGAATTAGAAACAGTTCAGAGAACAACAGAGTGCTTGAGGGAGGGAAAGATTCCCATGGGAGGAAGCCTTGCAGGCTTAGGGCTAATTATTTTACAGAACAGAGTAAAAGAAGCTTACTCCAAAATCTGCTGGGGTCCATTGAGAGTGTCCCACTCAAACCATGATGATGGCAGCTGTGGTGCTCTCTGTGCCTGCACTGGGGCTCAGAGGAACATCCAGCAGCCAGCTCCAAGATGCCAAAGCATCTGACCTCTGGTCCCACAGGAACAAGGGGATGAGGGCAGGAGCAGCATCTAATTCTGCAGGGTTTCAGCTGTGCCCTGCCTGATCTTCCTGCATGCATTCTAAGCTAGGCAACAACTAAGCATCTTTCTTAATTCAGATGTGAAGTGTCACCCCAGTTCTGGGTTTTCCAATTTGTAAGAGCTCGATTTTATGATCTTCACTACTCTCCAAAGATTATTTTTGTAATTTAATTGATCTTAAAAATCAGGACCAGTCAGGGCACATCAAGCAGTGGAATTTCTGCCTGCTTAGTCATGCTAACAGAGGGTGTGATGATTGCAAAGTGTTGTCCTGGTTACTGGCAACCAATGTCAGACTGGACATGGCAGCAGCATGTGCCAGGTCTCCCCTGGTGCTGGTGGAGAACACAGCTCCCTGGTGACCTTCAGACATCAAAAACTTAAGCTCTGGTCCAAGTAAAACTTGGCCATCAGGGCTAGAGGGACTGGAAAAAATTGGTAACTGATCATAAAGATTAAATAAGCTAAGAGGGGTTTCCTGCTTCACATGAAAGGGATTGACGGGTGAAGCTGGGGTGAAGGAGGAGTTTCTCAGGTCTTCCAGTTAAGGGCTGAATCTGGTCCTGACCTCAAGCCTGTACCTTTGCTTTCCTGTTGCAATCATCCAGTCACTTCTCCCTGTGTTTGTTTGAAAGGCTAAAGGCCAGGAGCTAGATAAACTTTGGATTTAACTTTAATTCATGACCAAAGGATGGAATTGCAGTCCACTGCTTCAGGTGTCCTGCACTTAGCAGGTTGCCACAGCACTAGTCTGGGACTTAGCTCTGGTTTATGAGTCACAGATGTGAGCCAGACCTTGGCTGCCCAGCACTGCCCTGTCTCCTGTCCTACCACCAGTCCCCACCACCAGTTTCCAAGTGTTGCCTTCTCCTTCTCTTATGTGCTCATTCCCCTCTTCTTGGTCCAGCTCCAACTCCTTCAGCTCCAACTCTCAGCTCCACTGTCTCTTCATGTTCTCCTTGGAACACTTAACATTTCTGAATTCATTACCAGCCAGTCCCTGCATCTGGTCCCATATTTTCACCAAACAGTACCAGGGTCTAAAAGACCCAGCAAGTCCTTCAGTCCATCCACCTTATTTGCCTCTTTCTACCACTATCCTTTTCTCATCCACATTTTTTTTTGATGCGGGTATTTTTGTTTGTTTGGTTGGTTTGTTTTGTTGGGGATTTTTTTTAATTTGGAGTGAGCATGCAGAAGAGAAAGTGTTTCTGTTCCTGATTTTTCTGTTTTGTGCTACAGTGGTCTTTGGAAGAGTGATTGCAAGTACAAGGTATGAAAGAAAAGCAGATTCATTGTAGCCACAAGGTCATATAATAAACTCATGGGGGGATGGGCTTGCTGAAATACAGACAACTTTCACTGTAGGCTATGGTCTGAGGGTCAGGTACAATAAAGACTAAGGAAAGAGAAATATGAGCATCTGTATACAAATCGGGAGCATTAAGTCAAATTGGAATGTATTTGCTTGCAAAAAAAACAAAAAACAAAAAAACAACAAAAAAAAACAAACAAAAAACCCCCGAGAACATTATTGTCCCTCTAAGAGTGAAAAGAAATAGAAGGTCTTTTTAGGCCACTTTCTGGTATTTAGAGGGCTAGAAATAGTGAAACAAAGGACCTGAAGGCATGTATCTTAACAGTCTTCTTTCAGGACCCAGAGAACAGAACTGCAAGCTGGGATCCTGCAGACTCACTGATAAAATCTGGCATAGGATTTTTTGAAAGATCAGGCTTCTAGGATTTGGAACTCACCTGTCTGACCACTGGAGTAGATGGTGCTCTCCAGAGAGGTTAAAATGATTTATGAAAACTTAAGACACCGATCAATGAATGAACTGGAAGAATAAGCCAATCTTAGTTCTAGTGAGCAACCCACAAAACGCCAGCTCACACCATAGAAATGGGTGTAGTTACAGCAGGCTGTCATGGAATAATCCATGGTGGCCTGTGGTAAAGCTAAACTGAGAGAGGCAAATCAGAGCTCAGACATAGCAGAGTGTGGATACAAAGTCAAAGTGACAGTAAGGAAAGGAATATTTTTTAATCTCACATTGCATAAAAAATATATATACATATATATATATATATATATATATATATAAAAAAATATATAACAACCTTGAAGTCATACCATAGATAGGATAAACTGAAAAAACAAAGTGGAAGAGACTGAAGTGTCCGTTTGCAGAACTAGGGTCAGACTGGGCTCGCCAGCCCTCAGCTCCCATCCTTCCCCCCTTGCCTCTCTACACCAACTACTTCAGTTACAAAAACCATGGGAGAGGCCTCATGTCACAAAATATTTAGGAAAAACGCTTTGCTTGCTGAGGAATTGGGTGTCAAGGCTGGCACTGTGCTGTTCATCCTGGCTGCTTGCATGGACCTGTGCAAATGTCCCAACTGAGTGGGGTGGAGGCATTGCCCCTCATCCTGAACTATCAGTAACCCCAAGCTGACTCTGTCTTAATGATGGCTTTTGCTCACCAACTCCTGAGAAATTTGCTTGCCTTTTAGATTTTGGCCCAAGGGTTAAACTTCAACTAAGCCAAAACAATCCCAGTAAAAATGACAGGGGGGCAGCCGCTTATCATGACTCACTAGAGACCCGGGCACCAAAACTTAAGAAGTGTTGAGGGGGTATAAACTGCCCTTAAGATCTGTCTTATTACTGTAATGTCTCCCTGTCCTTAAAGCATTTGAATGAGATCTTCAGAAATGCCAGGTGAACTGGCCTTTGACTAGCAGCTAAAAATAAAGACTAGGATACACTTCAAACTTCACTTCTTAGTATATCAGCTTGAGATAGCTACATAGATATATAATTTAGTTCTGAGTGCATTTTTTGTTGAGCAATTTATCTACAACCCTAATGTGATTTCCTAACCTATTCCTCAAAAGCACTCATCGTGCTGAGTGCATTCAGTCAACACCACAAACTCATTGCTGTTCTTAGTCTGTGCTGCAAGCTTGCTGAAATGAATCACATGGAAAATCATAATCAGGTCTAGAAAAAATAAGTACCAATAAAATACAGGTAATCTCTTCTGGAATTTTTAATATTTTTTGTTGGATAATGGCACCAGATACGTTACATTAATTTAAAAACATTTATAAATAAAAATGGGTTCTATAGGAATAATGATGGTACAGTGTAATACTATGTGCTACATAGCAAATGAAGCATTTATTCTGAGTAATATTTGAGAGGATATCTGGAGTAAGATATCTGTTATTGGTCATTGATAGTATACTCCTAACATATCCTGACAGAAAATGTGTTTATTATTTTGTGGTAAGCTCTGTTAAGAATTAAGCCTTCAGCAGTAAACGAGGCCTCTTTCAAGTTGCTGTGTACTTTGATCTGTGTCACAAATCAGTTTCATCAGAAAACAGAAAACAATGTCTGCAAACAAGCCACATATTATGGGGAAATAACTCCAACAGTGGCCTCTGAACAAAGCAGAAACTACGGGCAGGCAACTCAGGAATAACTGAATCAAACAGCTCTGATCAGAGTAACCTTCCAACCATCATAAAGTTTACTTTGGTTTCTCTGGCCAACAGTGGAGCACAGATAACAACTTCAGGGTTTTTTGTAATTATCAAAAATTTATTGATAATTTGTACAGAAAAAAAACCAAACCAGAACCTCATGTACAGAGGTAAGCACTTCTCAGGGAAGAGACTTGGGCCCTTTACAGTCGGTGGTGCTTTGCAGTGAAAACTGAACTGTGTAATGTTGGGTAAGTTCAGTGTCTAAGAGATGAAATACTTGTTTTTCCTGTTCAGACCACTCCTTGTGAAATTGTCCCTTTAGGAGTCTCCAACCTACAACAGAAAAAAGAGGTGAGCATTTTAATGTTCTTCTAAAGAAAGAAGCACATAAGGCTATGATTACATGTTGATAATGTTGACACGTTGTTATACTAGTTGGAAATTTAAAAAGTAACATTTACAACACATGAAGACAAGGGATTATTTCTGATCTAGCCATTTGCGTATCTGTTAAAGCAAATAGTGATTTGGAAAATATATGAAAATGAAATATTTATTAATATTTATGTGACACAATGTTAAACAAAGCCGACTGCCCTAAGATGCAGTGGGCTTAACACTTCACCTGGCCATGCTTAGTGTTTGAAATCACAACTATATCCTGTTGCCATTTTAAATATCTCCTCGGGCCTGTGGTCGAACCTGTTTGGCACTGCCTAGGTTGTGCTGCTGTCCATCTACTGACAGTCTGTTGAAAGGGATGATTTTCATTGCAGTTTTCTTCATGGAGTACCACCGATCACGCCAGGTTGCCCAGATAATGCCATTGTCATATCCAGATGGACCAGCATCTTCTGATGTGTATACACCATCTGAAAAACATCAGTTGGAGCAAAGCACTTAGTTGCTTTCTAAAATAGTTAATGTGTCCCTACATTTTTCTGGAACTAACACCTCCATGCTATCCCTGGGCATGCTAACAGCCCCCACTCACTGCCCTTCTCCAACGAGTCTGTTTCTCTCAGGACTGATTCTACCACTTTGGACTGCAGAGCAGCCATAAGATCTTACTTGCAGTTGCTAAAAGTTATTGCAAAGAATAGTCTACACCAGATGGCAAAACATAGTGTAACTGACTCATATTTTTTTGTCACTGAAATGTGGTGTCCTGGATATTTAGAAGCTACTTTACCTATATAGTATTTGCCATTGAGGTGGGCAGCATGACATCTGTTCATCCACCATCCAGATCCATCTTGTTCAGCACAATTGCCAGCAAAGTTATCATTGTCATTATCATAGGTGCTGAACCGCATGCCATTATGAAAGGTGAAGGATTTGTCACTTGGATCATCTCCAAAATCAAAGCCATCAAAGGCATCCCCAGCTTCACCACCAATAAAGTAGGCGTAAGTCAGTCGGTATTTGTCTTGTTCACTTCCCACCTTGAACACAGCGTAGTCAGCAGTGCTGTAACAAAAGAGAATGGTGAATATAAGCATGCTGCATTCCCAGTAAATGCACCGATGAAAAGCACATAGGCCTTAGAAATGCAGAAAAAAAATTTTATGGCATCCTAGCATTTGAAAAGGGATTGGTTTTACATGATTGTGTGCCTCAGCTCGGTGACACACATTCAACCAACGTTTGGGCTCCAGTCTTGGACACGTTTTCTGAATATTGGTCTTCAGTCATGTGTGAAAGATCGACAGTTTTTGCAAGGATAGTGAGTCCTGGAGAAACGAATACAAAGAAAAGAAACTAAGAAAAGGAGAGAAAAGAGAAAAGGGAAAAGGGACAGGGAAAAGGAAAAAGGGAAAAGGAAAAAAGGGAATGGGAAAGGAGAAAGGAGAAAAGGGAAAAGAGAAAAGGGAAAAGGGAAAGGGAAAGGGAAAGGGAAAGGGAAAGGGAAAGGGAAAGGGGAAGGGGAAGGGGAAGGGGCAGAGGAAGGGAAAAGGAAATGGAAAAGGAAATGGTAAAGGAAGAGGAAGAGGAAAAGGGAAAGGAAGAGGAAAAGGAAGAGGAAAAGGAAGAGGAAGAGGAAGAGGAAGAGGAAGAGGAAGAGGAAGAGGAAAAGGAAAAGGAAAAGGAAAAGGAAAAGGAAAAGGAAAAGGAAAAGGAAAAGGAAAAGGAAAAGGAAAAGAAGGAGGAAGTTGGAAGTGATCTACAACAGCTATCTCATCCATAAGGTGCATAAGATGTGAACAAACTTGACGAATCAGATTCCTCCCACCAAAGAAACCAGGGCTGCCAGCACATGGCCTCTAGACACACACACATACCTGGCAACAAGTCACACATAGTGACTGCTGCCACAGCTGTGAGTTCAGAGGCAAAGCAGTGTCCTATGCATGTTAGCAGGTCTAAGGGCCCTTAGACCCTTAGACATTTTTTCAGAGAGCTGTGCAAACTGGTATAGAAGTGGGAACAGTAGGTTTTAAGCAAATACCCTTTTTTGCCACTCCAGTCTTCCAGTTCTACTCGTAAGGTGTATGGCAGAGTGGACTGTGTAGTTATTAAATGAATCTTTTCATTGCCGAGCCAGAACTCAGTGGTGTCATCTGGAGACAGATGTCCAAATCCTTCCTTGTACTGAATCCAATTCTTCTTGAAGTCCTCACTCCCATCCAGCCTCTGAGGGGGAAAAAAACCAACATAAAACCAACACCAAAATCCTCAATCAGAAATACATGTACCTTATTTGGGTAAATAAAAACATTGCTGACAAAATAAGCTTGCTCTTGGAAAGAATAAGTAAGTGACATACCCTCTGTAATACTGTCCAGCCATTGCCATACGAGTCAATCTCACAGTAGACCAGGAATGACTGCTTGGCTCTTTGAGGCTTGATAAAGTAAAGGCCACTCTTTCTGGCACCTTTATTTGCAACATCTTGACAATCTGAAGATAATATATCAAAAGGATTGTTATTAATCTAGTTTCATTTCTATCTTCACACTTAGTTGATATTGTGACATTCTTAGTGCAAAAAATCCAGTACATCTAAATTGTTGTTGTTGCAAAATTAGCTGTTTAGTCCACACACCTTAATGCAATTGCCATAAAAAATCTGAATGAAGGTCACAGGAGTTGACTAATATTAGGAGGAATTTAGTCTCACAGAGTTTAAGCAACTTAAATGTAAAATATACTAATTTCACTAATTTCTACAGCAACCAAAAAGGTACTTTGGGAGTTAATGGAAGAATCACTTTTCTTTTTTTTTTCTTTTTTTTTTTTTTTTTGGTGATAATGAGTTGTCTTTCCTATGGAAATTCTATCCATGTCCCTCATGTTTACAATACATTTTGGGATAATCATACTTTGGCCAAAAAATCCAAACAAGCAAGTGACACCTCTGTTCCATCCGAATGCCTTGTTTGCAGAGAGCATCTTCCTAGCACTAATATTGATCCAAACACTGGCTTCATTACTTTCAATCTTCTGGATCTTTGCAGAAATATATGCCCCATGAGATTACAAATAACTCCTTGCTGTGTTGCCAGCTGTTAGTGCTCATAACTCATTGAGCCCTCCACCATACAAGAAGCACTTTGCATACCTCTTCCTGTTGTCTCCTGTATTTCAGCTGTGTCTCTGCAAGGCTCCTGACAGCGGGACTCCAGTTGAGCAATCTTCTGTTTCAGCTGTGTGATCCTGTTGCTGTTCAATATGTGTGTGTCTGTCAGCTGTCTGGACAGAGAGAGACATACAAATGGTTTGTTGGTTCATCTCTTGCTCAATATACAATGCCCATTTCACCTCACAAATGCTTCACCTCTGCAGCATGCTGTGCTACACTTGCCTCTCTGAAAGGGGGTGCCTGGTGTTTGAAGTTGAGGAAGCCAGCCCAAAATAGGGAAGCACACCTAATAACCTTCTGCAAAACTTGACTTGGCTCTAACCAGCAAAACTCAAACCAGTAATTAATGTATAAATGTAACCCTGTGGCAAGTTGTTTAATGATAATGCATTTGTAAAATATAAATGCTGTAAATAAAATGCTGCAAGTGGAAGAATATTCATCCTTGATGTCTTAGAACTGGAGATTCTTCTACTTTCAGGGAAAAAGCAACCTTAAGATTTAGACTAGTTAATGATGTTTTCAATTTTATTTTCAATGTCAATTTACAAAAGACTACCACTGAGTTTATAGTAACTTATGGTTTATATCAACGCAACTCAGCTGGTTTTCATGGATATAAGCAGCCAAAGTAGGCGGAGGAAATGACTGTACAAATATTTCATATACTCTGCATTACAGCACAAACTCATGTTACTAAAATCTCCTAAGGTGATTATAAAAATTTTAGGAGTAGTTGGCACAGCAAAAGAAACAGAAACAAAACTATTGCCATGCTTCCTGACATTCTTATCTTCCAGTGCTTGCACCATTAATGGCTCATCTAAATGAACAGAGAATAGAAGACCAGATCCTCATGATCCTTCTGTGTCTTGCTAGGCAATTACTAATGACAGTGTGGGCACAATGCTCCACATGAACACAAAAAACCTTTCTGGGGGAGCCTTAGCTGCACTTGATAAAAGAACAGAAAACACCATAATCTGGACTGTTAAGGGTTGTAAAAGGTGGAAGATACCTACTGTATAGTATTTTCATGAGACAAAATAGTGTTTTCATATCTGATAATTTCTTCAATTATTTTCTTGGACTTTTGAGTATAATTATCGAGTGAATCTGTAAAGCAGACAAAAGTATTAAAATTATTGCAATTAAGAAAATCAGAAACCAATAAAACTACATAATATATATTTTTCAGTTATGAAGCTATTTTTATATTCTCACTTGGTAGTGTCTGCTTCTCTGGAGAATAGAGGCTTTGGATGTGTTGGATCAAATGTTCTGCTGTTCCTGTGGCATTACTGATCTGCCGCAACATTGTCTCAATCTCCTGCAGTTCATTATCCATGGTCAGATGGTATTTATTAAAGAAATCTGCAATACCACAGGTCGTTGGGCAGTAGCTACCCTAAAGAGGAAAGAATAATCACTGGCAATGTTTCAGAAGAAAAAAAAAAAAAAAAAGGGGGAAGCAGAATACTTGGGCAGGGGAATTTTCAGGCACTGCTTATACAAATGATTGTGGATAAAAAAGATCAGGCATTTGCCTCTTTCTCTGTAAATCTGAATTTTAAAAGGCAATTTAGGTTCACTCTCTGTGTACATGCATACACCTAGTAAGCAAAGAGTTCATGAAGTTACTTGTGGTGTCTTCTGAAGTTACTTGTGGTGGCTTCTGCCATCAGCACAGCCTCCCTACATTTTAAGAAGTGTGTTCCTCTATGAACAGATAACAGGCTTAAGCTCAGGGCATGTAATAATTACTGAAACCACCAATGAAGATCAAATAAAACTAGAAGTGAGAATGGCAGCTAATAATCGGCATGGGAAAGCTTTAATTAGACTCTGAAGACAAAAAAAAAATTGTTCAGGTACTTACAAATCGTTCATCTAATATGCAGCAGTTGTCTCTGGTAGGGATGTACTGAAGAGAAGAAAAAAGACCATTTTCAGTGAATTTTCTCTGGCAGAGCTTTCCTCACCGATGTGTTTTCTAAGGCTGTCCCTTCACTTACCGCCATGCAGGTAGAAAAGAGCAGGGAGAAGAGAGAGCCCAGGGGAGCCCAGCTCCCTAACCTCAGCACCATCATGTCTGTCCCACCAGATGCTGCTGAGGGTGCAGTCGGCAGCTCCTAATGTTCGAGCCAGCCCAGGGCAGAGGGAGTTTAAGGGACCTGGAGCTGGGGGCGGGCACTGGGAGGTGATGGGAAGAGGTGGAGTAGAGGTTTGAGGTGGATTCCCAGAATTTGCACACATCTCTTACTCCTCCCATTTTCAGAGTCTGCTTCTCTCTTATCTGTCTGATCTCTGCTCCAGTCAGGAGGTCTCAGGACAGGCAGGAAGGTAGGACAGGTAATGGAAATGCTGCTGCTAGTAACACAAGCATAAGGAAACTGCACATGGCTGTGGCATGGGGCTGGCAGAAGTTTCACTCAAACAGCACAAGGAAAAGCCACAGTAGTTATCTGAATTATGTGTGAAAACTACCAACAGCCTAACAAGAAGTACTATTTTGTGGTTATGTGTTACTTTCCCACCACAGATCTCAGTGTGCTTTGCAAAGAGAACTGACACCATTTTTCCTATTCAGCAGGTGCCAAAACTAAGGCAAAGAAAGGTCTGCAGTCATGCTGAGCTGTGGCATGTCTGGGAAGGAAGCCTTGGTATTTCTCACAAGCAATGAAAGTGTGAATCTTCCCTATCCTATAAGGATCCATCCACATAATGTCAGAATAAAATCTTAGACTTTTTTATGCTAAAAATCAGATTTGTGGGACACTTATATGAAGCTGAAGCACTGGTAATGTGCAATGTCATGTGTGATGAGACAATTGTGAATGAGGCTTTTGACTTCCATACATGTTTGACCAAGTGATGAATAGAATGGTAGGACTGGTGGTCACTACTAGATCTGTGCTTTCAGACTAATGACTTCACCTCTGTACAGCAGAATGGGTGTTTCAACTTTGCTTAGTAAGTGTTTAAAATCTATGGAAAAAAGTACTCTGTAGAACCAGCTGTTACATTATTACAAAATTAGATATAATCATGTCCTTAAACATGGAGAGTTCCTGACCTTTATATCCTCTTCTCATCTGGTCACATTCGATCAACAAGCTGCCAGGCTGCCAAAAGTCTTTTCCAAATGATCACCAATGCTAGACGTTTACCCTTCCAAATCTGGAATTAATTACCTTCAAAAGCCATGTGCAGTATGTTCTTCTGTAGTCCTTACTGATACAAATAGGATTGGGCTCCACCTTTTAGGTGGCTAGTGCTGTTTCCTGAAGAGTGAAAATAAAGTAAATAAAACTGGGTGAAAGTCTTCCTGCCCTTGTGTTATTGGTTCATTGATGCAGTTAACACAGACTCAGGAAACCACCAGAGAATCTTCTTTCTACTGTTGCTCAAGCATTGCTGGAGCTTGCTTTGCTGCTTTGCTCCATGTCCAGAGGATGTGGAGGGTGTGAACCTCCAGTTTTGCCTTAGAGATGACAATATAGTGTGAGCAGGTTGCTGCTATGAACTTTTCAAAATTACTATCCCAGTTTCAAACACGAGTGTACACTCGTGAGTGCCAGGTTGGCACATGATGTTCATGACATGACAGGGTGAACCACATAACACATGGATGCCTCAAACTCTAACAAAGAACACACCCTTCCCTTTTGTCACTAACATGGTACTTATAGGATGAAACTGTTTCAGAAGAATATTTGCTAACAGGCTATGAAAAATTTGCTTTGTGTTCCTGGGAAAGAATTTTAGAAGTCAGAAAAGATGACAATAGTCAACGTTGGCAGTATCAGCTTAGTTCATCTTGAGATAAAATACCTAATATTTTAGAATTAAAACATGAAAATGCTTGTAATGAGGTAGTTTCAATGCATAAATAGTTTCATTGTTCTAGACAGTTAGCTAGTTGGATGGGTAAAACAAAAAGGAAATTATGCCTACAAATGGTTGAAGATTTTGAAAATGGAATTTTTGGTGAGATGCTTCTGTTACACAAAATTATAACTATAGGCTTACATTCCAGAATTAATAAATATTAATCATTGCTTTAGTTATTACCAAGTATCTGCTATACGCTATATTTGTAACTGTGGCCTAGCTCCATTTTTTATCACAACTCTTGTACTTCTTAGTAGAAGACATAAATATTTAAACATCAGGAAATTTTTGTTTGCTTTTCTGATTAAATGATTTAGCCTTGAATAACTACTCATTTCATATCTTTTCTTCCTTCTCTTTTCTTCTGTGGTTTCACCTTAGAAGCAACTTATTCCTGCTTTTCACTAAATTGAAACCAATGTGCTATGCAGTACTTCTCCTCCCTTACATACTATTTTGTCTTGGTTGGCCCTGGCTGCAAACACCTGACCCATTTACCAAACAAATGTGCTAGAGACCCAGTTGTACCCTGAGACTTGTCCAACATAATTTGACAGTGTTGATTTTCTGGCCAGTTTTTTCTTTCCGGTAATTCTGTTTGCTAATTTGGCAGCAAACGAGGAATGATTCCTGTAGCACGGGCAGAAGGAAGAGTTCTCAAAGTCAGTTTACTTTTTTTCTTGGAATTTATTTTGAGTAGATAGTAAAGGTGAATCTTTATTTGTTTAAAGGAGCCTTCTTTAACTTAGTTTTGATTAGCAATTTTGCCAAAGAGTCACTGGGAATCTATCCAATGTCTTCCCATTATTCATAGTAAATCTTTCCTCAAAAATATAAATCAGAATATGACTATGTTTGTAAATTAGTTCCTGAATATCAGAGTACTCTTGGAAAAACAACTGTATTTTAAACTTATGACACCTATGCCTTTAGTATTTAACTTGAAAAATCAGTGTATATCATTTCAGAGATCCTACAGTGATCCATTCTAATATTTCTAATGGAGTCTTGCTACATTTTCACTGAAAGTGTTCAGTGGATCTGAGTTGAACTTGCATTTTTTTCCAGATACTCCAGAATGTAATTTTCTAATGTAAAAATAAATATAAAAAATAAATTTTGAAAAAACTCCAAAACTAAATAGAGAAAAAAAATGCATTCTTTGTTTTGCTCTCTATAGTCAATATGCATTAAGTTGTTTGTACTACTAGTAATCTACACAGTTAAGTGGGCAAAATCCCTTTCAATCAGTGAGGGAGTGATAATTAGGATGAGAAAGAAAGACATCCTAGCATTGGATGCCTAGCATTAAAGTTATGCTGCTAGTTTGCTATAAATCCAACTGCTTTACAAACAGGAGCAAAAAAGTGAGAACGAAGTGTTGTAACTCATCTTTCTCTTTCAGTATTCAGACCTTGGACAAAAGGCAAAAGGCAAAATTTTTGCCAATCTGATAGTCCACCCTGGAATAGCCTTCTTCTCACCTTTCCAGAAGTGGAATGCCTGGGGATTTGTGAGTCAGCAAAAAACAGCCCTTAGTTGCTCTACCTGGGAGGGGCTTTTGTTTCTTTTTACTTATGAAACTAGCACAGATACTTCCTTCAAATCAAATACAGACTGTAAATGCTTCTGTTCCTGAGAAAACTAATGGAATTTATGTATTTATTAAAAATAGATTTATCTAAAAATAGTTATATTTATTTATATAAAAAAATTTATATAAAATTTCCACTTTGGAAAGAATTCATACAATATTTTGCTTTACACACACTGTAAGTATAGAAAATCCACTCACTTTTGAGTGTATGCTTAATTGACCAATCGTGCTTGGTCCGGTCTTCCCAAACGTCCTACTGGAGGACCATGCACGATTGGTCAATTAAGCATAGCCATGCCTCCATACTAAATCTCTCCACAATAAGTTTGGAGATATATTATGGGAGGCGGTCTTAGATGACGATAAAACTGCTAAGAAAATGGGAAAATTGTGGAGAGATTTAGTATGGAGGCATGGCTATGCTTAATTGACCAATCGTGCATGGTCCTCCAGTAGGACGTTTGGGAAGACCGGACCAAGCACAATTGGTCAATTAAGCATAACCATGCCTCCATACTAAATCTCTCCACATAAGATATATTATATTTTTTTAATCTAAGCAGATAAACTATACTGATGCATGACTGCTAAAAGTTGTTTGGTGTTATCATGTTTTGGTGATAATTTTTTCCAATACTTTTTCTACTGCATATAGCAATGTAAAAACCCTTTCACTTCTGCAAAGAATAACCAAGTTGTTTGGTTTTTTTTTTGCTTTAATCTGTAGTTCTTCTTTTGATTTCAACTATTATAACAAACAAATTTTCAAAAGCATTTAAAAATAAAAAAGGCCAAAAATCAACACACTTCCCTTTTACAGTACTTTTGAAAATATTTCATATCCATAAGACAGATGTCTGATGGTTTAACTCACTTTTAAAAAAGTCCTCTAGCTTTATTAATGCTTACTTTCATACATTTCAGATTTTATTTAAACATCATTCAAATGTTAAAATGTTAAGGAATTAAGAAAGAACATTTCACCTAAACCCAAGAGAAATGTGTTATAAGGGAACAAAATCAATACAGTTCAGAAGATTAACTATATTGTTGTATTGTGACAACTGAGGTTTTTCTAAGTCCTAGAGAATAGAATATTTTACTTCAATATGCTAAAAAGCTATTAAAATACTACAATGCCCCAAACTATGACCTGGGATCAGTTAAACATCATTACTGAGCTCTGAGTTGTTTGTGTCTTGTATAGGGTTATTAGATGCAACATGGCAAATTCTCTCCTTTTACTGATTTACAGAGATCATCTTCAACTGTTGATTCACTTAGAAAAGGTTGGTTTCCAGACTGTCTGCAAAATAGAGATTGCAATGTATGCTTTACCTTGAGGGCAAGTGCACTGAACTCCATTTGTTAAACAAAGCACTAATTTGTCAGAAGGAGATAAGTAATAAATTCAAATATTTGCTGAATATTTTGTAATTAGTTGAGAAGACAGATCCTCAATAAACTAAACAGAGCCTCCAAAATAAAGTAAAATATTTGTCGGTATCTACTGACACTGTTGGTTTGGATAGGAACTTATTTACAGTGTCACTAAAGAAAACAGCAAAAATGTAATATATTTCACAATAGAAACGTGGTTTGTGAAGTACTTAGCTTATACTTTTTTCAGCAATGAGAGGAAGCTTGACTGTCAGAGAAATCCCAGAAAGAATGATGGAATGTGTATTTGCTTTGGAAAAATGTATTCTGTGTTGTTCTCCCTGGCTCCCAGGATTAATTCAAGATGATTGTAGTAGAAGAATGAATTTCTCATTTCTTTCACACATCATGTGTGCTTCATGTTGGTGCAGAAATCTGTTTTCAGTGTGGGAACAATAGGATTACAGTTCAGATATTAATGGCATTAGCATAATAAAAGTAAATCTAAGTATTTAGGGTCACTGAAGGAAACTGAATCTCAGACTGACCTACATTTGAACCATGAACAAGAAAAAAAAAAAAAATCTCTCCACTCTGTAACCTTTTTCTATCTCCAGCATAAAAATTAAAGCCAGAAGATTACCCCACCCCTTTTTTCTCACAATTTATGAAATGAATAAAAATCTGGCTTGCTCTTAAAATTTGTACATTAAACGATGAAGCCATTAGATGTGGATTCCTACCATGTGGCAGAGTTATGGTGTTTATTACCACTGACTCATATCCCCTACCTAGCCACAAGTACAGTCAAGTTTTTTTACCAGCAGCTCTGTATATGAATTTCCCATAGATTTGCTACTGACTGCAGCTTCTGCCCTGCTTCACTGACAGCCACACAGTGCCACCTGATGTCCTCTAAGAGCAACTGTTTCTAAATCTCTGAATCACACACAAAACTCAAAATAAAAAATTAAAACCAGCTCAAATCTCAAATTTACAGAACGTTGCTTCCCAAGTCCACCTGCAAAAGTGCCCCTTAGTAACTTGCCTCTGTTTTCATCAAAAAAACCCAAGCCTCATAAACAATAGACTCTGGAGTAATCATTATTGCAGCACTGTGTTAATACCTTACACAGGTTGGATATAAATTCTCTCACACACATATGAACATCCATATGCAAATTTGCTAAGATTTTAGTCATGCTCCAGGAAGTGCTATAACGCGGTTTCTGAACCACGAGCCGTTGGAGAATACTTGAAAGTAGTTAAAAGAATAAAGTTCCTTCCAGATTCCAAGAGTGTCCTACCACGGTCCATATGTGCCTGTCAGTATTGACATCTTAGTTACAGATAAAATGCATTTGTTCATCCCCAGGGGAAATGCACAAATCTGCTTCTCTGCACAGTGCAGACAGCCCTGGGGATCCTGTTGGGAGCAGATGACACTTGCAGGGTTGGGGATGTTTTGGAAGGTGGTGAAAGGCAGCCATCTGCTGGCCTCTGGTTTGCTTTGTTTGAGGAGCTTTGCCTTCTCACGTCCAGAAATTCAGTTCTGCAGCATGAAATCTTGGTCCAGCCCATCTCAGCACAGCAGTGAGTGAGGTCTGCACCGTGCTGATTATGGGGTCTCAGCCAAGGAAATCTGCATTTGAATTTCACCACAGGATTTGGGCCCGTTGCAAGACTTGCAAAGGATTAGCCTTCCTGCTACATTACAGCATGATGGAATCTTACTGCAAGCCATTTCATATTGAAACACATGTGTAAGACACACTGAAATTTAACTAGAGGAAGCAATTGTCTTTATGGCTGTACTGATAGCTGTGTATTTTGTACCAGACAATGCTCTTTCTTGTGTGTGCTTCTACACAGGGAGCTACAAAATATTTTCAGGAAAAGCTATCTCCTGTCAGCTTTACATATCTAACATTTTTGTTTCCCACTGTGATTACTTGTTTACTACTTTATAGGACTCAAAACCAGCAAGCTTTCAACACAATAATTAAATGTCTCAATAATTTAATAATCGAGAGTTAGGTCCTCTATAGGTATAAGGAACCAACTTTTTCTTCTCTGTGACCTTCTCGGTTCTACCTTTTGAATAACTTAGACTAGTAGTTGTTCATAACTTTTTAGGCACTGAGAAGGTTAGAAAATAGTGCTTTATGACCTTTTTTTTTTTTCTTTGCAGTAAGAACACCTTGCACCTCCTTAAATAACCAGATTCTCAGATCACAGAATTACTATTTTATATCTTCTTTCGGTGGCCTAATTTCTAACTGCAATTAGAAATCAGTCTGGCTGGTCGATTTTGCAACAACTTGCAAATGTACTTATTCCACATGGCTACTTTTTACATCAGTGAAACCACCTTTTGTCATCCTTAGCAGAATTGCCCATGTTGCACTGAACATTGTATTTTTCAGCATGGCTGAGAAGAACCCAAATTTTATTATTGTTTCATTTGCAAGAGACAATTGATGAACATTTATAATCAAAGTGTATGTGCTAAGGGAGACCTAGCAGTTACTTGCATGGGATCAGTATGTAAAACTGATTCAGTTACAGTCAGGTGAATAATGTAGATGTTCTGTAGACAGGGAATCACTTGGAAGCAACTCTTTGTAATTAGCACTCTGTGGAGATGTCCAAAAGCAGCCTTCCAATTTAGATGTCAGGACTGGGAAATTGTTCTTTTTTTATATACTTAAGAATCTGCTGGTTTGGTGTCATTTAATTCAAGTCCACTGACTAGAAATTCAGCCTGGGACCTGAGAAACCTTTCCCGTCAAAACTGAAACTTCCATAGAAAGCCTTCTTTTTTAATAAATGCATTTTGTATTTGATGATAGATTCACAGAATAGTTTGGCTTGGAAGGGACCTTAATGGTCACCTAGTTCTGACACCCATCCATGGGCAGGGACACCTCCCACTCAATCAGGTTGCTTAAAACCCCATCCGACCTGTGCCACTGTCTCACCACCTTCATGCTAAAGATTTTTTTTCCTCATGTCTAATCCAAACCTTAAATCTCTTTCAGCATGTAAGAAGCCCCCCCCCCCCCCCCCAGCTTTCCTGTAGGCACCTTCAGGTACTGGAAAGCTGTTACATGGTCTCCTCAGAGGCTTCTCTTCTCCAGGCTGAACAACCCCCAACTCTCTCAGCCTGTCTTCAAAGGAGAGGTGCTCCAGCCCTTTGATCATCTTCGTGCACCTCCTCTGGACTTGCTCCAACAGCTCCATGACTTTCTTCTGTTTGGGGTTCCAGAACTGGACACTGTACTCCAAGTGGGGTCCAATGAGAGCAGAGTAGAAGGGGAGAATAAACCTCCCTCAATCTGCTGGCCACGCTCCTTTTGCTGCAGCCCGGGATGAACTTGGCTTTCTGGGCTGGAGGTGCCCATACTCAGCTCAGCTGAGCTTCTCATTGATGAACACCCCTGAGCCCTTCTCCAGGGCTTTTTTTCAATCCTTTCTCCACCCAACATGTATTTGTGCTTGGGATTAAACCCACGCATATACAGACCTTGCACTTGGCCCTGTAGTGGGAAGGTTTTCATAAGAATTTCAAAACCAAACGATCCGCCATGCTTTTTGTATTACCACAACCCTGAGCAGGGTTTTGACTTTTCAGGTTAACCCACTCCATGCATGGTGCTTCAGGAGAGACTCAGGAGCATTTGCCATCCTTCAGGAATGCAGCAGCCCCAAACCCCCCTGCCACTGATCCACGTCCTGTGTGACCCGGGATAAAACCAGAATCAGCCCGGGCGCTCTGTTCGGTCCCACCCCAGAACTCAGTTACCGCCGGCTGAGGCAGCCGGTGCCGAGACAAGCGGCCCGCGGGTCCCCCAGAGCTCCGCTCACTTTCCCCAGCAATCTGGGGCTTTAGGGATCTCCTCCTTTCCACAACCACCTCCCCACGCCCCCATCCCGTCCCCCGTGAGCTGTTGGGCCGGGCCGGGG
This sequence comes from Calypte anna, assembly GCF_003957555.1. Lineage (NCBI taxonomy): Eukaryota > Metazoa > Chordata > Aves > Apodiformes > Trochilidae > Calypte > Calypte anna. The sequence goes on along the minus strand of NC_044248.1, from coordinate 33,296,617 downwards.
CGGGCCCAGGCCTCAGCCAGGGGCGGTGCCCACCAGCCCGCCCGCCGCCGCGATGAGCCGCGCCGCTCTGCTGGGGCTCAGGGGGCCGCGGCTCCTGGGGGCCCCTGCCCGTCCGTCCCGCTGGAACGGGCAGCGCGGCGCTGGCTCCGAGCCTCCGGCGGGAGCCGCGGTCCGCATCGGCTGCGCCTCGGGCTTCTGGGGGGACACGGCGGCCGCAGGTAAGGGACCGTACGGGGCTGGAGGCGGCTGCCCCGGGGCGGCGGGAAGACCCGGCCGGGCTCGCCGGGGCTCCGAAGGCTGAAGAGGCCGCCGGGCGGGGGGGCGGCGGCGGCCGCTGCCAGCGCCGCGAAGAGCCCCGTAAACAGCCCCGTTGCGTAAGCGGCCGGGCCGGGGCCGCCGCCGCACGCCCGGGCAGGGCGGGCCGGGCCGCCCGCGGGACCGTCACCGAGAGCAGGGGTGGGACGGCCCGGCCGCTGGCTCGGTTCCCCTCAGCCCTGTCCCAGAGTGGTTGGGGCAGCCCAGGATCGCCGGGCACTGCCCCGAGCTGCAGCCGGGACGGGGGATACCGCGGTGCTAACAGAGGCTTCTCCCTTGCTCTGGCAGTGCCGCAGCTGCTGTACGGAGGGAAGTTGGATTTCCTCGTCTTCGACTACCTCTCCGAGGTCACCATGTCGCTGCTGACGGCCGCTAAAGCCCGATCTCCCGTAAGTACCCGGCGGGACCCCCTGTCCAGCCCCGGCGTGCCCGGCCTGGGCCAGGAGGGAGGGGAGGACCGGGACGGGCAGGGCAGGGCAGGGGGGGGCAGGGCAAGGCAGGGCGGGGCGGGGCGGCTCCGGTGCTTCCCCAGCTCTGCTCCCACCCCGGTCACTTTAAGAACCTGACAGGTTCTGGTGGGGACGTTTTTGGATACGTCTTACTTGCATATATTTATTTGCTTTTGTGTATTCGGTTTCACTAAAAGCGTTCGTGCCTTTTCCCATAGTGTTACCCAGACGTTTTGAGTCGTTCTCCCTTGTCTTCTTTTTTCTGTTAAACTAGAAAAGAGGGATTAGGTTGACTTAAAGGGTTACAGCTTTTAATTCTTTCAGGCTTTAGGTTACATTCCGGATTTTGTCTCCACTGCCATGGCTCCCTATATAAAAGATATTCACAGGAAAGGTAATGCTACTCTATGTTGAGTTCAATTGTTTAGGGGGGTTTCTTGTAGTTACTGCTCCTATAAACAGCTGGTTTTCACCTTAGTGTTTTGCTGTTCTCTGGGCTTAATGATTTAAACCAGCAGACATCCTGTTGTAAGAAATGTAGGTCTGATGGTAACACCTGAATTGGGTAATTTGAAACGCTTGCTGTAACTAAATACATATATTGTATCTCCATGTATTGCTTGTTGTAGCTTTGTGAATGGAAAAAATTGCTTTAATCGTCTTTGTTAAAATGTGAGATCTAGACATATTCAATGTAATCTATAAGTTTTTGAACATTCCCATATAGTTCTATAACATCACTTGTTTTCTGTTACTTTGTTTCCGTCTACGGGTGCAAGTTAGCAGCTCTCTGAGCCTGAGAGCAGAAAGGAAATTTTAAGCACCATCTGTTTTGCTAACACAGTCTGGAATTTACAGAGATAGATGTATATTTCTGCTAAAATTTCTCCAGTTGTTTGGAGAGCATGGATGCTTGAATGGCTTGTGCCAAATACTGTTCCTGTAGGAGTTGTTTTGAGTCTTTCTGTCTCCTGTGTTTTCTCTCCTTCTATGCATAGAGGAAAGAGCAGAAGTATCTATAACAATTACGTTTCTATAAACCATTTTACTTTGATTTATTCCATAAACAATTTTCAGATTAGCTTATGCTGATTCTTTCTCATATTAAATGGAGATCTTGTTTTAATGTGATTTTAGTACTTGATTAAGTGTTTGACACTTTCAAATATGATATCTTGCTTGTGTTTTAGCATGCTTTGAGTTATTAAAATCAAGTGATTGTTGATGCTGCAGAACTTAATTTGTTTTGTTTAGGTGTTCGTGTCATCAGTAATGCTGGTGGAATTAATCCACTTGCTTGTGCAGCAGCCCTTCAGGAGGTGGCAAAGAAAGCAGATGTTGATATGAAAATAGCTGTTGTTGCTGGAGATGACCTAATGAGTGAGGTATTTTACTTTGTCCTGAGGCTTTATACATTGGAAATTAATTTAGTCTATATTTACTGTCCTATAGGAACTTATTTTGTGTATCTTCATGCAGTAGCCTTTTATCTTTAAAAGCATCACTCAATTGTGGCTTCATTTTCTTCAATTTTTATGCACGAAATCAATTCCTGGCACATCTTATGTTTGGTGTATGATGGGGTTGAATTTTTTAAGACACTGGATCTGTTCTTTATCTTTTTGAAGGAAGCTGAAGCTGACCTAAGGTCTGCTTGTTCTTCAGAAGAAGTTAGCATGTGCTGTTACATACTGTTTCTTTATAAACTAAATAATCTGTCTAAGTAATCCAGATCTCTCAATTTGAACATGGTATAGTTGCCACTGTTCAAATGTTCATCCTTTCTAGCTTTTTTTTCAGATTTCAGGTTACAGGTTTTCTCTGTTTTTAGCTAATTAGTTTCTGGCCAGTAAGGTAATGTTAACTGGGAGGATTGAAGTTGTAATATTTAAAAACAACCATGAAATCTAGATAAAATATTTTTTTACATAGAGTATGATGCTTTTGTGCACAAAGTCTGGTTCTGAAAAAGGCATGGTCATACCTGAAAAAACTCTGGGAAAAGTTTATACATTGATAGTGATTAAGAGGGGACAGTCTTGCACTACAGTTAAATCCCTGCCTCTAACTTGGAAAATTATTTATCTGTGTAGGCTCTGTTACTCCTTGCATGCTATTGAATGTGGAAGAATGTCAAGTAAGATTCTTTATTTGCAAATTATTTGCAGTGCTTAGACTTCCTTTAAAGAAACTTATACCCTACTGAAATTACTTTAGCATCAGTGGTCCTGAATTTTATTACGAGAACAGCAATGAAATTGTCATTATTTCAGCTTGACATGGACATTTTTGATCTGAAATGGATTATTTTTCTATGTTGCTGTCCGTGCACAACCTACAGAAGCAAAAAGGAGAGCTTTTGCTGTATGCAAACAATTTTTCTTTTGATACCAAGCATCATAAATTACACTAGTAATGTTATCTGTGGTTTGGAGGATTTAAACCCTTCCCATAGATTATCCTTGCCAAATGAACTCAAAGTGGAATGTTTTTTTCCACAGTATAGGTTCCTTTTATAATTAGCATTAGACATTCAGTCTATGCAGTCAATGGCCCCTGGTTTCCCAAGATGTCTTAACACATGATCAAAGCTGCCCACCTCTCTCCTAACCACCTCTCTGGAAACACCTTGTGTTCTGTGTGTCACCTGGAGCTGCAGAATTAGCCTTGCTTGCTGGCCGTGCTACCACTGCAGTTGTGACAGATGTTTCAGCTTGCAGGGTTTGATTTATTCAGTGATACAGCAGTAAAAGAGAGTTTAAAAGCCTAGGGAAATACACCAATTCATTTGTAGTTGATCATTTGTGAAGGGACTAATGTTCTTTAAAGACTTGGGTTTTTTCTGTGTGCTGGAGAACTATGGTTAAAAGGTCTGCCCAGTGCTTTTAGCCATTCAAATAATTTAAATTGTTGCTAATTTTAATTAGTATACTTAGCTTAGAATTGCTATGAAGTGAATCCGTTGTCTGATACTTAAAGGCTTAAAGTAAATACTACAAAATACTCAGATTTGTTGTTTTCTTTGCTTTCTAACAGAAAGAGAACCTAAAAGGAGCTGGTATTACTGATGTAGAAAGTGGCAAGCAATTTCCAGAGAGCATTCATAGTATGAGTGCATATCTTGGGTGAGTTATTTTAACAAGTTGATTTTATTATGAAAAATAATTTTAAGACATTAACTACATGAAGTTCTTTCATTTTGCAAGTAGAACCACCTAGTATGTGAGGTCCACCTCTGCATTATTCAGGCAACCAGGAAAGAAAATTTTGTTTGTAATTTGTAAATAAATTTTTAATATAGATAGAATGTTTCCAGTTGTGTCTCAATAGCATTACATCTGTTGTGAATTCTTAGGTCTTAGTTCAAGCCAAAATAGTTGTAGTTTAATTATAACAATTGCAAAAGTCCATTTTCATATGCAAAGTATTGCTACTGCATGGAGCAGTTGTTTAGGATATTGTCACTAGAGAAGTGTAACCTAGGAATTAAAGCACTGAGACACTCTCTGAGGATCCATTAGACTGCTGAACTGTGCATCAGGCTTTCTACCACTGAAATTTTGGAAGCTGGCTTTCCATTTTGGAAGATCTTCCTTGCCTAATGATATTAAAGGCCTCCCATAAATCTCTAAATGCAAGTGTTTCAGCTACCTGTTTGTGTATGGTTGCCTTTTCATTGTCACCATCAACTTCTTCAGATGAATCAGTGTCAATCAAATCTATCAGGGGAAGAACTGAGAAGTGGGACAATGATCAGACATTCCCAAAACCCAGAATCTCTTCTACTTGGTGGTCCTGCTTTTGCTTTTCCATCCTCAATGTCTTGTATAGCATCCCTTCTGTATTTCTGCTTGGAGTATTTCTAAAGTCTGTGCAACACAGTCCTTTTTCTTTTACATTAAACTTTATGGAAAAACTGCAAGGTCCTGTACTTTGTCTTTTATTGTTATCATTGCACTTCCCAAAAATGCATCACTGGCAGATAACAGGGTCTGGCTGTACCACACGTGTAGTTTTCTCTGTAAAGTAAGAACCTTTTAGTAAATGACTCTCTTAAATTTGTCTTCAATGCTTTCTGTTGTTGCTAAATTTTCTGTTTCTTAAACTTTGACTTGCAACATTTGAAAAATCATGAGTAATAATAAATGAAATCTAAGAAATAATGTTCAAGTTTTGAAGTTGTGATGAAGCAAATTATAAACTTATATACATCAACATCAGAATGCATTGGGTGAAATTTAAGTTCTATAGATAGTTCACTTATAATTTTCTAAATTTGATGATGTTTACAGTTTGATTCTTGATTCAAGTGAATAAAGTCCATCTGAAAAATTTTCATTGGTATGTTGATCACAGTGTTTCTTCTGTCCCTTCTGATTTGGGCTCTGAGGAGTTCTGTGGACTGAGTTCACAAGCATTTTTAACAATATGAGCCAAATGGCATTCTTTACTGCTTTTTACAAATAGTTACACAGTTTTTCTCTCAATATCCTGCATGGATGCAGAAACTCTGTGCTTTTTTCCTGTGGTTGTTACTTAATGTACACCCAGAAGTGTAATTGAGTATGTATGCTGTGTATTTGCTTGGTTTTAGTATCCTTTGGTTGGTGTAGCATTGGGGAAATAGAAAGCTTCAGCAGTGTGGGTTTAGCAGCTGGGAGCCACATCTTCTGGTCAAAGCTTGGTCACTGAAGTGTATGGGCTGGAGCAGTTCAACTGGGTGACTGTTTCCAAGCCTGAATAACTTCAACTGGGCCAACTCTTATGTGACCAACCTGTGATCAATATGTGACCAACCAACCAAAAATCTGTTGCCTGAGTTTTTTCAAAAATGATGACTGCCCAGTGCTCTTTTTGAAGTTGGTTGATAGTGCAAAATCCAAAACCTTAAAAGGGAAATTAACCTGAAAGGTTTGAAATTGAAAGGCAAAGTCCCCAAGCTTTCTATGAAGAGTACTGGTCTTTATACAGTCATCCACAGAGGAAATAAGGCTTATGAGTCTCTGAAAAATGCTTAATTTTTCTGTTTCTGGTAATAGAAGTAACCTTCTATGCACTTCATTCAGCACAGTTTCTGTAAGTATCAAGACAAGTGTTTTGAGTATGCCATTTAGCCACCTGAATTAGTATTTTAATGATTGCTTTTAAAAATATTCCTGTATAAACAAAATGACAAATTGATTGTTAGAATGGATTTCATTGATTTCCCATGGGATTTTAAAGTGATTTTTATCCTTTTTTTTTTCCATCCTGTGTGTGGCAGGGGAATGTGTTTTTTCTTAAAATTATGCTTTAAAAAGTAAAAGTACTTACTGCTGTGTATTTTCATCTTTAGTGCAAGACCTATAAGCAGGGCTCTTGACCTTGGAGCTGACATTGTTGTGACGGGCAGATGCGTTGACAGTGGGATTGTATTGGGACCACTCATTCATTCTGTAAGTACAAGTTGATTTCCATATGATAATGAGCATAAATGGATGAATATTCAGCAATCACTATCAGGCAGTTTTTGCTCCTTGTGAAAATATAGATACTAAATTTAAAAAATTAATTATATTTTATTTTTTTCCTTACATGCATGAAAAGATTGGCAGCTTTCACTTTAAGTTTGTAGCAGGCAGATGTATGAAATTGTGTATCATGATGCTGGAAGGCATTTCGAGGAAGTTAAAGTCTTCCAGTATTTCACCAGTATTTCCCTGTTGCTTATTTTCCCTTCATCTTAAAAACCTGGTGTGTAAAGTTAGGAAAAAGGTGTATTTTTCTTTGCCACAAGGTGGCGACAGCAGAGCTCATTTTGGGTTAAACCACCAGGCTTTTTCAACGGGTAAGCAGTTTTACGTTAAATAGTTGAGTTTCAACACAACATTTTTGAAATTACTGGAATTTAAAAAGTTGTATGTGCAGGATATGTGTTTTTCTGAAGTATTTTGCATGGGTTATACATTTTTGTGAATGGCCACACACCATGAAATATGGAATCTTTCTTTGGGTGTGCATTTGGAAGAAGGAGGGCATGTATTAGTGTCTAGTTAAAAACATCCTCTCTAAAAATTTGTATTGTTCTTACTTCATGCATGTCAAATGCTGCCTAATCCAGTTAAACTTTCTCATTTATAATTGCCATTATGACTTGTTCTCTTATTCCTAGCTGTTTGTATTCTCAGAATAGCTGTCAGTGTGTATTATATGTGTTCCAGAGAGACCTTATCTAATTTATTGGATGGTTTTAGGGAAGTTCCTGCTAGGTTCTAAGTCAGAAACAATCAATGTATTGTTTTACACTTTGTTGAACTTGAGGGGGTGGGAGGAGAATTCTAGTTAAACAAAACACACTGCCAGTCTTTAAGGTTAACTGGTAGTACTCCAAGAACTGATAATTTTCAGAAGCTGAAAAAACAGTAGTTTGTTTACATGACACAAAATAGATACTAGGCTTAAACCTCTGGTTTATGCAAATTTTAAATAATATGAATATTGCACTTTAATTTTTTGAAGAGAGTGTGACTTGGAGAATTTATAATTTATTGAGTGTATTAATATGAGAAAAACTGAAATACATCAGAGCTCTTTTACTAATTTACTGTACAGCAACTCAAATCCATGTACAGTGCCTCCTAGGTTTTGTTAATTAGATTTCTGGGTAAAAATATATCCATTGCATTGTTACTCAAAGAAGTGAACATACTATGTGCAGTTTTCTGTACTGTATGAAACATATATATATACGTAACATATGTGTATTTTTCTTCTAGTTTGGCTGGAATAGGGATGAATTTGACTTGCTAGCTGCAGGAAGGTAAATGATATAAGAAAAAATTGGTAAATTTATGTTTCATATATAATGCCAGGATAAGAGAACTTTTTACCACTTAGTGGTTTTGAATATTGTTGAATTAATATACTAAAATGTTTTTCTTCCATTTACGGTGCTTTTTTAAGGCTCACTTAGTACTCTTGTTTGGCATTGGAATTACATTCTTCATTCTTCATTCTGGAGCCAACTTAAAATGGTAAAATGAGGAATGGAGTGAATGGGTTAACTATCTTCTCTTGTCCATTTTGTGTCAAGAGGTAAAACCTTACAGTTCAGAGTAGTGATGCACAGCTTTTTATGTTTGGCCATCACTACTGGTAGTTGAGATGGTAGCAGTCTTCTCAAAGATAAGCAGAAGGAGATTCAGTCAGGTCAGCATCCTTGTATGGTTTTGCAGGAGCTCAGTGTCAGTGCTCCTGGTTGCAACAGCCCTTGTTGTAAGTCCTAAAGTTAGGAATCTGATGCAGAAAGCCTTGGGTAAAATTCTGTCACCTCTATCGACTTTCTGTGTCATCTGTCTCCTTTGATGTCCATGAAAATGAGTGATTACTTCGATAACTGGAGAGTACTACTAGTAGTATTTTGTACCTCGTGTTGCTTGAGAATAAATGAAAGAAACTTCTGCTGCTCTGAATTGGGGATGACAAGAGATGAGGTTTTTCCCTGTAATACTATTGAGTATTTATGTAAAATCACACTAAAAGATTTGAACATCATAACACACAATCATTACACCTTCTGTCCTTCAGCTTGGAAGTGAGATATCTCTTGATTTAAATATGGGCTATGCATATTTAGTTACACACAATGCAGACTGAAAAGATAATTTAAATCAGTATTTCTTGAAATGACAAATGAAACTTGCTATTTGGTGTCAGATAATATTCTAGGTGTTCATTTTTTTTCAGGAAATTCACTTGATTCTTTGTGTAGGAGTTGTTACTTTAAGTCCTGATATATTCATCTTTCAGAATCCCTATTTGTGTTTAATGCAGAATTTACTAATGTCCTATATGCCTATGGGGGGAAAAATGAGCATGTTTTGTTATTTAGCTTTATTTCCACTGTACTATGACATTTTTAAAGCTGGATTTGTGAAACTTTCCTTTACAGAATACTTAGTTATTTGAATACCATTTTCCCAGCCTTGCAGGTCATCTCATTGAATGTGGTGCTCAATGTACAGGTGGAATATTCACTGACTGGCATGCAGTACCAGACTGGTAGGTAGCCATAGCAGCAGCCTGTATTTCGGTAATGGAACAAAGATGAGGTTTCTTACTGTATTTCTGCTGTGAAAACTGCTTTGACTTTTTTCTTTTGAGGGAGGCAATATGAGCCTATTTATTTTTGTACCATAACACTACTCTTCTAAAAGGTCTGTTCCCCCTATTACAATTTTCCTTTCTGATGTACTTGGAGCTTTCTGTTTTCAAATCATCTGCTTCTTAGGTTAGTAAAAATTTAACCCTTTGTTGTTTGGTTTGTTTTTTTTTTCTTTTAGCTTATTTTCTTGGTTTCCTCTTTTATAGTCTGCTTTTTAAAAAGATTTGTTACTGGCTTTCACGAATGATGGTATGAAAAAAGACCAAATGCATATTTTGGATGCTTTTTTGTCGATCTTCAGTTAGATGAGAGGTGCCTACTGTTAAATCACACACTTCATGTGATTTGCATTGGTAGGGATGAATATGCTACAGTCCTCTCCTGCTGTATGACCTTCTCTTCACAAACGTGGTGAGCTGTTAGTCCTTTCAAAAAGTGTGTGTATCTTATGTCCTGATGTACTAAATTAGACTTCCATGTGGATGCCTGCTTCCTGCTGAGAAGTTCCACAAGGAAGGACTAATGCTTTTGACCAGCTTGTTTTTAAGAGTAGCTTAAAAGTAATAATTGCACTTTTTTTTTTTCTTTTTTTTTTTTTTTTTTTTTTTTTTTTTGTACAGGATGAGTGATCCTGGCTGCAGTTTATTCCTATTTTCCCTGGGATAGAAGTGAGGAATCTTGTCCTGTGCAATTAGTGCCATAGTCTAGCAACTGCAACGGTGGTTCAAGGGTTGGACTTTTGATGATCTCTGAGGTCCCTTCCAACCCAGCCAATTCTATGATTCTATGAGAAAGGCAGTGGGAGAGATGCAGGAGAGAAGGTTTTTTTTTTTTATGAGATGTGTTCCTGTTCCCAGGGTGGCCTCAGGAAGGAGGTTCAGGTAGATGAACCAGCAGGACAGTTTGTGTGCCCTGCAATCTGAGAAGCAGCTCCCCAGAATTAGTTCCCTAGCGCTGCCAATTTTTTTTCTCCTGCTTGTAGTTAGTGTTTCTTTTTCAGACCCTGATTCTGAAAGATTTATTCTGCTTTTCTGAGCTCCTGAACACTGCTGATTCACAGGTGAAGGCACAGAAGGCATTGAAAGAAACGGGGTCAGACATTTCTTTTCACCAATTAGAAGGCTACTAGCCCTGAACAAACTGCACTCACTCTTAACTGTTGTGTTCAGTGGGAAATCAGATAGAAGGGTTTATAGTAACGTGACACTTTGTTTGGTTTGAAAATTTATAACTGCTAATCCTATTCCTATTCTGCTGTATCTTGTGATGATTTTGTTAATATATATTATGAAACTTCTTAAAATATCCTGTAGCTGGGACTCCAGAAGGCCTTGCTTTATAAAAGAATGAAAAGGATAATACTACTTTTCTTACTAAAATGCTTGGTAGCTCTTTATTTTTAAGGACTTTTCTGTTAGAAATGGCAGTTTGGTTAAAAAGAAAAAAAAGGAATTTGGCTGTATTAAGCAATGAGCTACTGGAGCAGGAGGAGCGAATTTTACAGAAAAGTATATGGACATGTGTAGCAAATATTCTGTGTGTATATGTAAAAATTTCATAACTGTGTCTAAAATCATATTCTTGAGGCTTAAAGCTGACTGGTGCTGAATGAATACTGAAGAATCTGGAAGGTTAGCACCCAGTACTACCCCTTATCCATCTGCACACATACTTCTGAACCATGCATGATTGTGTATTTGCTAATACAGCAGTAATTTGTTTACCTTCTGGTTAAGTCTGCTAAAGAATTAATCACCATTCCTTAAAACTAGTGGTTTTGTTTGCAAATTGAAGAAGTCTCAGGCATTTGATTGGTGAAATTATTTAATAAAAGCATGTTACGTGAAGAGTCTCTGATAAACTCCTAAAGCTAGTCAGAGAAAAAGCAAAATAATGTGAGAGCTATAATTTTATATTTGTAGATATAAAGTGCAAGACTCACTAAAGTGGACTTATGGTTTAGCACATCAGTTTGGGATGCTGGGGGAGGGGGGAGGGGAGAAGATTTGTTAGAGAGTTTTTCTGTTTCCCTTCCCCTCCCATAAATAGTTGGCTACTATATTCAGGCCCAAGTGCGTGAAGGGGAAATACGAAAGCTTTTGAGCTGCAGAAATGCATTTTTGATTGATTAGCTTAGTAGTAACCAGCTGACTCCTTAAGTTAAAGAGACTTGATGGGTTTGGTTTTTTGTTATATTCAGTCTGAATTTGTTTTCAATGCATGCAGGTTGTACCTTGCATAACACAGAATAGTGTTAGGATAATTCAGAATTCCAGTAATGACAAAAATGTGTTATCTGCTGTCACCAGCGTTACTTGTATTGCCAATAAGTCAACAGAGGTCTGACAGAGTTTGAAGAAGTTACTTGACTATAGTCTATTAATGATTTCTGCCTAATTTAGGAAAAGCTGTGGTTTTTTTAGCAGTCTCCTGAAAGTAAGCGTGTGTCGTTTAGATATCAGGAAGTTACAGTGTCCATGATATATAATAAATCCAAAAGAGACCAACAAAGTCAGTAAACATGGGAGCAATAAGCCAAATCAAATCTGTGTGTGTCATTAAGGTGCCTTTCAAATCAGAATTTCTTGCTGCCTTGAGCACCTTTCCCTTATGGTTCAACTCTGCAAACTGTAATGGGGCCTTCACAGCATTTATGTAGCAGTTCTCTGGTGGTTAAACACTAGAGGGCAATCTCTGTCTTTTCCTCACATCCTATTGCAGAGGATGTTTGGTTATCATTAGATTCAGGTAATTTTTTTTTCTATGTTTGGTTTTGTTTTTCCCCAAGAACAGTAGTCCATGTTGCTCTTCTGTGTTTGGCTGCTGATGGGTATGAGTTTTTCTAATTTTTACACAAATAATGAAGTGATCAAATTTTAGGTTTATAAACATTATTTGTCTATAGTTTGTGCATAAGGAAAAATAACTATGTAAACAAGAGCAACTTAAATTAAACTAAGTAAAGCCAGAGTCAACACTCACATTCCATACAAATGTTTGAGTCTCTGAGTATTGAGGCACTGGATTGGACCCACTTTATTAATCCAACATAGTTTTATTTTCATTTTCTGTAGGTTTTTGGGGTTTTTTTCTATTTTTAATTTTCTTGAAGTGTTTGTTTCTTGAAGTGCCTGATGTAGATCACTTCTGGGAACTCAGTTTCACTGCAGAAGTTTTCTTTGAGTCTCAGGAATGCTCATGTGGGTATATTGTGGCAATGGGATGGTTAGCTATTAAAACCTAAGATGTTTTTCCTTTCTTGTCTTGGTAAAATAAGTTTTTAATGTAAAACAAGTAAAGTGCATGTTCCAGCTCATGACTTTGAGTTATCTTAGTTGATAAGTCTGATACAGCTGATTTCTCTCTGCTGACCTAAGGCACTGGGGTTTCTCTAATTGTTCTGGGTGTCTCTCCTTAATGTGTTTGACTTAAAGGCAGGAATCTTGAACCTGTAGAGTTTTGTCCAGTTTTCACAAAAGCAGGCAGACAGGCAAAAGGAATAAATGCTATTTGCTTTTCCAGGGTGAGAGAGGAAAGTTGCTTGACTTGAGTCTTCCGTGGTTTCTCTGATGTTTAGAGGAGAAAATGCAATAAACAGTTCACCATTTGTAGAAGACTAATGTGTATTCTTAGATGGCTAATTTTAAGTAAATGTTATCAAAACAGCCATTTATTCCTTTTTTTGTTATTTCTATAGTAATATATGTTAGCACATGGTCAGAAGAAGGGATAATACATGCTGCTCCCATGCAATGTCTTTTGTGCAGAATTCAGTAGGGAATTAACACTATGTCAAAATGAACCATGATGCTAGAACTAAATTAATAATGCACAGCTCTGTATGTAGTCTCATTTAAGACCAGACATTGCTGTTTCTTACTAGTATTTAGTGCCAGTGGGTGATTAGTACATTGTTTTGTTTTGTTTTGAAATGCAGGAGAGAATAAACTAATGCTGATCAGTAGAGTAATCATTTTGAGGAGATGATAAAGACTGACATTTTGTCCTAAGACAAGAGTGTACAATGGTTGAGACTGCATAATCCTCTGGCCTGGGATTACCAAAAGGGTAAGTTTATAGTTGGAGTCTCTTAAGGGCTGGATCCAGGTTGCTTAATTTGGGACTTAAACAGAATCCAGCATGCAAGTCCCAGTGAGCAATGTGGAGTGCCTTTTTCTCTGTAACATCATCTATTCCAGGCAGCTGAAAACACCAGGCAGGCTGTCTGATTGGCCTGGAATTATCTAGGCATTAAGAGTTTACAGACAATGCATACTCTGACATGCTCTAGTCAGAGGAGATAAGTGATGCAACCAAGAATTTTTGCCTTAATTGGAGTTGCAGTAGAAGTTAGGAAATATGTTGGTATAATATATATATATATATATATATATATACACACCTTACTCCTGTTTGTGCTTATGACACATGTCATAATATGTCATATGCCTGACACATGTTAGCAGTTTTGAATTGGATGTATAAACTCTGACAGAAATGGTAGCAGTTTCTACTTTTTTGCTTAGTAGCACCACAGTTAAAATACTCACCCAGGGGTTGAGAAGCTGAGCATAGAGCTCTCCTCAGTGTGACATTCATCAGCATCCCAGGAAACTGCATTTTCTGTAAAGCTCTAAGTTCATACCACAGCCTGCTTGGACTCTGGTTGGACCCTGCTACATGCATTGCTGTGGCTTTTTTTTGGGTTTTGTTTGCACTCTTGGTGCATCTTCCCCTGCAAATAAACATACTACACAAGCTGTCCCATCTTTTGTTGCCTGTCTACCAGTAGTGGCCAGAATGAGATACATGAGGGGTTTTGCACCTTATGGGGGAAGAAATACCCAATTTATCTTAGACAATGTCTTTCTCCCTGAGCAAAACAGGACCCAATACTGATCCTGGATTTTACATTTTTTGTGATGCAAATGATGTAAGACTGTCTTCATAGACATTGAATAGTGTGTTGTCCCAGAGTAGACAGAGATCTCTGCTTAGATACTTCTGAGAGCCAATACTGAAAAAAAAGCAGCATTTTACATAGGAAAAATTATTCAACAGTAAGTTGTGGTCAGGCCAAGAGCTGATGAGACACTTGGTTTCAGAGCACTGCTTCCTATTAGAGTGGAACTGCAGCTGTAGGTGGTTGATGGCAAGGAGACTTCAGCAAATAGTTTTGGAACTTCATTGCTGCTGTGCTGTGGTCAGTAGGGACCTGCAGGAACTCTTAACTCCTTACCTAGCCCCAACTTGGAGGGAATTTCTGCAGTCTAATCTTAGCTTGGATTCAATCAGTGCTCTGGTTTACTAATGGTTGTAATGTATTTATTGTTAAATACCAAAACCACAATCTGAAACAGATGTTTTGATAACAGAATGGTAGTTCTTTCACAAACTTATGTTTCTTTTGTATTTTAACTCTGTATTAATATAACTGCTCAAAAAAAAAAACAAAAGCAAAAGTTTTAAAAGTAGTACTTTCATTTAACTCTAGTATTTAATTAAATTATGATGGGGTAATTAATTAGAGTTCATTTTAGTAGTTTCCTTTCAGAATTGTTTACATAACTTAATATTGCCCCATTCTACTAGGGAATTTTATTATTAAACTGGTGCAGTTTTTTTGTTATTAATGGGTTCCACTTGGCCACTGCTTTGAATGCTATGGCTGTAGCTACTGCCAAAGTTCAAGGTCACAGTTGTGTGGTTTAGCTGCACTGCTACACTGTACAAGATTGCATCCTAGGTGTGGGTTATGAGCAACATAAAATTTGCCTGTTACAGGGCAGATGCCACATGTTGTGTAGTCATTCAGTAAAACCTACCACTGAACTGGGCAAAGAGTTTCTATCAGTGGAGGTGCTGATCCAGTTGATAGTGTGATCATAGTTCCTGTGGTATGTGCTAGAATACCCCATCCAGGTTGCTACTGCTGCTCTAATGGTTTAAGTAGCTGCCATTCTAGCCACACCACCCAAGTTGCAGAAAGCAAAGACAGGGACTGGAAAAAGGAAGACTGGCCCACTGGAGAAGAGCAGGTTTAAGATGATCTAAAGAACCTGAAAGTGCACAAATCCATGGGACTTAATGAGATCTTTCCACGGCTTCTGAGGGAACTCGTGGATAAAGTTGCAGAGCCACTTCTCATCATATTTGAGAAGCTGTGGCAGTCTGGTGAAGTTCCCACTGATTGGAAAAAAAACCCAAAATAAACACTTTCAAAAAGAAAAAAGGAAGACCCAGGTAATTTCAGGACAGTCACTCCTGTCCTGTCCTTTTCCATCGAGTGTAGAGAAGGAGTTGGCTGGCTGGTCACACGTGAAGGGTGAAGGTTAATGGCTCAATGTCCAAATGGTGACCAGTGACAAGTGGTGTTCCTCAGGGGTCACTACAGGCACTGATGTTGTTTAACATCTTAGTCAGAGACATGGACAGTGGAGTGGAGTGCACCCTCAGCAGATTCGCTGACAACACCAATCTGTGTGGTGTGGTTGGCATTCTGGAGGGAAGGGTGTTCATCCAGAGGGACCTTGAAAGGCTTGAGAGGTGGTGCCACACTAACCTCATGAAGTTCAGTAAAAGGCCAAGTGCAAGGTACTGCACCTGGGTCAGGACAGTTCTGAGCATAAATTCAGGTTGGGTGGAGTAAAGATTGAGAACAGCCTTGAAAAAGGACTTGGAGGTGCTGGTTGATGAGATGCTCAACATGGGCTGGCTGTGTGCCAACCATATTCTGTGCTGCATCAAAAGAAATACGGGCAGCAGGTTGAGGTAGCTGATTTCCTCCTCTGCTCCACTCTCATGGGACCCCAACTGGTGTATTGTGTCCAGTTCTGGAGCCTCCAACACAAGAAGGTCATGGAGCTGTTGGAGCAAGTCCAGAGGAGGTGCATGAAGATGATCAGAGGGCCGGAGCACCTCTCCTTTGAAGACAGGCTGAGAGAGCTGGGGGTTGTTCAACCTGGAGAAGAGAAGCCTCTGGAGAGACCTTCCAGTGACCTTTCAGTACTTGAAGGGACCTACAGGAAAGCTGGGGAGGGACTGTTTACAAATTGGCAGTATGAGGAGGAATGGTTTTAAGCTGAAAGAGGGTAGGTTTATGTTAGCTATTAGGAATTAATTCTTTGGTGTGAGGTTTGTGAGACACTGGCACAGATTGCCACGGGAAGTTGTGGATGCCTCATCCTTGAAAATGTTCAAGGCCAGGCTGGATGGGGTTTTGAGTAATCTGGTGTAGTGGGAGGTGTCCCTGCTCATGCAGGGAGGTTGGAACTGGATGATGTTTAAGGTCCCTTCCAACCCAAACCATTCTGTGACTGAATCATACCATAGGGGTGACTTATCCCAGTTTGTTTCCAAGCTGAAAATTAAGTCATGTCTTTTATCAATATAGAAAAACAATTTTTATATGATTATAAATACATATATGTAAATAAATATGTGTTGCATGCATTGGTAACATATGTTATTGGAATCTACTACAAGGTAGTACAGGATGTATGCATTTTCCCAGTCATCCATTTACAACACAGGTGGAATCCAGGGACTTCTTGCTGAATTCACTGCACCTCTTTGTTTTGAATTGTTACCAAGTGAGGGAAGCTTTCAGAGCTAATGTGAGCTGGGAAAAAAGCACATCTGTGACTGACTGAGCATTCTGCAGAGTATATTGGGTAGTGTTAGACCTTGAAGAGGAATCATCCCTCATGCTTAGCTCAGATAAAGAAAAAAGTGTTCCCTTGCTGTCTTCACTAGCTGTTGAAACAGACTGACAATGGAAGAGATGACTAAAGAGTAAGTTACTGATGGTAGATTTCTTTCCATTGACCTTCTGAGTTGTGGATTTCAGAATGGTTTAAATAAAAGCTAAAACTTACTCTTATTTTTCCAAATGCCAGGACAACCTGGTGTCCAGTCTCAGCATGCCTTCCCTAGGACTTGTTCTTCCCCTTTGTTGTTTTGTTGTTTTATTTTTGTTTTCTTGGGGGGTCTGTGTGTATTGTTAAACTGTCTTCTCCATACAAGCTTTGGCTCAACATTTTGCTGCAAGTAGTAGGAGCTGGGTGTCTTATGTAGCAAATATTTATCAACCTTAGAGGTTATTTAGAAGCTGTTGCGGCAAATACATTTGTACCTTTATAGCCCCCTTCCAGCTACTCTGGTGGCACAAAAAAAATAATGTGGAATAGCTTCTACAAAAAATTGTTATTTCTATTAAATTCTTTGTATTCACTGGGGTGGGTTGCGGGTTTTTGTTTTGTTTTGGATTGGTTTAGGGAGGGTTTTTTTGTTTGTTTTTTGGGGTTTGTTTTTTTTTTTCTTTAGTGGTTTAAATAGTTTCCAAGACAAATTTACAATCTTTACTGATTTGTCATAGGCTTTTCTAGGTGTCCTCCAGCTACCATACTTTCCAGATTTTGAACACTAGCAGTACTAAAGTTGCTGATCTCTAGTAGGAAGGCGTTTCTTTTAATCCTGTTTTTAAATAACAGGGTTATATTTGAAGCTTCCCCATGATAACGAAGCTCTTCAGACTCCCATGAACTTTTACAAATGTCACTTAAAAGTTCTCTGGTTTCTTTGCTTACTTCCTTCAAAACTTTGTGGATTTATGTTATACAAACTATGTTAATCTAACCTTTGCTGATAACCAGTTTGGTTGTATATTCAGCATGTCGTTCTTAGTGTCACCCAGAAATAATTAATTTCAGGGATGAACTGATTTTAAGTCCTATGAAGGACTGAAGGTCATTGACTTTAATGAGAATGGTAACATTCACCACCTTTCGTTTTTGCTTTTAGAACAGTTTTTGCTTTTCCTTAACTTTCTCTTCTTGTGTCTATGGGACACTTTCCTTCAACAAATCTCAAACTTCCTGTGAGCGGCGAGTGAGACAGGTAGCATTGTTTGAAGGATCTTAAGGCTCTATTTTAATTTTCAAGTACTTTTAAGTATTTTGTATAATTTTGTTCAGTTATTACTTTTGATGACAAAGGCACAATGCGAACGGAATCTTGCCACCTCTGTGAAGGATAACAAAAAGTCCTTCTACAGATACATCAGCAGCAAAAAAAGGGGCAAGGAAAACATCCATTCTTTACTGGACACGGGTGGGAATATAGTTGTCAAAGATGAAGAAAAGGCTGAGGTATTTAACACCTTCTTTACCTCAGTTTTCAGCAGAAAGACAGGTTACCCTGAAGACGGATGGCTTCTGGAGCTCATAGAAAGTGACATGAATCTAAACAGCCCCCCTGTAATCCAGAAGGACACAGTCAGTGACCTACTGAGATGCTTGGATCCCCACAAGTCTCTGGGACCAGATGGTATCCACCCAAGGGTAATGTAGGAGCTGGCAGAAGAGCTTGCCAAGCCTCTCTCTATCATCTACCAACAGTCCTGGCTCACTGGGGACATCCCAGATGATTGGAAGTTGGCGAATGTCACGCCAATCCACAAAAAGGGCCGGAAAGAGGACCCAGGAAACTACAGGCCCGTCAGCCTGACCTCAGTGCCTGGCAGGGTCATGGAACAGATCATCCTCAGTGCAATCACACAGCACTTGCAGGATGGGCAAGGGATCAGACCCAGCCAGCACGGGTTTAGGAAGGGCAGGTCATGCCTGACCAACCTGATCTCCTTTTATGATCAGGTGACCTGACTGGTGGATGAGGGGAAGGCTGTGGATGTGGTCTACCTGGACTTCAGCAAAGCGTTTGACACCGTCTCCCACAGCATTCTCCTGAAAAAACTATCAGCCCACAGCTTGGACAGGAGCACCCTGTGCTGGGTTAAGAACTGGCTGGAGGGCCGGGCCCAGAGAGTGGTGGTGAACGGGGCTGCATCCAGTTGGCGGCCGGTCACTAGTGGTGTCCCCCAGGGATCAGTGTTGGGCCCAGTTCTGTTCAGTATCTTCATTGATGATTTAGATGAGGGGATTGAGTCCATCATCAGCAAATTCGCAGATGACACTAAGCTGGGGGCGAGTGTCGATCAACTGGAAGGCAGAGGGACCTGGACAGACTGGAGAGTTGGGCTGATTCCAATGGGATGAGGTTTAACACGGCCAAGTGCCGGGTCCTGCACTTTGGACACAACAACCTCATGCAGCGCTACAGGCTGGGGACAGAGTGGCTGGAGAGCAGCCAGGCAGAAAGGGACCTGGGAGTCTGGATCGACAGGAAGCTGAACATGAGCCAGCAGTGTGCCCAGGTGGCCAAGAAAGCCAATGGCATCCTGGCCTGTATCAGGAACAGCGTCGCCAGCAGGTCCAAGGAAGTGATTCTGCCCCTGTACTCAGCCCTGGTGAGGCCACACCTCGAGTACTGTGTCCAGTTCTGGGCCCCCCAGTTCAGGAAGGATATCGAGGTCCTGGAGCAGGTCCAAAAGAGGGCAACCAGGCTGGTGAAGGGACTCGAGCACAGACCCTATGAGGAGAGGCTGAGAGAGCCGGGGTTGTTGAGCCTAAAGAAGAGGCGGCTCAGGGGAGACCTCATCACTCTCTACAACTCCCTGAAAGGAGGGTGTAGCCAGGTGGGAGTTGGTCTCTTTTGCCAAACGACTTTCAACAAGACAAGAGGGCATGGTCTTAAGTTGTGCCAGGGGAAGTTTAGGTTAGATATTAGAAAGAATTTCTTTATGGAAAGAGTGATCCAGCATTGGAATGGGCTGCCCAGTGAAGTGGTGGATTCTCCGTCCCTGGAGATATTTAAAAAGAGACTGGATGTGGCACTCAGTGCCATAGTCTAGCAACTGCAACGGTGGTTCAAGGGTTGGACTCGATGATCTCTGAGGTCCCTTCCAACCCAGCCAATTCTATGATTCTATGAAATTTTCTGTAAATATAAAATAAAAGCCTTCTAGCCAGGAAAGCAAATACCTAGGTTTCGTGCATATAGCCCTGAAAATTCTGATCTGCTACTCCAATGCCCAACACGTGCTTTTCACTAAGAAGTAGTCACTCCCGTGGGAATGTGAGAAGTATTTTCATTTACAGATATTTCTATAATTTTCCATTTTACTGCTTTTCTTCATGCTCTACCCCTGTTCATCCTATCATGATTGCTTTGGGCTGAAGATCTTAACTTTGATATATCTTTCTGTTGTTAATTATAACTTTTCTATATGTGATTCATTATTAACATCTGAAATTTTCCATAGTAGGTGTGATTATTCCTACCTCCCTCCTCTATGAGGCTTCCAGCACAGTCTGTTCTTCCTTCTTTGACTGCCCTTTGACAACTCCAGAGTACTGGATGTATTGCCTCTTTGCCTTCATGCTGTGTGTGCTGTATTGCTGTAGACAAACTGGGATAGAATTAGCAACTGTGGCTTTTCATCTGAATTTACCTCTTTAACCATAGTCATCTAATTCTTTAACCTTCTTTTTACTTTAACTGTATCTCTTAGTTTCATCCTCTATTCTGTGCCCGACTGTCTGATACTGTTGGTATCTGTTGTTATATATTCACTCCTTTGCCCGGCAATCTGCTTATTATTTTGGCTGGATAGTTTGTGTAGTGCTTTTTGTTGTGTATGTTCCTGCAGAAACAACCAGATATTTTATACCTCTTGATCAATTTTATTTAGTTAATCATTATCACTAAATTCTGGTATGTTTTTACTCCTTTTCTTCGCATTTTCTGTTTGTACTTATATGGGTTTTTTTCAATGTCTTTCACATTTTAGGCACAACATAGGCTTTCCCATTGTAGAATGTTCCTCTGAAGGAGACTTTATTCTTTCTAAACCACCAGACACAGGGGGACTGATCTCTTTTGGCACTGTAGCTGAGCAATTGGTGTATGAATTGGGCAATCCTCAGCGCTATCTTTTACCAGATGTCACATGTGACTTTTCTGAAGTTTCCATCACTGAAATTCCAGGTTAGTCCTCTTACATGTTATGAGGTCTGTTTCAATGAATTGGGTCATCAGACTAAAGCAGTTACGTTTCTTCTATGTTATCCCTATGTATTTCTCATTAAATCAGGTCCTTAGAGTGGGATACAATATTAAATTAATTTTTTGAAAGAGTTTTGCTTGACATTCTATTAGAAATCTCAACTGTACTGTTATTTGTGATGCTTACTAACTAATTTAAATCTTTGATCACTACTCCTTTTGCATTTATTGCATGCTTTGCATCTACCAAGCCTTTAAACCATGGTTTTCTTAGGCATTTAGGTGGAACATCTGAAGTGGTAGAAGTTTGCTTAGGTACAGGATTTTCAACCAGAGAATGCCTATTCGAAAAAGTCTGTTTGCTGTCTTCAAAACTCTCAACAGTTGGTAGACTAAAGATGAATATAATGGGTGTTCTGGATTTAGCTTTAAAATCAAAGTAAAACAAAGCAAAAAAACCCCGGGCTTAACAGATTTGAAGATCTGTAAATTGGGTAAGACAGCTTGAAAAAATACTTAGCTACAGTTATTTGAAGTTCATTTTTTACTGCTCCGATATTTGAAATCTTTTTTCATTCTAATGGTACTTATTTATGACAGTATGCCAAATATCTTTATAAAACTTAGAACAATTGAAATCTCAATTTATAAACTTTCTGCGATAAAACTCAAAACACCAAATCATCAAAAATGTTTCACTTCAGTAAAAAAAGTACCATAAAATTGTACAGTAGACCTTCTGCTCATACAGCATAACCAAATGGCAGTCTGATAAGGCCAGCTTGCTGCTCTTAGCCACCAGTCTTTTTTTTTAAAAAAAAAAAGAAACCCTAACCTTCCTATGAACTTTTAGCTTGCAAATGACCCCATATGACATGTTTGAACTTTAAATGAACTTTCACATGAACTTTCAGTTAGCCCTCCTAGAAATATAGCAGATGGAAAATAGGCAGATTTCTTAAATATTTTTAGTTTGAAGTGCTTTGACATGTACACCAGTAATGGGCAAGCTATCTGTTTATGTTTTTGCTGTTTATGTTGCCAATTTTATTATCCTGCTGAATTACTTGCAGTGTTTGAACTGAGAGGTGCTTCTGTTTTCTGTTTGTCAGTGGATGCTGTGTCTTTTGTTTTGCTGTTTTTCTTTTCTTTGTGTTGCTCTTTCATCTGAAACATGAAGCTCATCCAGATCATCATCCAATAGGCATATTGGGCTGTATTGAGTTAAATTAACCTTATGTGAATCTTGCAGAAAGAGTGGCAAAGTTATTTGAGTGAGGTGTAAAATTTCTGCTAGTCACATTCACTTTTGCTGACAGGATCTCATTTGATCTCTTCAGAGTATTTGTGTAAAACTTTGGACTGCTTCCTAAATATTTGCAAGCATAGATTAGGGACAGGTGATCTACAGTGTAATTCTGTCTGTCTGACATGAAGTGCTCATCCTGCACTGCTGGCTAACAAGGAGCACATCTATTGATACTCTCCATTACATCCTTGACTCTGATGGTATGGTAGCACTTCTCTCCAATTTTATTTTGGCATTAATGTTACTAATGCTGAACATGATCATTGCCCTGGAGCATACATTCAGACTGTTCTTTTTCTGTAATTGATAGGAATGCTATAAGTTAAGTTATCCCTTCACTTATTAAGCTATAAGTAAATAACCACTCTCTGATTTCTCATCCTCCTTGTTTTGTTTCTTTGCCAGTTGAAGGACTGCAGTCCACTCCAGCCAACTGCAGTAAATTGTATACTTTGTGTGTGTATGTGGAATAACTGGCTGTTAGGTGGAAAATAACTATTGAGTCTGAAGTCCTAAGACTGCTTTCTGAGTTATGTAATTTTTTCAGCATTCTATTAAAAAGACTCCTTGAAGTAATAAATTTAGTCAACAATTTGCTGTTTATATTTCTAAGGCAGAGAGGACTGTTTCATGAAAGTATCTGTATTCTGTGGCAGTATAGCATTAATGATTTGCTTTTTAGTAAAGTGCATTTGCTTAATATAGATTAATATAGATTCACCATAGATTAATGTCTTTGAAGTTATGTTGAGGAATCTTAATTTTTTTTTTAACCTCTATAGGTTTTGATGGTGGAGCAGTGAAAGTTCTTGGAGCAAAAGGGTCACCTCCTTCACCATTTTATAAGGTATTGTCTCATTTATCTTATTTATAAGGTATTATCTCAATCTGTGGAGCCTGAAATACTCTGCTGGAACCTGTACTTGTAGTGAAATTGTGAAATTTTGTTTGTTACTCTGGTCTACTATGGATTCAAGTGTCCTGAATGGCTACTATAGTAATACAGTTCTGATGAAGTCCCACTAGGGCTCATTCCTTTTTTAAATTAAACTACTGCCAGAACTGACTTATTCAGAAGCAAGGTTGAGATCAGAAATTACCTGCTTAGCACAGCCATACTAAAAGTGAGTTAACCTAAACAGGAAATTGTGCTAATAGTTCTGTTTAATAATGCGATATATGCCTGAGCACAGTTTTTCTTAGAAATGTTTTCCTGCGTTTTAAAAATATTGGTGACACTTTTAAAACCAGTTTTATATAAGATAGAATTTCAGTTTTTAAAGACAGAGTATTCAGAGATAAATAATAATACTGCCAAATCAGGCTTGGTTTTGGTGAGTTGTAAAGTAAGAATAGAAGAGTTCTCTAAAAGCTCCATAATTGAAGCATACTGACAAAGTGTTTTTAGAATCCAGTAGTATACCACGGGTCACTTTCCACATGCACTTAGTAAGTCTTTAATTTCTGTCAGCTTTCTAATTATCTAGCAATCACATTTCTATTTGCCTTATGAGAGAGGAGCTTGGTATTTTAAAAGTATTGTAGGAGTGTAGTCTGAACATTGCTTTCTCTAAATTGTCACCTAATATAATAAAATATTCTTTTTTGCTGTTCTGTTTTCACAGGCAACTTGCAGTTTCAGTACATTATTGTCAGCTTTTTGCCTTTCCTCAAAATTTTAATTTTTAGTTCAAGAGTTCCAGTTACAGACAAAAAATTTCCTCTTTCCAAGTGATCTGTGTATGCAGTATCTGCATCTCAGAAAAACTTAATCTGAAACTGTATTCTTTGTTTGAAAAAACAAAAGAATCTTAAATTTTAAATTAGAAGCATGTTTCTAAAAGATGTTTAGTTTTTAAAATAAGGCTTACAGTTTAATCGATGTTTTTGATGGAGAAGTTAGGGTAGAACTAATTCCTAAATATTACATGGTATAAAGAGTATATTTTTGTACAAAAAATAATTCCATCAATCAAATGATAGCTATGCTAATCTTACTCTTCCTGCAGTTAATAGTGGCACCTGACATGGGCAAATACAGAAGGCAGGGCATGTGCAAAGCAGGAAACAGAATAATGAATTTTCGCATTTGATTTTTAAAATTCTGCTTAACATATAGATAATTATTGTCAGATAGCATTTGCAGCATATTAGTACTGAATCCAGTGTAATTTCATGATCCCTTTTTTGTTAGGTAAATGCTGCTTACCTTGATGGCTTCAGAGCTACTGCTGTCTGTCCAGTGGGAGGTCCAAAGGCAGTACAGAAAGGAAAACTCACTGCAGAAAGTATTCTGAAAAGGTTGGTGTCTGAGTCTTCAGAGGGGTTTTGGCATTTTTTTTTTTTTCAGAGATGATGAAACTAGAACTGGCCACCTTGTAAGAACCCTAGGAGATTATAATATTCCATCTGTGAGGAGATTTCAAGGCTTAAGTAGCCTGTTTAGGAAACAGGTTACTTTTTTCAGCTGTTTCTAACATATAACTACACTTCAGCTACATTTGATAAAGTGAGAAGGGTCTCAGTTATTTTTGAAAATAGATGGCTGGACAGCAGGAAGAAAAACAAATTAATGGGTAAAAAGCTGTGATTCAGGTTTAGATTTATTAGGTGCCAGAGAGAAACCCATATAAAACTACTTTTTCCTGATTTTCACAGAACTTTTTAGCAAAAGTGTCAGTGCTATGAAATGTAGGCAGTTTACCAACTTTGGGTATTAAACAAAATTATCTTAATATCTTGTAAAATGTGACTGATTATTTTGTTTGCTAGAAGAATTTTAAAATTGCAAGATAGCCTGATAAACCTTTAGTCTCATTGTTGTGCCCCAGTATATTTGGGCGAGAAGGGATTCCTCTCAAGTATAGTTCTAAGAAGTCTCTGAGAACTTATTCCAGTAGCCCCAGTTGTTCTGGTTAGGAGATGTAGCTCCTAACTTAAAACACAAGTTTTTCTGTGGACTGAGAGTTACTTCTTGCTCATGTGCCCATGTACAACACTTTAACCAAACGGAGGAGGCTGTCTGACTTCCCTCAAGAGACACAGCAGATGAGAGTGGGCTGATACAGGATGTGTAATTAAGCTATGGAATCCTTTTTTTGGAGTGGTGTAAATGCTGTGTGTCTAAGAGATACTCATAAAACTAGTGAAGCAAAAAGAAACCTTCAAGAGCCGTTAAATATAAAGATGCAGGGACTCGAAGTCTCTGAAAAGCAACCTTATGGAAGCTAGGTGATGATTTTGAGGAAACAACCCATAATGGTATATTTTCTCTGTCATGTTTGCTCCTGGACATAATTTCAGACTGGACTACATGAATCTTTTGTTTGACTGAAACTGCTTGTGGTGCTGTTGCTTCTGTAGCCACAAGAAAATTAATTGAGCCTGCTTACTGTGCTGTCCTGAATAATTTTGAGAAGAGAGCTGATGGAAGATAGCCAGGACTGGTTAACTGGCATGAGAAGTGGCCTCTAGCCCGTGTGGCATGCCCAGAGCACCTGCTCTTTTTCTCTGCATTGAAAATCACAAAATACAGTATTGCCCAGCAATGAATTCTCCATCTCAAACACAGTCTTCAAAAGCTTAACGTGTGTGGAATTGTTTATTCAGCATGTTCAAAAGATTTTTTTATAGCAACCCAGATACAGAGTGAAAGTTAAGCTATGCTGATCACTGTCAGAAAATGCTCTACCACCAACTACATCTCTTAGGCAGCTCTGACTTCAGATTTGCACAAATTCCTTTTGCAAGAGAATGTCTTTAAGGGCATGATCTTTTGAGTGGTCAGCTTCCAGTCTAGTCTAGATTAAATTCTTCCCTGGAGTCTCTAGTGACAACAGGTACAAAATAAGTTGCACAAATTTGAGGTGCTTCAATTGTACAGGTCAGATTAGTTGGCAGCCTAAGACATTAAGCAGTTTGGGCAGCTTGTAACATGACTTCTTTTTGCTTCTTTCTTACATGCATCTCCATTATTTGTTTGTTCATTTTTGAAAGCAGGAAATATTTGACAGTCGGTGTATGAAAAACTCTCTTTGGAGTAGTCTTTGGTATCCTGTTAGTTTTGATGGTCTCTGTTGCATTACCAGACATGTTAAAAGACTAAAAATTTTCCACAGAACATTTTTTTAACTCTGGTATATCTAATAGTAGTATTTGTAGAAAAATAACTTAAAATACCTTACTGCAGACATGGTTTTACAAATTAGGATACCTTAAATCAAGTATCTGTCCTTTTTGTGTTCATCAAAGGAAAGATTACTTCATTTGTGGTGTGTGGATCACCTTCATCTGTTTATAGCAAGATGATTGGTAATATTGGAAGATTGTTGAGAAAAAAGTTTAGGGGCTTCAGAGTTTAACTTATTTTTCCAATCTCCAATGTGTTAATAAATAGGACTATTTTTAATTATTGGATTATTTTAAAACTTTTTAACTTTTTAACAGCATTTTTAATTTATTTTGGACTTCATATTATTTTTATTTTTAAATATCAAAGTAATTTCCAGTTCTGAGAGTTCTGCTTGAGAGTTGGGCTGTTTTCTAAGAGGTGTTGCTAATAGCCTATTTAATCCAGATCTAATTATTTGTCAAAACCCAGTATTAATTCCTGTCTCTCTTAAAGCAGTGTGTGCTTTCACAGTGTGTAAAAATAAGGTAATTTTCATCCCCATTATTAATCATGAATGGACAAGCTTGGCACTCTTGATACCATTGGCTTTTGGTGGAAATATCCTTACAGGAAGAGCTTGAGATTTCAGTGCCAGACTGGAAGCATGAGTAACAAAGAAATGTTCTCGTTAAAAAGTTTATCTATTTTTTGGCATTTGAGTAATATGTTCATTAATCCAAAATAAATACCTTTAAAGTTGAAATAAAAATTCCATCTTCAGTTTGATTTTTCTGCATTGATTCCTGTGATATTAATAATGGGTTAGTTTCCTGTATTTATTAGTAGTTCATTGTGCCTTACATCAGGAACAGTTAAGAACTGAATTGCCAGTATAAAAATGAGGAAAAGATTGCATATGCAGTAATCACATTCCCAGCTGTATTTGTTTTGAAGATAAAAGTAAGATCTGATATTCACTTATTTGTCTTTGCCTGTCATCTTTCAAATAACTTGAATAAACAAAAGGCTCAATTTGAAACCTAGGGATATATGCAGAGGCATAACTTCCTTGTCAGTAATTGCTTTATTTGTAGTATTCAGATATATTTGTTTAGTGTAAAGTATTCCTAGTCCAGTTTCCATGGCAGAGTTAACTCCTGTGGAACACACAGGGTTACTTCAGATGAGAAGATAATCTTTTTGAGGCAGTTTACTAATAAAAAAAAATCATTTGTTGCAGGACTCGTCTTATTTTCAGTCAGCTTGGGTATGAAGATTACAGTGCAGTTAACATACAGGTTTTAGGGTCTGAAGATACATATGGACCTCATGCTAGAAGGAGTATAGATGGTGTAAGTATTCAGTGGAGTGTTCTTAAACTTTTACTGACCTCTCTTAATCTCTCGATGTTATCTTTTCTACAACTTTTAAGGAAGTCACTATCCTCTAGGGAATTTCACCCTGTCATCTTGCAAAGAACTCAGTGTCACTACTTAGTGTACAAAATTAACACTGACAAGGTCCTTACAGTATTGTGTCTTCCAGAGCACTGATATGAAATCTTAGGAAAATTATGTTGCAGCCTCTTCTGATTTTATTCATCTAAAGAAATACCATGTCATAGAAGTTCTTACGATGTAGATTTAAATTGTGTTAGCCAAAAGACCACATTATAAAGGCTGCAGAGTTAGGAAATGGAAGAATTGTTCTTACCAGTGCAACTTTAAGATTGTGTAACAATCTTCAGCTATGTAACTCTGCATCATATTTTGTTACTTTATGAATTCATATATAACAATGTGAATTATGGCCATAGCCACTGCAGCTGTGATATCAGTGGTCTGTTTTCCTTATCTGGAATATAAAACTCCTTTTTAAATGAAAAAGAATGTAAATCTTGTCCTCACTTACATGCATGTAATTATTTAGCTAGCTTTGTTTGTTCCAAAACAGTAGCATCTGATTCATCAGTGGCAGTCTTGCAGAACTCTTAAGGTATGTGTGGCAAAAATGAGCTCTGAGTTTTATCTTAGGAACTCCAACACTTAAAATAGCTGATATTTTGTAGGTGTAGGAAATAAAAACATGATGTGGTGAAGAACTGTGAGCTTTTTGCTATAGAAACCAATTTCTTAGAAATTGGGCAAGTTGTACCTAGAGCTGCTCATTTTGGTGCTTGGGCTTCAGTTTCATTCCACACAGTAGTAAGGGTTGCTTCCTGATGAACCAGCTTTATGATGTGGTCTTTTTCCTTTTAGAGCCCTAAAACCTCCAATGATAACATTGTAGAATCAAAATTTTGAAACATAGGAGCAGATGGTCCAGATGTTGAATTTGTCTGTCTTCTATACGTAGAGAGTATTCTGTCTTGTTTTACAGAGTGAATAATAATTTTGAAAAAGGAGCAGTTTCTTCTCCCATTTTGCTCAGTTTACCTTTTTTATGGTAGATGAAATTTTTTTTCCATGTGGTAAGGAATATTTGTAGTATTTTCATATTTCCAGCCTTAGTTCCCAGGTCTTAGAGTGAAAGTAAATAGAATGTTATCTCCATTCCTTGTGCTTCCCATGCATGCCTGAAATAGGATGTGAGAGCTGAGGCTGAAATTCAGGAAATGGCTCTATTACCTTCTCCCTTCACTCAGTTCCTCCAGCAGTACAGAAAAAACTAACCAGAATTTTCATCTAGAAAAGCAGTCATAGTAACTTGAGAAAAAAGAGTAGGGCTTTTCTTTTATATTTAAAATACAAAATCACTGAATATTTAATAACACATCTACCCATTGGGCCTTCAGTTAGGAATAATGTAGTCTCATAAATGCTCTTTCCTACTGTGTCTTTCGATACAGAATTAGACTTGGTTGTCTGGGTTGCAAATAACAGTGCTGAAAACCAGAACCATGCTATGTTAGGCAGCGTATTAACACATAAGGAAAACAGTTCTTACTTTGAAGATTCTACCATTTAAATTTAAAGAGGAGAAGCAAATATGTATGTGAATACCAAGACAGAATTATTTGAACAGTATTTGGAGCTCTGTGTGGATACCTGGTGTGGCAGGACTCACAGACAGGTCTGTCAGGGTGGCTGCAGAAGTTTTGCCTTTGCATCTCTGAGATCTCTGTGTATCTGAGGCTTATGGAAGCCTTTGCACTGGAGTTGGTGTGTGGAGTATTGGTTGTTCCTGACAACAGAAAGTATCTTTTGAGAAATCAAGATATTTTTCCATTCTTTCTCAGTCTTCCCTGGCTGCTTCCCTGGTTGCTGCTTGCCACCCTGACAGCTTTACTTTGCCAGCAGCAGCCCAGCATGAGCAGGAAAGGAACCTGAATCAGCACTGAGTAACCACAGTGGTGGCTGATTTTTAGTTAGCTCCTGCTTTGTGGTTTTCTGTTGGGGATAAAGAAGGGGTTAGGACAGTGTCACAGCATTAATGGCTTCGTGATTAGGGAATACTGGATGTGTTTTATGCCAAAAGTACCATCAGTTATTAGATGTTGCTAAAAATTGTATGTGCTATGTCACTTGGTTTCCTACTAACCTGCTGTTAACCAATTTGCTACATATTATTAAGACCTGGTGCAGTATAACTTTGTTTTGCTATTTTTTTGTTTTAATTATGATACTATAAATAACTTCAAAATAGCCTATATGTCCTGTTTTGATACTGGATTCACCAACTCCAAATTCATCTTATTTCAGGATTCAGCTTATTAGTTTCATACACCACTACATCTTGCATCTGAGGGCAAGGATACAAACTTAGAACTTAAATGAAATGTTCAAAACATGATACAGTTGAGAACCAGGCAGCATATATGAATGCATGAGTATGTTTTCTGCAACAGTATTTTCTGTTAATTATTATTTGTATTAGTTTAATGAAAAGCCTGTGTGGCATGGCTGCATATTTTCTGTGTAGCAACAATTTTCAAAACAATAGTTAAATTGCTTTCTTATTCATATTATCTTGATCAGGACATCTGATTCTGTATTCATAGAAGGAAATTTCTGTCATCTCAGTGATACATGATCTGATAGAGTAACATAATCTCTTCTACCTTGTCTTTACTAGATTTTTATTTTAGGGTTTCCCTACATGGGTATCAAGATAAACTAATGAAAATTCCAGTTGATTTTACAAGATTTCCTAGATGATCATATTGTGACAAGTATTTTCCAGGCTGGAAAATGAAGACTGAGCACTGAACTCTGTGTCTCCCTGTTGAGTATATCACACTTAGGAAAGAAAAAAGCTGTTATACTTATTATTATAGTACGTCAGAGTTACCTCTGTGTGGATATGCTACTACAGAAGGAAGCAGAGAAAAATCATTTTTCAGCTTCATGAATGTTTAGGACAGACTTAAAGATACTAATCCCAGAAGAGCCTTCATTATTGGGTTTTAGCTGATCACCAGCTGTAAGTTCAGGACGTTCTCCTTGCTTGGTTTAAACTGACATAAGTGAGCTTGTTCACATTGGGATTTTGCTGTGTATTTGAGTTGGATAAGAGGATTTAGTAGGCTGTTAACATAATGGTCTCTTTGGGATACTCTTACAGTAGCCAAAATACTTGGTGCAGCATATTGTAACACGATGATAAACACCATTTCAGGAGCTGCTAGTAGGAAGTACATCCATGTTCCTGCATTGCTGAAGTGACTTAAATTCCTGAAATTGATTTAAGGTTTTTGAATGTTGACATGTTAAAGGGTATTGCTATTTGGGGAAAAAAAGAACTGTACGCACACAAAAAAATAGTAGTGCTATGCAAGGCTATGGAGTTTCAAAAGTTAGTATTCAATTTGGTGGTTTATGTAATTTTTTTAAAGAATGCAGCTTCACTGAAAGATAAGCAATTAAAATAAGTAGCTCTAGACTTAGAAAATGTGTTTTAAAAGGGGTAATGTACGAGTCCAGATTCAGCATGTAGTTTTTCAGCTTATCCTTAAGAGAAAAAAAATTTTTTTTTACAGTTTGAAATGTTAAGTATTAAAATTTTATGAGGGTGGGGAGGGAAGACTGTTTTGTTGTGATACTGTTAAATTTCCTAGAATTCTGAGTAAATAGGTGTTTTGTTAGGTGTAATAATCTAGCATATTTTTTTTAACTGTAAACACTGCCAGCTATGTAAATTGGTAATTGCTTCAAGTAATTTTAGAACTGATTTTGACCCCTAGTTCTTGAAATCATTGACACCCATTCAACTTAGGGTAATGAATAAACATCAAAACACATGTCAAGATAGAAGAGATGTGGATTTGTTTGACCTCAGTTTTAATTCACTTACTCTAACAATTGCCTGCATATAGTATCAGCCTCAAGGTGTTTATCTTTTCTCTCCTGTTTTTATTTATTAAAGACGAGATGCTATTGATGGGGAAAAGGTTCTTCTGTATTTTTAGTGTTAAGTAATGAAAAATCTGATGCTGTGTCAGGTGATGCTTTTCCTTAACCCAGAGGAAGAAGAACTCCTTTAACGAGTCATTGGTCTGTTCTTCTCCGACCAAAATAATGGGTTCTCTCTGCTCCACACCTCAAACCCGTTGTTTTGAAGTTGGAGCTCTTGAATTCTAGCAGCATCTGTGTCCTTCCCATCTGCTAAGTATTTAATCTCTGATATTTTCAGAACTGTCCCTGGTTTGTGTATCTCTAAAGAAGTACACTTTTTGTTAAAAATTCTTAAAAGTGTTACACTATGAGGAAAACTATTGCTGTAAAATATTCTTCAAGATTTTATGAACTATTGGGAAGCTATTAAATGCTTCAGAAATTATTATATGTAAGGAAGAACATTGGAATAAACTAAAAATTGGTTATTTACTCATCTATATTTATATATATATATATGCTATAGCAAACATCTGGCATAGATTGAGAAAGGCTTGAATCTTCCAAAAATCCAGCTGTGATTTTCTTCCAGAAAATGGCCTCTTTAGTGTCCTAAGTATCTCTGTGTTCAATTTTCCTTTGCTTTTCTACATTTTTAGTGGAACAGCTACCAAATCTACAAGAATTCTTTTAGGTGGGGTATTCAGACAGTTGAAAAATCCTCTGAGCTCTGTAGAATAACACAGAAAAACTCACCCTAAACTTTGGTAATGCTCTCATGCTCTCCTGAAGTGCATCCTGTCCTGTTGACCTTAAAAGGGACATGAAAAAATTCCTTGGGTGTCTTGTAGTCAATCTCCTTTTCTTTGAATTTTACATTGGTAAGCCAAGAAGTTCATGTAAAATTATCAAAGAACCTTTGGAAATTTTCTTTATGCTCATTAACAAAAAAAAAAAAATCTGACTTTCAGAGAGCTGACTGCTGGAGAAAGGAAATACTTTGCTGCAGAGCTTCATATCTGAATTAAAGCTGTGAAGGAAACTCCTGACCAGTTGATTTTTGAGATCTTGTGCAGTTCCTTTTTGTATCTGTGATGGAAATAATTGTCCTAAAGCACAAGGACAACCAAGAGACACTTAGGCACAGACCTGTATTTAAAGCAGGTTTGAATCTCTAAAAATGTTAAAGGTAAACTAAAAGTGGTGCTTACTGGTGGATGCAAGTTTTTAAATACAAACAATCTTTTCCCTCAGTGAGACCTAATTTTCACTCTAAGGCTTTTGCCAGTGTATTTATTCCAGTGGTAGATCTTACAGAAAATACATTTTTAGACAAGTAAAATCTTAACTGAGAGAGACTACTTTTCTGCAAGAGTGGGTATCTTAGTTGGCTGTAGAGAAGGGAGCAGAGTACTGGTTGAGTTTACCTTTAGAAGAGTGGTTTCTCTCTTCCATGGAAGTGTGGCTGCTTTTACATGTTCTATTCTCCCTTCTAACTCTCAAGGATGACGTTTGAATTATGCTCCATGAGCAGATGTGCTTATTTCTGATGAAAAGAGAAGGAAACTTGACTCTCTGGCTTGACCCTAAAGTATTCTCAGTGCAATTAAGAGGAAAGTTTGTTTGCCAATTCCACTGAAAGTGGAAGCAAAGTATTTAGTTTCTTATCTAGTACTGTTATAATTATTTGAGGAGTGAGCGTTAAACATTTCCATTAGATTTAACTTGAATACTGAGTGACTGTTATTTTTCATAAAATGAACTCAAATTCTGCCTCTAAGCTAATTAATTTCTAGTTTTTTGAAGCAGGGACCTCGGGAAGCTGTTATTTGGCTTGCTGTACACCATAAACAGAAAGAAGCTGTAGAAATCTTCTCCAGAGAGATTGCACCAGCTGGAACTGGAATGGGTAAATATTTAATATTTGCTGTTTAACATTTAAGAATTCTAAAGCTTTTTGGTTAGGTTTGGTTTGGGTTTTTTTAACCTGAGCATTACTCGCACCCAGAGACCTAGTCATGTTCAGCTTCATTGTACTGTTCATAGTGAAATGTTAATTTTTTAAAAGGTATTTATGTTACATGTAGAAATGGCACCTGCAGATATTAGCAAAATTATGAAAGTTCCAAAAATCCACCTTTTGATTCCTTGAAGAATTTTTTTCTATTGCTTTCTATCCCTTCCTGCCTTTTTTCCTTTTCCTCATTTGTTTTGTTTTCCTGCCCATGTTGTTATACTCTGTTTTACCATGTTATTAACACTCTTAGACTTCAGTGACAATAAACATTAAGAATGTTATTCAGCTGGGAAAAAAATATCATATTGTCTGCAGTTTATGAAGAGCTGTACAGTTTGAGGAATTTGAAGATTCTTTTCAGCATGTGGTTATCTGATGCTGTAGCAAAGGATTTTTGTAGATACTACTGTACTTCTAACTGCTTTAATGTGTAGCTGCTTGTGTAGGTAATTAGAACTTTCAAATTCAATTCAAAACTTTTTAATACAATATTGCAGTGAGAATGCTAATGACCTTCATCTAGTCCTTTATCAGAGTGCATGTTAAGTACCCAACTTAAATTCTGATCTTGCACCACGAAGTCTAAACTCAAGTTAATCTGACTTGAACATTTATTTTTTTATTAATTTGTAGTATATTGCAACTATTGTAACTTTTTTTTTTTTATTGACCTGTGAGGCAAGGTCAAAATAGTCTAATTTAATTGTGTCTTAGTTTTGAGTGTTTATTTTAAGGGTCACCCAGCATGAAATGACACTTGCAAATGTTTGTTCCCAAAGAAGAAACTTGAAGTTTTTCATAAAACGGTCACTGGATCCTCTTCCCTTTCTAGGAAGACCTGCTGGGTTTTTTTGAGTAGCCTTTTTTCTTTCTTCTTTTATTTTTGTCTTCCTCTCCAAAGTCACTTCCATGTCACCATTATATCCATCTCCGTTGTAAGTAGCACATTCATGTGTTGTGATTTGCTGCTTACATTATGGATATTAATTCATTTTTTAATTATCTATTTAAAACTTGGACAGCTTTTTTTGAGGACAAGAGCTCAGATATTTTGCATCTACAGATCTTATGTAAGAATATATTGAGCGTTTACGTAGATCTTTACAGCTAAATTACATGACCTTAACCAGAACTGTCTTGCAGTTATGAAACTAATAAATGTTTTCTTTTTACTGGATTCAAAACTGTATGGATGAGTGCACATTCGGTGTTGTAGTCTTTACAATGGCAGCAGGGTGGGTCTGTTTGTCATTTTTTGAAGTTGTGTCTACAGATCATGTAGAACTAATTGGGAATATTCAATATGATAATTTTTTATGATTTAGCAATTCTGAAGGCTGGCTGTTACAATAGCATTCAGCACAAATCTAAGTTGCTTCTCAAGACTGCTTTTTCTAATGAATGAAAGATGGCATTTTCACAGCTGGACCAAACTACCATTTCTATGTATTAATTAGGGATACATAATTGGTTTCTCCTTTTGCATTATTCAAGTAGACTATGTAACAGACCTGGAAGTAAAGAGCTATGCTTATTCTTTATTTTATGTATGCATAGGCAATCCCCTAGCAAACATCTTTTTAACCAAAGAAAAGCTGGGTGTATTAAAACGATTTCTGATTTGGTAGAGCTGAAGCTAGTAGATGTCTGCTTGTCTCCATATTCTTAATCTGTGCTGCTTTTATAAAGCAACTCCTGGATATGAACATTGTTTGAAGTCTGAAAGTGCTAGGATTCTTAAGGCTTCAGTTTTGCCTTTCAGTGTCATGAATGAAAAGTCAAAAACCTGTGATACCTGGGTTGGGTGGAGCATGCAAATTATTGAAACTGAGTTACCATGGTATTTGTATGTGACACTTATGTCTTAGTGGCTGGCAAGCTTTCAGTTCATATTATCAGGGCTCTTTGTAATGAAACAGATGTGATCCTGTGTAGCATCAAGTTAAGCCGTCTGTGTAGTTTTTTTACCCTAAAGGAACAGTTTAGACTGTTTAGAACATGCTGTAGCAGTTATCCTCTAAAACAATACAATAAAAAAACCCAAAAAACAAAAACCCAACTGTTTTAATTTATAGAAATTCTAGTAATGAGCAGCAGCTGGGAAGAACATACTCCTGGAATCATCTGGAGCATCTGGTGATAAATAAGACTTTTGCTTGCCAGGTACAGAACTGCAGCAAGGTTTTTGGCCTCCATGCCAAATGAGTAGTGTCAGAGGGTATCAGAGCTGTTTACTGACATGCTTCCAAATGCTCGAACAGCCCCACAAATAATAATGTTTTTAATTTGTTTAGAATATATTGAGAATGCTTCATACAATCAGTTCTTTCAGTTGCTGTTGTTTGGTAGATTTCTGTATTACTTGCACAGATAAAGTTGATGTTTGCTGAGAAGGGTCATACTCAAGATCTAAATGCTTAGTAGGCTGCTTGTTGATATGAAATACTTCTAAAGCAGTGGTTCTGAAGAGTCTTTCTTCTTATTTTCTTCAGTAAGACTTAGGAAGAAAAAAAAAAAAAAAAAAGCTCAGTGCTGCCAAATAATAATTAGTGGTTTAGTAATAACTGAATCAGCTTAACGATGCTTAGTTTCTGACAGTGCTGTAGGGTGCCAGAATTTGCTGTGAAAAGCAGAATAAGGAGTGCTCACTACTTGTCTTGAAACACAGAGCTCCATAGGCAAGACTTAAAGTAAAACTCCAACTTGATAGATGTACAATGACCTTGGGAACTGAAGCCAGAACAACGATGGTTCTGCTTTTCCTGTAAGAAGCACTAGAGAGGGACTTTACCAATGTTAGGGGAGTCAGGCTGGCTCAAATTTCGGAATAGGGAGTAGAGGAGAAGAGAGAGAGAAAGGATTTCCTTTTGATGGTTTGAACAGAGGTGGGAAGCCTTAAGAGCTCCTGCTCTGGTCCAGTGCTGCTGTATTAGAAGCAGCATCCTAGATGTGTTTGTGCTCTGCAAAATAGACTGCCAAGTCCAGTTGTTAAACCATGTTCATAAGCACCACATCTTTAGATATTTTAAACACCTCCAGGGATGGGGATTCAACCCTCCTCTCTGATCAGCCTGTTCCAGTGTTTAATTACATTTCTGGTTTAGAAGTTGCTTCTGAAACCAAATCTAAACCTCCCCTGGCTTGAGACCATTTCTTCTTGTGCTGTGACTTGTTATGAGGGAGAAAAGACCAGCCCACTGCAGCCTCCTTTCAGGTACCTGTAGAGAGCCATAAGGTCTCACTTCAGCTTCCTTTTCTCCAGGCTGAACAGTCCCAGTTCCCTCAGACACTCCTTGTTGAACTTGTTCTCCAGGCCCTTCACCTTGCCCTTCTCTGGACTCTTCTCCAACACCTCCATGCCTTTCTTGTACTTAGGGGCCCAAAACTCAACACAGCATTTAAAGTGCAGCCTCACCCTCAGCCTCACTCAGTGCTGAGTACAGGGGACAATCACACAGTCTGTCATGGTTGAAAATGACCTCACGATCACTGCATCCAACCATCAGCACCCATCCACAAAAAAAAAAAAAAATTAAAAACAACAACAACAACAAAACCCTCACCATGCCCACTGGAATATGTCCTGAAGTGCTGCATCTACACGGGTTTTGAATACCTCTAGAGATGGTGATGCCACCACTTCCCTGGGTAGCCCATTTCAGTATCTGACTACTCTGTCAGTAAAGAAGGTCTTCCCAATATCTTAGAAGAACTTAGAAGTTCTTCATCTAAACCTCCCCTGGTGCAACTTCAGGCCATTTCCTCCTGTCCTATCATTATTGACTTGAGAGAAGTGGCCAGCACCCACTTCACTATAACCTCCTTTTAGATAGTTGGAGAGAGTGATGAGGTCTCCTCCCTGCCTTCTTTTTTCCAAAATAAACAATCCCAGTTCCCTCAGCCTGATCTCACAGGACTTGCTCTCCAGATCCTCCACCAGCTTGCTTGCCCTTCTCTGAACTCTCTCCAGCACCTCAATGCCATTCTTGTCATGAGGGGCCCAGGACTGAGCACAATACTTGGGGTGCAGCCTCCCCAGTGCCAGCAGAGGGGGACAGGAGCTTCCCTTCTGCTGCCCACACTATTCCTGATACCAGCCAGGGTGGTGTTGGCTTTCTTGGGCACCTGGGCACACTGCTGGCTCATCTTCAGCTGGATGTCAACCAACACCCCCAGGGCCTTTTCTGACAGGCAACTTTCCAGCCTGTCCCATGGGGTGGGATTATTGTGACCAAAGTGCAGGACATGGTACTTGGCCTTGAACCTCCTGCAGTTTGCCTCAGCTCATCCATGCATCCTGTCCTGCTGGCCACACTCTCTGATACAAGCAGTTGTAGCAGTTGTTGGAGACCAGTGGAGCACATGAGTGTACTTGCACAGAAGTCTTCTGAAGTACTATTAAAATTGCAAATGAGATTCTTAAGGCCAAAGAAGAATTTGATCTTCCTGTATATAGACATGCCATACATTAGAGAGTGATTTCTTGTTTATTTTCTGTTTGGAATGGAAGTCTTTTACTGTAAACTTCTGTGGAGCTTGGTATTTAGTTTGTTAGTGTGAGTACTTAGTTTCAATTTGTATTATGCTCTTCTGAAGGGTTTAAAGCAATACAATCTATTAAAAAAAAAAGAAAGACTGACACACATAGTCAAATATTTGTATCTTTTTTTTTGCATTTCACATCTGAGTTTGTTAAACTTTTAGTTGGTAAAAGTATGTTTTCTGTTTATTTCTCAGGTTTTTTAATAACAAACTGCAAGCTGGTTTTGTTCAATGCATGTATGGTCTCCTGAAAAACACCAAAGCTTGAGGTGTGTCTGTAATGTTCAGTCTTAATAGCAAGATCTTTGGAGCTATTTTCCTGCTCTATAAAGTGAGCTTTTTCAATACTTGGCTGTGAAGTATCTTAGATACACAGGCTCAGATTTTTAAACCTGTAGTAGCCTGTAGGAGTTCAGGGCGGTTCTGCAAAGTTCTGTATTGCCCACTCTGTAGAAATTCATCCTCACTTCATAAACACCAGCAATCACAGACTAGGTTTGTACTGCTCAGTGAAAATGTCTTCATTATGTGTAGTCCAGGCATCCATATGGTTAGCATTTAAATAATTTGTGCTGGTGCAGTCTATTTATTTTGTCTTCCTTAAATCAGATATTTTATTCTGAGTAAAATGCTGTGCAGAAGAGGCTCATGAAGAGCCTTGTGGGAAACTGGCATTTATAGTTTAATAGGAGTTCAGTAGCTAAGTAATGTTCTACTAATAGCTGAAATCATGTGCTGACCCTTATTGCACATGAAAATGACCGGAGTTTGACATCAAGATGACAGCTGGTTAATACAACTTGAGATTTTAAAGTGCTTGAGTATATGTAAATATTATGACTGATCTCCTAAGCGTGTTGGAAGATACTTGCAGAAATGACCTTGTTCTAACAGTTTACTGTAGCTCCCAGTTTATCTTCTGCAATAGTATTCTCAAAATATCTCCTGTCTGAGGATATAAAATAATTAAGAATGTATAACTGACCCCTGTAAAAACTCAACTACATGGCTAGAACTGTTGAATATAAAACCTTGGGTTTCATGTTTGCCTAGTTCTGTCACTTTACAGGCATTATTTTTGAGACTTGTCAATTTTTTGTATATAAGTACGTACTTCATCCCTTAGAATATGCAGTAAATAACCTTTTGGTTGAGCTAATTCAGTCACTAGAAGTATAACAGACAATCCATTTACAGTCAAAAACTGTAAGATGGTGGAGCAAGAGACATTGCATTTGAGACTTCATGAAGTGCCAAAGAAAGAAGTGTCACCTTTTGAATTTAAAGTAGCTAGAGCTTTTTAGATTTCCACTAGACAGAGCATTTTCGTGCTTTTTTTAGTCCAAAATATTTTACAAAATATTCATTGCAGTCTATCGTCTTTCTTTCATATATTGCATAATATTTTATTCTGTTGAAAAATACACAAATTTGTATGCAAATATTTATTGGTTTTGACAGAAGTAGGTTAAAGAATAAGAAATAATAAGACAAAATTGGGTGTGACCATTAAAGTAGGATTTGAATAGGACAGAGGAGCTATTAAAGAGGGAAAACTTAAGGCTCTCAGACCATTAGAAAATTCAGCAGGGAATTACAAGAGCCGGAAGGAATGAAGCTCGTTCTTCTGGGAATTTGTGTCCTGTAGGTTGCTTGCAGGTTCCAGATGGAGCTTTTCCTCCCGTGGGGAATTTTGCAGGCAGTCATATCTGTGGCATAGATTATAATATATTAGAATATAGTGAAATTGAAATTAGGTACCTGTTTGGGCCCATTTCAAGCATTCTTTTTGCCAGGGCTGGTTTTCAGTGGATCCACTCCCTGAAATGCTTGCATGAATACTGGAGCTGGTGCAGGGGAGGGGAGAAAAATGAGTGACAGAGAAAGAGGAGGGGGCAGCTGTGACAGCCCTGGTTGAGAGCAGCATTGGTTTTCCCAAAGCTCTTTTTTGCCTGCTACCGCTGTTCATGCAATTTTTCAGAAAATTGCTGCCATTTCCATCATAACATACAGGAGTTTTAGCATTTACAAGTCTGGCATTGGATGAGTTTTATATCAGACAAATACTATACCTAGAGATGAACATGAATAGTTCATAAAGAGTAAAAGGAAGGTCTGAAAGGCATTTAGCTCCTTTTGCAGTGCATCACTTTTGTGCTATTCTGAGTCACAGAAGCTGGCAGATAGTAGTGACGAGCTGTTCATCAACTTGAAGTGAAACAACTTGTTCAAGAGTGGCAGATGGGGTGATGTTGTGCTTAGTGGTGCTTTTTCTGCTTTGAGAGACTAATGAATGGAGCTCTGAGCAAGAAGTGGTCATGTAAAGTTCCTGGGAAAGGAGATCAACAGCTTCAATTTAGCTGATAATCTTCCTGACTTGATACTGCAGCCTGGGTGATGCTCTCTACAAGTCTGGCAAGTTATTCATGTTATTGTACAGAAAGGTAAACTCTCCTTTGGGAAAGGAGGGAGGGCGAGCCTCTGTGTAGGTATGTAGGCGAGCAGAGTAAAGTAAACATACTGTACAGCTTGAGTAGATCTTCTTTTTAAAGAAGGTGTCGTGGGACAACAGTCAATCTGAGGAGATAACAGTTAATTTTGAAGAAGCAGGGCTGGCCATGATGACAAACCCACCATTACCTGGTTGTGCCTTAGCTTCCATTGCCTTGCTGAAGGGATGTAATGGGGATCTGAGCACTGGGTTAAGGTGCTGTGGTGTGCTCTGGTGCTGTATCACAAGTAACAAATCACTGCTTAGAAGCCATAATCAATTTATAATTTAATTCGTCTTCTCTGCTGAAAGAAATTGGATACAGATGAAATTCAGCTGTACTTTGAGGCACTCCCCTCTTACTTAGCTTAACATAAACAACAAATTGCATAATTGTAAGATAGAAGTTAGTAATGTTGCAGCTGGGATATTGGTGTAGCTTTGTTGTTCGGATTTGCTGTTACAGTAGCTTGTTGGGGAGAACTTTGCAAGGCCAGCAATAGCGAGCAGCAGTAGAAGGTTATTGTAGCCTGAAGGTGTGAGCAGGGGTTGCTTTTGGATGGATTGATGTCTTGGGGGTGTTTAGAAAGACTTTGTTGTAGGAGCCAAGTTCTGTCCTGTGAGAGCAGGCAAGTGAAGAGCTTTCTTTGAAAGCTTTCAGGAAGTTGAAATTTATGTCAGAGCAAAATCTGGTGTCCTTAATGAGCAGTTCAGCTGCTCATTAAGTGACAGGAAGTGAGCCATGTGGCAATCCACAGATAATTTAAACTAACTTTATTAACCTATATTTTCAACATGACCTTACCATATCCAGCCTCCCCCAACAACCTAAATAAACAAACCAGGTGCATAATTTAGTAAAATATGCGCAGTTGGTTTTAATGTTGAATGGCAGTTTTCTGCTTGAATGAGTGCATGGGTAATATATATATGGTTGCATCTTCAGTGCATTGTTTAAAATTGCTTAACAGGAAAGTAAGAGATTCTTTTACCTTATATCTGCTAACATCATGCAGCAGAGCTTAGTGCTTAGGGAGCTGGCTATTCATGGTGCTTTTTTTGTTAAAGGCATTCTTTTTCTCCTGTACTAGAAAACATCATAGGGTTTTTTTGATGAAAGAGGAGTAATTAATAATGACAGCCCTAATCCTTTTAATGGCCCTAAGCAGGACACCCTTCTAGTTGTCCTCAACTGCAGCACCTTCTAAAGGCTGCCATGTTTTGAGATTGGTTGGTTTGTGTCTTCAGTCTCAGACTAAAAATAAAGCCAGTGAAGCCTATTTATCGTGTGAATTAGTTAAAATGTTCAAGTCCTGTTAGTAGAACACAGTGGCCAAGCTGGCAGAGTGATTGTGGGCTGCTCTTAGGCAGAAGACCTCTTCCCTACCTTCAGGTTTATTAACTGTGACTGCTGTCTCTGAATCAGTCATTCAGATGTACACTGAATTTTAGTCTTGTTGTTTCCAAATGTGTCTCTGATTACAGAGAAGTGTGATCAAGATAAGGGCTATGTAGCAGCATCCTTCTTCAAAAACTTGATTAAAACACCTTGCTAACCACTATTTCAGGGAAACCACTTCCAGTGAACACGAGTATGGCAAGACTCTCTAATCTTTGTGATGCTGTACCATCTGTGCTTCCACTGCTGTGTCCACATCACCAGGGCACTGAATCCAAG
The DNA here is from genome assembly GCF_003957555.1 of Calypte anna. Taxonomy (NCBI): domain Eukaryota; kingdom Metazoa; phylum Chordata; class Aves; order Apodiformes; family Trochilidae; genus Calypte; species Calypte anna. The sequence goes on along the minus strand of NC_044248.1, from coordinate 33,254,325 downwards.
CTAAAACAGCTCACAGAGAGAGCTTAGTACCTCAACAGCACAGCCCCACAGCATTTAGTCTGGAGCATAAACAGAGAATTCACACCTGGAGCAATCATGAAGCTTTGATTTTAGCTGGGATTAATTTGGGTAAATATATAGTATGTGGGCAGCTTTCCACAGCATATGCTTTTAAGTGCCTGCTTAACTCAGCTGTTAATTTCTAGACTGATTTAATGTATGCCCTTTATCATTTCTTTTCTCTGCCAATACTATGTGGAGTAGCATGGATGCATGCTACTTATGCCAGAAAGGAGGGTGAGAAGCTATGCCCACAACAAGGAGAGCAGAATTTTATTTTTTTTTAGAAATACTGAGCTGAGTATATTGATTTAATGGTAGTAAAGTTTGTCAGCCTGATACTAAGAAAAAAGAGGAGTCTAGTTGCAGTGCTGACTTAATGCAAATCTGGGACCATGCTAACGATTTAAGACCTTAAATTATCTATGTACCAAAGAGAGAGAATAGGACCTGCAGTACCTAAGACCTTAAAAAAGTGAAGTTGGCCAGTGGAAATGTTAAAGAGAAAGATGCAAGTTAATCTGAAACAGTTAATCTAGTAAGCAAAGTCATATTAAACAAATATTAAAACAGACCATGGTTCATGTGGAAATTATTTCTCTGCTGTCTTAAAAATTAAGCAAAACAACAGCAACAACAACAACAACAAAAAAAAAAGCTAAGTTTCATTTCTGTCAAATATATCACCTGACTGGTACTTGTATGCAAGGTTTCAGAAGAGCCTGAAGATTTAGTTTATACTTGGCACATTTTGAAACAAATAAATTTTTTTTATAAGTCATAGTACCTTTTAAATGCTTTTCCTTTTTAACTGTTGTATAAAATTTTCAGTTTTATTGATTTATGAGAACATACGCAATGTTAAATTATGTATTATAATATATAATAAATTTTAACATCAGTAATATTTCTCAGTATTTATTAAATGTGCATTATAGGAACATGACAAGTGACAATAAGTTATGAGATAGAGTGTTTTGAAGGTGGCTTTAACTGTTCTTTTGTGAATTTAATTTCCATTTCCAGCACCTGGCCTCACTGGAGTTGTTGGAGGGCGCCCCAAAGTGTAAGTGAACTCCTGCTCATTAAGTTGTGGTGTGTGGTGGTAGAGTTCCTACCATCACAAGCACCATCACAAGCTCCCTCACCTTGAAACAGCAGCCACAGAAGCAGCAAAAGTCTTTCTGTCGCACACTGTGCTTAGTGACTGGTAAGAAGATAGAAGTGGGTGCCACAGTAAAATTCTCTGATGAATGAATAACATCTCTGATCAGCTCATAATATCTTTGCTTAATGAGCTGTGGGGATAACATTAAATGTGACTTTATGGCAAGGCAGCAGCTTGAGCATGGACCAATATATGCAGATTTCTGGACCAGATCTCTCATGCACCTGTTAGTTTGGTGTATGAGCACAATAAACTTATATCTGTAGCATCCCACTTCACTTAGGAATGTGAGCTCATATGTCCCAGAACATCCCACAAAATGTGTGGCATGAGCCCATTATGTGAGCAAGCTGAATAAGAATAATATTGAGCATACTAAAAAATAAATCCCCTTTTGATTCAGTATTTTTCTAAAATCTGCTGGTGATTTATATGCTCATCTTTCTGTACTTATTCATGAGAGACCTAAAACTTTCCTGTCCCTAAGCCAATACTTAGATATGTGTATCTCACACATGGGGATGGGGAAAGAAACTAAATACATTTTCAGTAGCTATGAGTAACCAGCCTAGGTATCAATGTGGGGCTAATGACTGTGCAATAGACTTAAGATGTCAGAAAGGTGCATCCTTGATCAAGAAGATATTTTGGTATTTTGCCTACTCCCCTCTGAAAATTTTCTGTGTTTTTTGTTTCTTTCTTCGTCTTTTGTTTTGGGGTTGGGTTTGTTTTTTGTTTTTTGGGGGGGGAGGTGGGAGGGGAAAGACAGGGGGTTGTTTGTTTCTAAAAACAACAACAGCAACAAAATATTACTTTCTTCATAATGAAATGCAATGCATGCAAACTTCTAGAATTCTTTGCAAAACCATGCTAATAGCTAGATACTACCTTCCAATTTTCTAAGTGCTTATCCGGTGTATGAGTAGTCTAAAAATCTACAATCTGGCATTTCAATTAATTTCTCATTAAATACATTTATATTTGTTGTTTTGTGTTTCTAGGTCTCCAGTTTTGAAGCCATTTTTCTTCTATTATCCCAAAAGCAACGTTCAGGTAAGACTGCCTAAAGCCTGCACTGTTCTCTTTGAAGTAATTGGGAAAATTCTGCTGACTTGGGCATTTTTCAGTCTCAAAGTTATGGTTCAGGTGAGTGGGCAGTCCTAGGGAAGAATTTACTGTGCAAGGTGAAACACTGAGCTAGAGCACAACTACTTTTCTCTTAGGCAAGTGCCTCTTTGTAGGCTGAAGTCTTCAAGGTAAATTTGAAGAAACTGATTTTTCTGAAAACATAAAATATTTTGATTTATAAATGTAGGTTTCTGCTTTTTGAATGCCACCAAATACTTAATTTATCCTTTGAAAACTGCAGACAAAGCTGCATATTTTCCCTTTTCTTTCCAGGGCCTTTAACTTAATGTTAGCTATTCCATGCATCTCATGCCAAGGCATCCTGATAATGATGCTTCCCACTTAGTAAGAGTTTTCTCACTCATTAATTGAAAAAGTGGTAAAAAAGCTTCCCTGCACAGGCAGCAAGTGAAAGGCAGGAGGAGGGGAAAAAAACCCCAACCACATGAAAACTAATTGATTAAAAAAACAACTCTGCAAAACCATTATCAGTAATCAATTAAAGTGTTCTAAGCATTTCAGATAAGGACTGTTTCATTTTCACTTTTTACCATGCATGCAGTGCTTTGCACAAATAAGTGCAAATATTGCCTTATTTGATTAGTACTTTGCTTTAGTAGGAAAAAAATAAGATTAATCTTACAGAATAGATCCTATTTAGTTAGTAAAGCCAAGTTTATAAACCATGCATAGTAGAAAAACGTTTTTTAAAAAATTCTACCTTCTTGTCATCTAATGAAATTCAAGTACTTGTTTTTATTGTCACATTTTGATTTATACAAATAAATCAATTTTTTGCCAAGTTGGATTTTGCCAAGTTTAGTATTAAATTATTATCTTTATGGAAGTTCAACCTAACACTGTTTTCTTTATCAGTTATATGTAAACTTGTTAGCACTTGCTCTGGACTTGGTAAAATGCTGTTGAGACTAAATAAAATAATAACCTAGTGTAGCAGGGAGAGAAAGCATTATCTTATTCTTTTCAATATAGAAAATCACAATCCTTACACTGGAGGTAGCTTATCTAATGTATGCACTGATACACTGTTAAAAACTGCCATGTGATTTATCACTGTTACACTGCAGTAACAGGTTACATAAAAGTGTGGGGTACGTAATTCAAGATTTATCCCTGTATTAACAAGAATGGTCTAACTAGAGATTACAGAGCATGGTAAGTGCTTTTCTAGATTGAAGTTCAGTTACAAAGAACTGTAGTACAGTGTTTGACCTAAACCCAAAAAAAAACCCTCAGTAAGGAGATTTTCAGATATTTTAATATTGTCACAGTGGGTCCTTTTGTGTTTGATAGCACATTTCTGTGTGTCAGTTTGGGTTCAGCTTCTCATTTGTTGTTTCTACTACTTTTATTCACTTGTCCTGATTTTATAATTTCTATTGGATCGCCAGTAGTTTTACAGTGTTAGTTTTACAGGAGTTACTTTAAATGTATGTTTTTTCATGTTTAAAAAGTAACCTAAAACTTTCCCTAGGGAAAAAAATTCTAACAAACCTGCTGAAGGCAAGAACAGCTTTTCTGAAATACTTTAAAAAAAATTTTTTTTAAGTCTTTCTATAGCATAAGCATTGGAGGCCTTTGTCACTATTATCTATTCTTTAAAACACATCTTAAGAAAGAGGGCTGAGATGAGTAGAACTATATTGCATTTTCTGACAACTGAGCACTGTTAAATGCTCCAGCTCACTTGGTCCATGTCTTTTTGTTGTGGTAATGTAACCTGGTTCTATGTCTGAGTCTTAGTCCTGGGAGCCCTCCAGTGCAGATGAAATGGATTCACTTCATTTTTCTATGTGATGGTGTTATATAATTTAACCAAAGAAACCTTTTCTTAAACCTCAATAACCCAGTCAGCTCATGAAGTAGCAGACTTGACTTTTTTTTTAATCACATTTTTTTGGTAGCTGCAAGATGAACCGCATGGCATTTTTTATTTCATATTTTCATCTCAACATAAAGCCAAAATATCCATTGCTAATTTAGTTTTTGTGAGTTGCTTTCACAAAATGTGTTTGAAGATGAATTTAGGATCCAAAGCAAACTTTGTCCCTGGCATAGACAGTGACAGTAAGAAGAAAATTGGGTTGTATCATGGAAGAGCTGGAAGCTTTCAAGTTTTGGGATCAAGCTGCCAAGAGTGACACATGGAAAAAGAGACATTTGTCTTCCTTTAAAGCACACCCAGTTGGGTACAACATTTCTCTTAATTGTTATGCTTTTTTCCCTTACACAAAGATTTCTTTCAGGTGGATAATGGCTCACCGCTGATTTTGTGACTTTTAAAAAGGGAGAAACAAACCTTACACATAAAGCTGTTACTGAAAATGTGCCAGATCCATCTTTAATTAGAGATGTGCTTTATTTGGGCATGTTACACTTGATTTCTAATTGGAAAGTTTGAATATTTTTCCAGATCAACCTCTTTTTAAATGGGCAGCATGTGGAGACATTTGAGGAGGATCTCACTTTTACATCAGAGGAGGTTGTTTCACTTGATCCACCTAAGATTAGTAGTGAATTGAAAGGTATGTTCATCTTTTTATTTGTGACTGTACCATTTGCTGTAGTTGTCCTGGAAAATTGTGTGGTAGGTTTTGTCCATGAAATATATCTTATCTCTTTAGTGATACATATTTTTAAGTTAATTGCAAACCTCTTAAGCTATGTTTCTTGAAAGGAAGAACATTAGCATCACACAGTATTAACTGTATTTGAGACTATGCCAAGTATGCAAGTAAATTGTTATTCAGAAAACTGAAGTCTTAGGCAGAAGACAGTTGAACACTGGCTTGAAATTGAAATATCATTTCAAAGTATGCTACAGTCTTAGTTAATCCTGGAAATAGCTGGGTTTACCTTACATCAGAATAATTACGTTCAGAATGGAATACAGACTTAGAGAATGCTTAGCATTTAGGTAATTAAAACTTAGCCCTATTCCATATGGCAGCCTTTATGAAATGAACAAAAATTAGATCAACCTGGAAATGGTGACTTTTAGAGAAAACACCTTAAGCAAGTGATCCAGCATGACAGTTCCTGTGCTGCTGTTAAGACTTGTCTAACCAAGTCTTAACAAGTCTACTCTGAAGAAAGAGAAGAAACTTGAGAAGGGCAAACCAATGAGCTGAATGGAACAGGCCAGGATGTCTGCAGTGAAGAAGAAGTCTTTTATCAGAGTTGCTGATACAAGGTAGGTACTAGGTTACAGGTTACTGAAAGTGCTAAACATTTGAAGATTACGTTCTATCTAATGGCAGAACTATATAGGTATTTCTTAATGTGTAGCACACTTCATAATTCCCCTTTAGTCCAGAGGTTTTTTTACCTTATTCCTTCTTACCAGAGAAATGGGAGATTTCATTTCAGGCTGTAGCTATATATTTTCAAATCTGAATGAGGTTACTGTACCTAAAGATTAATTTTTAGAAACATTTCTGAAAATAATGCTAATGATGAAAGAGGAATTCAAGTGTCTAAGCATGTGTGTACTCAAAACATTCACTATGCATAGGTACCAATTGTGAAGATTTATTCTGGGTTCCAGATACAGGCAAGTCATATTTCTCAAAACTTGTAACAGAATAGTGTAGCAAGTATTTATGAATATTAGATAATGTTTTATATCTTGTAGAGAACAATTCTTACACATCTGTGACTGTGTTTGTTGCCTTTTGAAAGCCAGTGATGCTGGATGACAAGTTCATTTTCCCCATGTCTTCAGTGCAAGGATATGGGTTGTACAGAGATAAGTTCAACTCCTAAGTGTGTTTCAGCTCTTAAGTCTGTTGGAAATCTTACATAACTCCAGAATCTGGAGATCCCAGGAGAGCAGTGGGGGGTTTCCACCACCAGACTGGGTGAATTCAGGACTAGGAAGTCATTGCTCTTTAATATATAACAAAGGTCCTTGTATTTTTAAGGTGACTGCAGTTTTAAATATTGGAGAACCAAAAAGCTCTTAGACTCCCTGTTACCTTCTTACCATTTAAGAAAACTTTCTAAAATGCTTGACATCAGCATTTAAGTACAGAACCCTCAGGCTTTATTCAGGCAAAACCCCACTTCTGAGGGACAGCAGAATTCTGGTTATTTCCCCAGAGAAGAATCTCTAAATTTTTGCCCTTAATTGTAAATAGAGATTTTTCTCTAGGTGACTGACTAAATGCTTACCTACTTCTGTGGCTTAACACATGGACAGCATGGATGAGAAATGGACAAATGAGTTAGACTGTAAAAGGAATAAATTCTGCTTAAACATTTTCTTGTCAGCATTTAGTAAGGAGGGAAGTGCTTTTCTTAGTTTCATGGTTATCTCAAGTGTGAGGGACTGTTAGTTGTCTTTGCATAGATAAGGGAAATATGTGAAAATGGATTTCAGAAATGCTTCTAGATGTGATTCTGGGCGAGTGGAATCTGAATTTACCATTTACCCTAACTTTGAAGGGAATTCTTTAGTATATTTGTTTAAGATGTTTATTAATTGAAAACAATTTCCTGATAAATAGATAATGAAAGATAAATCACATAGTGTTCTGATATTCTCATTTATTATTATCCTGTCTTGAACTGACTTTACTTAAAAGGGGACTGTTAAAGACTGTAAAATTTCTGATGGAGAAAAGACTTCTGTGGCTTAAGCAATTTTAAACATTCTCGTATTTCAGTCTTTGAACACTATGTCTCTTTTCTTGAATTGTGTATTGAGTGAAATTATTTCAAATCCCCTCTCAATTGAAATACTTTAAGTAATCTTCCCCAATTAAATAAATATATCCTTTAATATTTTCTGCCAAGTTCCATGACACATCTCTGCTTGCATTTTTCATGGAAGTGAAGGTGGAAAAGACTGAGCATCAAGTTCAGAACAAACCTCCTGTGTCAACTCTTTCATTGTATGCTTTCCCCATTTCAAATCTTATGCTACCATTACCAATGAAGAACCATTGTGCCAGACTAAACTATAATCACTCTTCCAGATTATTTTTGACAGTGACCAAATACAAGTTACAAAACTTTAGGTAAAGCTGTTCAACACTGATACTTTGCTGTTTGGGAGCAAACAACTTCCTCTTGCAAGTGTTGCCTGACCTGTTTCAGCCCATGAAGTTTCCTGCATTAAGATACAAATTATGTGTCATCTTGTAGTAAAGCATTTTTGTCATCCACACTCTCTCTCATCCCATACTCAAATGTACATTTTGGATCTGTTCAGCTGCCACTGACATGGATTTGCAGCCTCCTTTGTCATCAGGGATAGTGAAAGCTGCTGACAGTAGGACTTGGGCATAGTTTGTTACCCAGCTTTGCTAAAGCTTTTCAGGTCAGCCCAGCTCCTCAGTCTGAGGAGTCAGCAATTCTCTGTGGGCAAGAAGGAGTTAAAGGTAATCATGATTTGGGTTGGACTGGGCTTATCTGATCACCTGACATGGTTCACAGAGTGCATATCTTAATAGTAGGTGCACTTTAATGTAAATCATACTTGAACTTACCACAGTGTTCCTTTTGTTTTTAAGTGTAATTTAAACATTTATTTCTATCTTGAGAGTGAAGGTAAATCAGATAATTACAGTTTTGAATACAGTTTGTCTTTGGCCAGCATAGAACAAAATGTCTTTAGTGCAGGGTCTCTTACTCCCTGAAAAACCACAAAAGGAAGCTTAATAGTTTTATATCCTCAGTGGAAGCAGTAACAATGCAGAAAAGATAGACTGATCCATTTTCAAATTTTGTATTGCAACATGAAGTTTGGCCAAAATAATTGATTTACAAGACCCCTTCTTCAGTTACTTCAAATTTGACACTTTTTAACACAGTAGACTGAAAATTTCTGTGACAAGCATGTGGACACAAAAAACAAAAAAACCAAAGCAAAACAAAACAAAATTTACATATCTCAATTGCTTCTTGTGGCTGCCACCAGCAGCTGTAGCATCAGACATTGTGACAGAAAGCAAGAAGAAGGCTGATTTTTTTTTTTCTCTGTTCTGACACCTTGCTGGTGTCCAAGGAGTGAAGAGGGTGAGAGCTGCCACTTTTGAGGCAGTGGAGAGGGCAGCTGGGGTGAGAGATGTCTACATGTGAGTCAGGAGCAGAGGTGAGTCTGATAGAGATGCTGGGACTGAAAAGCCAAAGATGCCACATCAGCTGTAGGGGTAGTGGATCAGAAATGTTTCCAGGAATACTACACATACTGAAAGCATACTTCTTAAAAATGTGCTGTTCTTTGTAGCTATCATTAAAGTGTATTCACTTTTTTTTAATAGACCTACCAAGTGGTCCACATACGTATCGCTTAGAAGATCTTGCCTATACTAGAAGTGGAGACAAAGGCAACTCTGCAAACATAGGTATTTTTTTGTTTTGCTTTCTGAAGTGATGTAAGATTTTGAAATAAGAGTAATGTATCAGTTGCTCTTATTAATTTCTTTAACAATCTCTCACTTGATTTCTTTTTTTTTATTGCCTCTGTTCTGAGAGAAAACTAATCCATATAAAACAAGGATTTTACTAATGAAGTGTCTGCAGTTTTCTATGTAGTGGCTCTTTCTGTGTAGTGCTGAGGTATTAGGAAAAAATACTTGCATGTCATGGTACAAAGAAAGATCTTCATTTAGTGCTGCAAAGTTCAGCTCCCAAAAATTCAGGAATGCCTTCCTTTACACATTAGTGGCTACTTCATCATGTGTGTTATGTACTATAATCTCTTGGTTGCCTGATCATATATAATATTTCCATATATTAATTTTGTAACATATATGGATGAATAATTGATAGTGTTAGGACATACCAAAGTTGGGCTTGCATATAAGAGAATATTTTTCTTTTGTTATTAATCCAAATGATGTGTTTCAATATGCAGTTTCTTTGCATTCATTGTGCTCCTTCTTACATTTTCTAATAATTCCTTCTATTCCTTACTTCTGCATGCAACAATTGGCTCTCTTACTTGTTGGAAGATGAGAGCGTGTGGTGTTCAAAGCTCAGTATGAATTAAAGGTGCGTTTGGGATTTGATGTGCTCTTAGCTCTCTTGCTGAAAATCATGAATATTGTTCATTTCTTTTAGGAATATAGTTTTCTTACCCTTGTTTGTGAAACTGTGTTTTGGGTTGAAGAACAAAAGAATGCTTTTTTTTTTTTTTTTTCCCCACCCTCCATTATTCTTTCCTCAATGTTGTCCTCTGTTGAAATGTAGCATTGCCAGATCAGAACTGATGCATAATAGACTTTCTCATATCTAAAGACACTATTGATTTATTAAGAAACAACCACAATAACAACTAGCTTGACCTCTAAGATTAAATTAGCTTTGAAGTACACAGATAAAGAGATCCCTGTGACACAGATCTGCTTTCCTGATCCCTGCTTTGGAATGTCAGGTTCAGCACAAATTTACCTGAAGGTTATGGACATATATTTACAGCAATAAAAATGTCAATTGTGATTTCTCACAGCTACATCAGGATCTCATGCAAGGAGTGCAGCAAGAACTTCAGTCACTGATCACACCTTGTTATGGTTGTGATTACTTGCCTAAGCCATACAAGCCATCTAAGGGAAGAGAACTCCATGTGGCTTGTTTGGATGATGTTTTTCTTAGTGTCTTTTAGGCATTATTTGCAGCCAGAAAAAGTCCAGTAATCACTTAATATGGGAGTGTTCCTTCATGTCATAATCCACACTACCTCTCCACTGACAGAGGGAAAAGCTGTCATACCATCATTTTTTATTCAGTTCATTAAAGAGAATCCATATGTACAGTGTGAGTTAAGAGGGGGATATCAAATCAGTTTCGAAAGGATAAATATAAATAGGTTTTAATAGCTCCTGTTCCAACTAACAGCATTTATACTTAATAGGTGTCATAGCACGGCATCCCCTCTACTATCCATACCTAAAGAAAACTTTAACTGCCCAGGCCTTGGGGAATTACTTCCAACACCTTTTAGAGCAAGAAAAACCTGAAGAAGAACTAGTAACAAGGTGAGTAACTTGCTGCTCAGTCTACAGTTCTACGGTAGGCATGTGTTAGTATTCAGAACTTAAAGTATGCTAACAAATATTGGAAAACTGTGTGTATTCAGTATATTTTATGTATCTTACTTGGCCTTTTTAAATAATAACTTGAACCACAGTCATTGAAAAAGAACATGAACTTGGACCTTTCCTGGAGCTGGACAAAGATGGTGAATCTGTTGAGTGAAACCATTTGAATTCTCAGAATTAGCAGAGCAGTGTTCAGGCTATTTCTTTATTTTGTTCCAGTACAGAATGCCTCTACAAAATAGAAAAAATGTCCTTTGGGGAATCTATTTTTCTGCTGGTTTTGAAACATTGGGATTGCCAGAGACTGATTAACTGAAGCTTCCCAAGCCTTGGAGCTTTAGAACTGGAAGTCTGAAATCCCTAAAACCCTATCTGAAAAAGTGTGCACACAGCAAGTATAGACTAGAGCCCAAACTTACCTGATCTTCCATCAAAACATGTCTCATCCTATCAGTCTCATCAAAACATTTTAATTTTTATAAAGTTCATTCACTTAAGAAAAAATGTTCGTTTAAGTTTTCTGTTCTCATATTTTCACCACACACACTGAGACAGAATTCAGAAGGGAAGAAAACACAGCCTGTTTCCCTTTTTAAATATGGATGAACTGTTGTCTTTTTGCTTGTTCAACAAGCTTGAGCTGCAAAGGTACAGTTGAAAACTCAGAGTGAGTTTAGAGTTATTTTAACACTGCTCTTTGAGGTTTAAGTGCTGTTCTTTATAAGTGGTTCAGTGCAGATCTTGCCCAGTTTCATAAGAGGTAACAAATCTATATATCTAATAAACTCTGATATCAAGAAATCTAATTGAATTTCCTCTGAAACAGAGCAGAGAAGAAGTAAAAAATGCCATTCTTCCTAATGATACTTCTAGAAATTGATTAATTGATATTCCTTAATGCTGTTTATGTTCATAAATAAAAGTTGAAATTTGCTGTGTCTGGATGAAGACAATTTATTTTGATTAATTAGATTATCTGTTCCTGGGTTTGGCTTCCTTTAATGATGTGATAATGGAGCTCTGTGAGTGAATTGAAAAACTACTGGGGAAAAAGAATAAATCCTTTTGTGGAAATATTTAGGATTATAAGGATTATACTCATGTGCTTCAGATTGTGTAGTTTCTTTTTAAATTGCTTGTTTATTTTTGGTTCTAGCTGTCATAAAAAGAGCTATCTTTTTATTTTCTTCTATTTCCTTTATTTAAAATGTGTTTGGTTAAAAATTGTGCAGTAGTTTTATTACTAGAAACATACAACCATGTCTCTGTTTCACTACAGAACAGAGATGGTCAGCTTGTTGCCCTTCATTCTTTTTCATTAAAGCTATTAAATAGGTGTTACTAAATAGAGAAAAGTTGGGATTATTTTTGATAGAGAGTACTGAAAACTTATTTCCAGATTTTCAGATAACAGTAACAAAATATGGTCTTTTAACTCCCCCACCCAAAAGCCCCAAACTTACGTGATTGCTTCCCTTCCCTGTAGAATACATTATTAAAAGTTAATCATGTTTTTTCTTGAGTATAAGAGTGAACATGATTATAAGCTGAACATGAAAGGTCAGAGCAGTCTGAGGGTGAGGTTGAGGAAGAGACAGCAGTATTCAGACAGGAATTTGCTTGAAGTCTAGAAAAAGATGTCAGTCCCTTGAATTCTGACAGGTTTCATGCTATTAAAAGAATAAAAATAGTATCTCTGGTGCATTAAGATGAGTAGCTAGACCATGCTGCTTGTGGAAGAGTTATTTCTTTTTTTGCTTGGGCAAATTTGCCCTCTGTAGTGTTACTAGTAGTTCGTCTGTGCATTATTTTGTATATAAAACTTTATAAATTGAGATCTGATAATCTTAAAATATGGAACAAGCAACTTTCCATTTAGTGGGTTGGTCATATAAGGATAGTAAAATTATTCTGTGAAAACTTCTTGGTTTCATCTTCTGAAATACAGTTCATCATCTTGTATGTTTTGAAACCATTCCAATGCTCAGAAATAAAAATATGTCAGCTTATTTCTTATCAAATAATTCTACTAGGAGTTTGTAGAACATGAAATCTGAATATTGTTGCTGCTAGGTCGTGAATACTGTTGCTTCTAGATTGCTTTTTTTGTATTTATAATTATTATGAGGGGGAAAATACTTCTCTACAGTGTATCTTGTACACAAGCACCTCTTTTAGCCTGTGGACTCAGTTCCTGATTTCCTCTGATGGGAGGAATCCTGGCTTTTTCTCGAACTAAGTGCACTTAACAATTTTTATACCATTCTTATTTCCATACATTTAAACAGGAAATTCAGAGGGAAACCTGACTTGTTTGAATACATACTGACAGCACTATAAAGGAAGTAGTTAAGCAGGCACCCCATTGTGCATAAGTGTAGCAGTCCAGCTAGAACATGAATTTTCCTTGTTTAATTGGTTTCTTTCACAGACTTGGTAGTCTTTGAAGGGTTTATTTGTTTTCTGTTCTTTTTAAAAGCAGCTCTTAAAACTTTTGATTGAATTGTGCAATTAGATAATATTTTCTTCCTTTAGATCTCAGCTAATTAAACTTAAATTGCTTAATTATTCTGAGTGAATGCATGCCAACATTTTGGTAGATGTATTATTGCTGCTTTTAAGGATGTGTAGGTGCTAATAGTGTTTTTTTCTTTTTCTTTTTTTTTATTGTGGAAGTTTTTTTATGCAGAAATATTTTGGATGCTCAAGTGCTTCAAACAGGCCTTAAAATATTGGAAATGCTGGCCTCTGTGTATTATTTTGTAATCCTGGATTGAGCTACAGTACCTCACTGTAAATACTTGAAATGAGTGTGCCATTCTGTGATGTTCCAAAGCAAGATCTGTTGTTTGTGTTATATGCACTCTGCCAGAATTACTGTAGAAAGTGAAATGAAATTCTTCCACTTTTTCTGTCATTTGTTTCTGGTTTTGTAAACTCTTTGGCTTTTCTCATGATTTGTTTAAATGATCAATTCTTCATGAAACTTATTTTAAGAGCTGAGGTATTAGCTTCTGGAATACATATTCCATTAGTCTGCTCTCATGGAGAGATCTGCCAGTTGTGAAATAGCTTGCTGCCTGGAAAGTCTTAGACAGTTCTTCAGAGTAAAATTTACAGTGTAGTATTTTGGTAGACCTCTAACTCTCATGGTATATGGTTACTGGTAATCTGTATTGAGTTTTTTAGTTGAAAATTTTGTGGAGTGCTCTGATCCTCCTATGTAGTTGATTATACTCATGAATTTAGTAAACTATGTAGATTAATTAATGTAGAAATTGCTTTATTGTTCATATCCCTGTTGTCCAGTAGAGCACTGTTGGATTAATAGAACTTTCCTGCCTTCCCAGCAGATTTGCCTGTAAGTGTGATGTGCCTGGCAACTAGTTTTTAAGGAAGGTCAACAGAATGCTAACACCAGTTTTCTTCTGATTAATACTGAAATAGGGTGTGGTAATGAAAGAGTAGATGAAACAGTGAAAACTCCTCACCTGGGAAACATGTGCAGACACACTGTGACCACTGCTTGCAAGAGTATAGGGGGAATAGAAGTGTTCAAGAGGCCACGCAGCAGAATGATGGGCTGTACACAGCTTCTGTAAAAGGTTTGGGTCATATACCCAAGCTACAAGGGCAATACAGAGCTGTGATTATGAGCCATATTTTCACAGTGCTAAAAAGGAATTGAAAAAGATAAATCTCAGTTTGACAACATCAGCAGTACAAGAGCAATGCAAGAAATTCCAGGTGTTTCAGAGGATGGATTTGAAGAATCTGTCCTGAACTGTTGAAGCTCAGATAGGTGACTAAATAAAACTCAGTAGTGTTGGAGGGAGTGTGATATGAATTGCAGCAGTCAAACATGTGGAGACAGAGCAAGAGTTGAATATCACCTTTCTCTGTTATTCCTCATGTCTTGCTGCTGTTCTGATTAAATCCTTTCCTATGGAGAAAAGGAAAGCTGTCAAGACCTTCGACAAAGAAAATTTTGGGGAGAAAACAAAAACAAAGCAGAGAAGTATGCAAGGAAGATGGCAAAACACTGAAAAACTTTGCAAGGAGAAGCAAATGGGAATATACTATTGACCTGTTCATGGAATTGGAAATAACTTTGTTAGGAAACCACAGAACCATTGGCCAAACTTCTACAAAAGTTTCCAAATTGGAACTGCACCAGTCAAAAGCAAGGATGGAAAAATGCTTACAGTAGCAATGGAACAGAAAAATAGACCTATCACACTGAAGTACAGTTTTATCTGAACAAAGTACATGGCCCCAACAAAGCTTTGAAATGGAACTCTACTTTTCACTTGTAATAAAATTATCTGAAGTTGGTGATATGTTTGATCTAGTGACTCATAGTTATTTCTCAGTAATAAAGAGGATGCCCTCCCAGTTAGCTGGCAGCCTTTGCTAGTAAATAAATGATTTGTCAGGATCAGAACTAAGAAATATTAAAAATACTTCCCTCCCCCCCACTGTGTTCTCTGAGTTCATGTTGGATCTTAAACCTCTTGCCTATGAAGCTTTCTATATGGACATTAACTCTTAAGAAGAAAAAATAAATGTAGAAGAAAAAATAAATGTAGAAAAAAACTTCATCAGAAAGGAATGAGTTTTGAAGTCGAATAAGAGGAGGATAATTACTTTATAGTCCTACTTTAAAACCATTAAGTACTGTTGATTTGGAGTAAGGGGAAGGGACAAGAAGGCAGGGAAGTCCATGGGTTAATCTTCACTTAGCATTTAGGTTTGACTCAGCAGTGTGGGATTCCATCAAAAGCATCAAGGTTTGGTTTGCTGTCTTTTGCATGATGTTTTGTGCAAGTGTTTCTTTAAAATTTAATCTTGTGAGAGACAATGTGTAGATTTTATTTTACAGGTACGAGTTGCCAGGAATCTATGGATTGAATTTTGTGCTGAAGAATTCCCTTGGTGGTGGTGGCATAGCATCCCTAAGAAGTGATCCACAGGCATGTATCTAAGCATTGATTTTAATGTAGTTATCTTTTATAACTAAATATTACACGGTCTCTTTATAACCAACTTTTGGGCTGGAGCTGTAAGCTTTTAGTTTTGATTCTTTAGTTCCTTTTAATTTCATGTTAATATACATTATTTGCTTAATTGTTTAAAGGTTTGAAGAAAACATAGGAAGCAGAAAGTTATTAAGAATGTTTGGTAAAAAATTACGTGTTCAAGGGATCATTAATAGAGTCTTCAAATCAGTTATGTTCTTTATGATGTGCTTACCTGTGGTTTTTGGATGCATCAGCAAAATTAACTTCTTAAAAAATCTAATGTTTTGGAGAATGCAGATTTACTGGACAGTTGTTATTGTTTCTTAGTACATACAGGAACCTCTACCTGTATGACAACTGCTCTAGCTTAGCCTAATACTCCTATAGTTAAACACTGATAATTAATGTTGAAACCTGAAAAAGAAATAGATGGATAAGAGATGTTGTGTGTCAATCACATTATGTGACTCTGAAACAAACATTTTTTGTAAGTGTTCAGTTTCAATATTAAATATTCATCTAAACCTGAAGCTGAGATCCCTTAATGTGGCAATCGTATGGCTACATACAGTAACACACAGTTCTGCCACCATAGGCTGAGAAGTGCCTAAGTGCACAGAAAATCTCAAAATATTCAAGAAGACTGTTTGCAAAATAAGATGCTACGTATGAATCAGGTAGCAGAACTGAACCCAAAATAGCACTAGGTACCAAATAAATTGAAGAAACTATTCAATCTGATCAAGTTTATGTGTTTCAAAACTCAACTGTGTAGTTTTTCTTAATTATATTGACTCACAAGTGAGGCAAATAAATAGAAAAGGTTGATACAACTTTGGATAACCTACAATCTCAAGCTTAATAAAACTCACCCAAAAATTTTATATATGTGTGTGTGTGTGTGTGTATATATATATGTGTATATATATATATATTTATATATATGTGGATATATATATATGTATATAAATGCTGTGGTGCTAAGCTATATAAAAGTTTGACATGAGCTCACCTTATGTTAATTGAGAGGGTCAGATGACAGCATGATTTCAGGGGAAGGCAGGAAAACTTTCAGACAGAACCAATTTCTGTCAGATTACACCTTCTAATATAGGAGAATGTTTTTACCAAAGCAGCTGAGCTGAAGAATATTTTTGATGTCTCCATTTGTAATAAGTTGAATTCCAGTTTCCACTGAGCATCTTTTTGTATTTCGGTCTCCTTTGTAGATTTAAAATGAAGGTGAAATAAAAAATTATTTCATGGGATATATGCCCCATCTATCCATTTAATTAGACTGTTCTTCATAAAAGCTGTTAGTATTATTCATTCTGCTTGCAAGTAATATAATCAGGTCATGGGACATGAATGATGGCCTTGCTTTGCTTTCATTGTCGAGATCCCTAATTAAAGAGAATGATTTAAAAATACTATTTAAGACCTTTCACTTTGAGAAAGGAGATGGTTTTTAGTCAGTGACAGCTTAAATAAATATAAACCAGTCACAGCATTGTCTGATAATGGCTCTGAGTGCTGTCCTTGTTCATATTGCATTCACCTGTGTGTTTGGGAAGTATATGTACACATATATACATATATATATTTACACACACATATATATATACACACACATATATATGTAGTAATAAATATTCATAAATCTTAAAAAACATGCTGAATTATTAAACTGATGATAGGAAAAATGCCCTAAGCAACCACTTTCATAAACTGAATTTACAAAGGTGATATATTTAGATAGTAAAATTAAATGTTGATTTGTTGTTTTTGTTTTGTTTTTCTTACAGGGGAAAGCACTTGGGCAGATGCTGCTAGATTTCCAGATTAAAAATGTTCCTGATTTAAAATCACTGATAGAGTAACAGGTGTCTAGTACAAATGCCTTTAAGACTGAGTGGTATAAAAACATGTTATAAACAAGAACTGACTTCTTGCATGAGATTTTTAAAAGAAAAAAAAAAGTCAAAGACTAGAAATCAGTGGCAATTATCTCTCAGAGGCTTAGCTATATGGCACACATTAGTAAGTGTTTTGAGTAATACCAGACTAAAAGCTTTGTCTGTGACTGATAACATCTCCTGTCTAAATACATTGGATGAAGATTTAATTTATTTCCTGTCAAACAGAATTAATCAAATCTCAACACAACATTTAATTAGAAGTCAAGTTCATCTTTGTTCCAAGATGGAAAGTATCTCCTCTGCGGCCCATCTCTCTTTTCCTTCTCTCAGTATTTATTTCAAAGTTAAATGACCTGACACAACTGAGCTCCTCTCAGCCCTGTTTGTCCTGTGCGTAGGGTGAGGCTGGGTAACACTGTGCAGGCAGCACTCCTGCTGCTGGGGAACAGCTTTCCCTTGAGCAATGAAGAAAAGTCATAATTGTTGCTGTTACAGAGTGACTGGTAGTAAATGCTGACCTTTGGTTGGGATCCACCAACCTTCCAGCACTTTGTCCTATTAATGACAGACTTTATGATTACACTTTCCACCATCTCTTACTAAAAGTACTCTTACTAAGTAATCCATTGGTTGGAGGCACTGACTAGTAGTAAATCATAGAGCTTGGCATGAGAATGAATTTGAAGGCATGGACAGGAGAGAGAGTGCTATGAGCTCTGTCTGCCCTTGTGATGGTGCAGGAGGGATGGGTACCTCGTTTTGTTTCAGGGCTCCTAATTCCTCATTTTGTGCACCAGAGCCCTGTCTGGATTCAGTTCATTTGACTTGCATTGTCCTTCCCTCAGAAAGGTCCATGAATGTTCCACAGAAAGGTCTCCTGCTGTGAAGAAACACCCTGTTGAATACAGTGTGCTCTCTCTCTCCTCAAGCCCTGTTTTCACCTCCCCATCTCCCTTCCTGCACGACATGACTGGCATGTTCAAATTAGGATGCTCCTTCACCCAATCAAATAGAGACATAAATTCATATTTTATCTCCTGGAACATGTCAGGGTGAAAATTCAGACCAAATAACTTTCTGTATTTCTTCTGCAGAAGCCATATAAATGCTACTCTGCATGTTCAGGCATTTTTGATATTCTGAAATTAATCTTTTCCTTTATTTGGGGGAGACTAGACTCTAATGTTGACAAAATTAGATGTTACTAATATCAGATAAAATTATGAAAATAAGTATTTTTTAATTGTCAACAGAACTAACTGTTATTTGTGCCTACATTGCAATCTATGCTACCACTATTACTAATTTCCTAGGCTCTTGCTTGCTATTGAGGTCTATAGAGTGACTTGTTCCCACCTTTTCTGTGGCTTCATTCGCTTGAATTGAAAGTGTCATAAGTGAACATTTTACCCATCTAAACATGTTATTCCTTATCAAGTCATTAGTATTATCTGTGTACACAGCAGGATTTAGTCTAGTTGTAAAAAAATGAGTCATTGTTTCATTGCAGAAAAATATCCAACTTAATAACTTCAAAGGGGAAAAGAGCATGCTGGTTTTTTATGCTTCAGTCATTGATTGTTAGAAAACTTGCTAATAACTGGGAAGCCTGTTAGTTTAGCATAAAAGACAAAGGTATTGAGAGGAAATAATAAAAAAAAAAAAGTAAGAGACCTCAATAATAAACCTTCAAGGATAAAAAGGCTACAGTAAATATTTGCACTTCACTCAGTACACTGCTTAGATGACTCTGTAAATGTGTATGCAATGTTTTTTGAATAAAACTGAACATTTATAGGGAGTGATATTTAGTTCCAGGTTTCTTTGTTTGGGGGTTATTTCACTTGCCTGCAATTTGGTGCATTGTTTTGTTGGTTCCCTTCATCTTCAGGTTTTGTCTCTTCTGTCCTTAGTCTTTGTTAACTACAAAAACTGAAAAGGTAAGTGATACTGTTTTCTGGAGAGCTGGTCATTTACAACTCTACAATGGAAGCTGTAGTTTGCTGAAAAGAAGGGTACAGTGTTCAAATGGATTGGATATGGGAATACAAAGGCATTATTTTTTATCTCTGCAATTGCCCTTTTGGATGCTGAAAAAACATTCTTCAAAAACATGTTTTCTGCACATTATTTCTTTCAGTGGGACAGCTTAAACCAAATGGCACTGTGTTTCAAACACTTTTCTCACGAATTATAGCCTCCAAAAATCCTTATGCAAAGATTTTATTCTCCTTAATCTGTGTTGAATTCATGAACCTGAATTTGTTCCAGCAATACCAGCTGACCTGGAAGCTTGTTAAAGCTGTGTTTGTTTCTTCATCTGTGGTAGATAACTGAGGAATTGAGAAAGGTTTGGTAGAACATAAATTGTACTTGAAGATGAGAATGTATGCAGGCAGTTAAAAATGCATTTTGTTGAACCAGGCTGTTCCTCATCTAAGCAAGAACTTAACCTTCCAATTGCCTTTCTTTTCTGCCTTTTTTTTTTTCCAACTCTGTTAGCTGTGAGGGCAGGATGGAAATAGTAATGCATACCATATTAAAAACAAACAAACAAACAAAAAAACAACAACATATGGAGGAGTTTCAATGTCATTAAAATTGACTCACAGCTCTTACCTGGAAAGTTTTTGTGCTGTGGCTCATCTGCACTGCAGAACAAAGGCTGCATTCTCTTACCTTTTGCAGCTTTTTCACTGCATCTCACCTGAATCTCAAAAATAAATCAAGGGGTTTATCATTAAATTATTCTACAGCAGCAAACAGTGAAAATACTTTGTTAATGGTTGCTGGTTTATGTTTAATGTTTCAAAGTGATTTTCCCACTGCAATTTGTGTATCAAAGGTACAAAAGTCATTATATTATACAAAAATGATTTGTGATAAAGGATGTGCCAGGATTGTTCAAGGAACAACAATAATTTCAGTTTAGCTACCTCAAATGAAGCCATTTTTCCATAGAAATACAGGGGACTTTCCCCCCTTTGGAGCAGAGGAAAGTTAATTGTAAATAGGCCTTTAGAATTTTGTTTTGCATCATGACAGTTTGAAAATAATAGGAGTAATAGAAGAGCAGAAAATGTTGGGTTGCACGTTGCCTTTCAAGATGTGAATGGTTTCATTCAGAAATGACTTTATGTTGTTCTGAGTGCTTTGCACACAGTAATGCTTACAGGAGTTCCTTACACAGTAGTCATGAAGCATTACCTGGGCAGTCGATCTCACTCTCTGGAGCTGGGTATGTGTGTTGGCCATTCCACAGATCTGTCAGATGTGAGATGCCTTTTTTTTGTGTTCAGTTGGGGCTTCTGGGCCTGAGAGTGATGGGGAGGCTTGAGAGGGAGGGAGGGAGGGAGGGAGGGAGGGAGGGAGGGAGGGAGGGAGGGAGGGAGGGAGGGAGGGAGGAGGCTCATCGGTGCCTCAGGTATGAGGAAATAACACTGCAGAAATGTCACACCTCTCATCGTGTTTCTTTGAAACCCTCCCATGCAGAAGACTTTGAGTCCTCATGGTGATTCCTCTTCTTCGGTTTCACACTGGTTTCCTTTCTGGATTTACTTGAAATGGACCCTGGTGATTTTCGGATTAAAGCAAACTGGCATTAAGAAAGCAAACACAGGATGCCTCTGAGTAAAAGATCCCGTTGGGAAATGTCTGTTCCTGCCAGGGAATTGAGCTGTATTCCTCTGCCTTCCATTAGGCAGGGGAGAGAAATCTGAACTGTGGGACTGAAGCACCTCTAACACCTATTTCAAGGAAGACCATCCCCACACTCCCTTGAGCTCTGGGGGAGGGGAGGGGGAATGCCTTGAGATGGCAGCACAAGTGCTCATCCTCCAGGAGGTTGATAGGAACCTTTCTGTGCCAGGACTTTCTGTGGCATCTCTTACAACCTTTTAGCTGTGGCAGTGCTAAAACTCTGGACTAACTACTGTGACCATCATCAGATGGGTGAGACCCTTTATCATGATGAGGGGTTTTTAATATTTTTTCCCTGTTCCTAAAAATAATGCACTAGTTAAAAATGAGAAAAGCTTCCCCTCCGTCTGGTAGCAAAACTTCAAACCCTGCAAATATATTTAAACATCTGTATTTCAAAACTATGCTGTTTTAATTATATAAGTGGCTGGTAGCTAATCTGCAGGGTTCCTACCAGCATCATAAGCCACAATCTATAAAGGATTTTCTCTTTTGTAGGTGATGTGATTTGAACCACGGGGCTTTAGAAGGCTTAGCCTCTGTTGTGTAAAAATTTGGCTGAGACCCTCCAAAGAAAATCCTGAATGCCTGATCAGTGTGGTAAGTAGTGCTGGGGCACTGGCCTGCAATCAGCAATGAAACAAGAGGTTATGGTGTGTCTCTTGCTTTGCAGGTGAAGCAAGGTGAGGATAACCTCCAGTTCCCCCAGAAGCTGCTCTCTGGTCCAGGTAGGAGGAAACAAGAGGGCAACACAAGCCATCATTTCTTGTTGCCAAGCAGTGAGGTAACCTGCTTCCTCTAAAATATTTTCTTCACTGAGAAGTGGAAAAGCTGCTTTGGCTCATTGATAAGTCTCATCTTTCCTATGCACAAGGTCCTGCCTGAACCTGGGTTCAGTATCTGTGGTGGTAGGAGGCTTTCACCTGCTGGGTTCTTCACATCCCTTTTCCTTCATACCAGTGCTTTTCCCTGATGCAAATAAAGGGGGGAGAACTTTTTTTTTTTTTTTTTTTTTTTTTTTTTTTTTGCTAGTGTGACCGAGGGTAGTCTAGCTACAGTCGAGCTACAGCTCGAGGGTAGTCTAGGGTTCTCCTTTCTGATCTACAGGTTCTCAGGTGCAAAGTGAACAAGGACGAAAAAATAACTTTCTGTTTGAACACGGTTTCCCTGTGGAGAGGTGCCAAGGTGTTGCACATTGGTGCTTCTTTTCTTGCTTCCCTTTTTTGTACTTGGTATCGTGCGTATTGTGGTTGCCTGAACAGCCTTCAGGATAGAGCCTGAGTTTAGGGCAAGATGCTTTAACAAACTACTCTCCAGCGCTGCTTTCTCACCGAGGAGAAATCTTCACCCCCACTCTCCCCCCGGCCCTGCCTCAGCCGGAGCCGCGGAGCTGGAGCGGGAGCGTCCCCGGCACCAACAAAAGTCAATGGCAGCGGGTCGGGGTGGGGCGGCGGAGGTGACGGGGACTCTGAAAGGCTGCGGGCCCCCTCCCCTGCCACCACTCGGGCTCTGTCATCTTCCAGGTACAAGATGAATGTCTGTCCCATCCATCATCCCGCAGTTCCCGAGGGGGCGGGAATTTGCTCAGCTACTGAAACTTATAAGGCTGAGACGGGGCAGCTTTGTTGACCTGATAGGGCTGCTCTTTTGTGGGCTCTGTTGCCAGGATTTATCCCATTTACATAATGGATTAGCACGAAACAAAACGCACGGGAATTGGGAATGCCTCTCCTCCTTTTCCCACTCTTTCTGAGCCGGCGGACCGCTGGGGCGAGTTAATTTATAGGTGTGACTTCCTTTTTTTCCTCGGGGACCCCTTTCCTTCCGAGGAAGCCACCGCCTCGGTCCCCGCAGCCTACTCAGCACTGCGGCAGCCTCCCCGCCTCCGGGACGGGCACCCAGAGTCCCCCTAAAGGGTCTCATCGGCGGGGGAAGGTGAAGAAAGTAGCTGCGGGCCCGGGAGCCTTTTGCTGAGCTCTCCGGAGCGGATGAGCGCGTTTTTTCTCGCCCTTGTACCTGGGCAGCGTCGGGGGAGGCGTGGAAAAGAGCCACGGGGGGTACCCAACCCCCGGGCTGCGGGCACCATGCCTGCCTGCGGGCCGAGCACCCTCCGGGGCCGGGAAGGTCGGGATCGCCCGGGTGCGCTCGCCGCGCTTCCCAATAAACTGCGGCCGCTGCTCGGGGCGGGCGCTGGCCGCACGCCGCTCAGCCGGTGGGCTGGCTCCGGTGCCAGCCCCGCCCCGCCCGGTAGCCTAGAAAAGCGGGGCTGGACGGCGGGGGCTGCTCGGAGACAGCGACGGCTTCACCCCCTTGTCCCCCGCCACACACCGACCATGAAGAACCCGGTGCCACAGGCGGCCTCGCTGCTGCTGGAGAAGCTGCTACTCCTCGTCCACGTCCGGCCTCTGCCCGCCGACTCCGGCGGGGAGCCCTCAGCTCCGGCGGCCCCTGGCTACTACGACATCAGCTGCTTTAAGCGGGGCGACCTGCTGGAGGTGCCCCGCACCCTGTTCATCCACTTCGGCATCTACTTGGGGGAGAACCGCGTCGCTCACCTGATGCCCGACATCCTGCCCGCCTTCACCGGCGACCGGCGGCAGATCCAGCAGGTGGTGACCAACAAGCGGCTCATCCTGGGTGTCATTGCCAAGATGGCCAGCATCCGCGTGGACACGGTGGAGGACTTCGCGTACGGCGGCAGCATCCTGGTCAACCACATGGACCGGCTCTTCAAAGACCAGGTGCTGGGCAGCGAGGAGGCGGCCCGTCGGGCGGAGAAGCTGGTGGGCGCCACGGCCTACAGCTTGCTCTGGAACAACTGCGAGCACTTCGTCACCTACTGCCGATACGGATCCCCGGTCAGCTTCCAGACCGACAAGGTACGGGCCGCGCAGTCCCGCAGGGAGCGGCTCCGCCGGGCAGGCGGGGGACGGGACGGCCCACTTGGGAGCAACTCTCCCCGAAACCGGGTCAGCCGCCGCCACCGGGCACCGGGAGCTGCTGCCCGGTACCGCCCGTCGGCCCCCGCCGGAGCCGCGGGCCCTTCTCCCCGCAGCGCGCAGTGCCGCGGGTGCGGAGCCGCTCGGAGAGACGGGAACCCGGCCGCTGGTGGCCTCCGGTAGCGAGGGAAGCCAGGCTCAAGCCTTAAGGCAATTAACATGCTCTTCAAGTGCTCTGAGGCTGCCGGAGCCGGAGGCAGTACCGGGACTGAAGCTGGGGCTGTCATCCAGTGCCAGCCTCGCTTTTCGCCCTGTGCTGCGCTCCGCGCAGCCCGTGAGAGGGCTTGGGGTAGTAGCTGCTAGTCCGGAATGGAGAGAGTGGGCACCGCCATCTGCTTTCCTCTTTAACCTTGATCTTCTGCTTTTTGTTTTGTTTTGTTTTGTTTATTTTTTCCAGTTCTGTGAGACTGTGAAGATGATTATTCGGGACCAGAGGAGCGTTCTTGCTTCAATGCTCGTGGGATTAGCATCAATAGTCTGCCTAGGCTTGGCACCCTCCACCACGCTCCCCACTATCTTCGTTCCCTTCTTTCTGTGGATGGCTGGCTAGCAGCATCCCTGGGGGCTTGTGGCCAGCGTCTGTATATAGGATGTACACTACTGTATTTATGGCAGCACAGATTACTCACTGGTGTCGCATAAAGTTTCTTAACCTTGTGTGCAATTTTTAAATAGAACTTTAAATACAAGACAGTACACAAGGCATAGCTTACTGTGTAAGCCAAGTAATAGATTTCCTGAAAATCTCAGCTGGTACATTTTAACACACCTTTTAATCATGAAAAAAGTAGGGTTGTGATGCAGTTCTGCTCCTTGCCTTTAGCCATCAGTGATTCTGGCAATATTCTTCATGTTCTTTTCTTAGCTGTATACCTGGGTGATGTTACTATTAATTAATAAAAATGTATAATGGCATATCATAAAGTGATGGGTACTGAGAACAAACTGCTTACCTCTCCCTTTGATACGAGAGAGTTTATAATCAGAAGTTACTGCCTCCATTCCTAAAATACCCTTTAGTGGAGAAACAAGTAAGCTGACTGATAGCAGTGAAATAAAACCAACTCTAGGCTGAGTCCTGTGTGCTACAGTAGCACATCTGGCCAGATTTGCTACAGTCCTTGGAGTTGCTTTCTGGGAAATGCTTACAAATCTCTCATTCATATTAATTAGGCGAACACTTTTTACTTTATTGAACAACTTTTTGATTGGGATAGAGGTAAGGAAAGATGTCAATTCCTCAGCATTTTCCTTGCTACTGATAGTGGTTAGTATGGCTAATATAAATGGTTATAGGGGGATTTAGGGGATACAGGAAGAAACTAGCTTTGCTTTATGACAACTAATGACATAAAAACATCAGAAATCTCCAGTGTTACAGGGCACATGGTGGTGAGGAGGACAGACACCAGTTTAGTTCCTCAGCGATGGAACCCATGTGGGTGCTATCATGCATCAGGGATCAGTTTCTGTGGTGGCTGCACTGTCATTTTAACTATTGCCTTATAGCAAGATGCCTCTCTGTGAAAGATGACATGTCCTTTTATACTCATCTCTTGCAAATAAGTATTCATTTGCAAGCCAGCAGTCGGTGCTAAAAACATTTTGTCTTCAACGTCGAGGCTTTTTTGTTTAACAAGAACGCGTAAAGTCAGATTTCAAATCAAGTTTATCCAACCAATTGTTTGAGTGCTAAAAACCTTTTCTATTTTTTCTTAGCTATATTTTGATGTATGCAGAGAAATGTCCATCTCCTGGAGTGCCTTGCATGAGATACATACACTTACAAGTTTGCTCGCTATGCTTGCCTTCCTTTCTAGTCCAAGGCAAGTAAGGTTATGTCTTCACCAAGGACTGAACCTCAGATTTACTTTGTCCTATGAGTTTCCTGTCATCAGCTCTGCTACTGAAGTGGCCGCATTACCTCATCTTTAGAGTGAGGCTCATTTTAACTGTGCTATACATCCCCTTCTCCTTCCCATAGACCTTACAGCTCTTTGAAGATTGGATTCTTGAACTGTGAGTCTACTTGGCTGCTCTCTAATCATCTTTATTCTGGTTGCTCCACTATAACTGATGAAGAATGTAAAGACTGAGGTGAAATTCCAGGCTCATAAGAAAACCAGCATGAATGCTGCTGCCATCAACCGAGAAGGGATTTCAGCCCAGCTTTCACTACATGTTCAGGCTGCTGCCGAGCCCCAAAGCAACTGGATATCAATTACTGCTGGATCCTTGTACACAACTTCTGTTCTTCTTTCAACAATTGCAATGCTCCATGTAACTGTTTCTGGTAAACTTTTAAAATTAAGGTGTTTTTTAATTAACATGGATTGCTTTTTCATAGTGTATGCATTAGTGTTATTTACATAAATTCCAGTGTGGTTTTTTTACTTGCTCTGCATAAGGTATGAACTGTAGTCATTACTGTAATTATATAAATAGAATTTATTCATTTAAAAATGTCTGCCGGCCTCTTGAAATTGAGTATGATACAGCATTTCTCTACCATATCCCAGCAGGGTTCTGAACAGCCCATTAACGTGCAGTTACATGGGGTCTGATTACAGGTGGGCTTTTCTTTTCCTCTTTATTTACTCAGGATTTATATGAATTCCAGTAATTCTTATCGTTCAGTTATACAATAAACAACGGGGTCATGACCAGTAACCAGCTTGCAAGTGGGACTGTTGGAAGGCAAAATTTCTGCTCTGGCTTTAGTATCACAGGACCAATGCTCCTGCCTTTCTGATGATATTGAGCAAGAGCATTTGGATTAGAATGAGGGACTAAATTGGGATTTTGTTAGGTGTCTGTGTGAGAGAAATGAAAGTATTCCTTGCAGGCTTCCAACTGTATTAGTGGAGAATCTTCCTCAAAGTGTAAAGTTGTAAGCTTATGAAAAACTACAAAATAGTAGTAGTTTTTACAAAAAAAGTAATGCCATGGGCATGGGAAGAGAAATTCAAATGCATGTTTAGGAGCTTTTCCTACCAAGTACAGTTCTAGCAGAGATCTGAAAATTGTGTTAAAGTCAGGCATGAGTCAAATCAGTCATACTCTGAGGGGAAAAGCAAGACTGGCAGGCATGAATTCTCATGTTTAGCTCAGTGGGTGGTGCTTATGCTCTCAAATATTTTGGTAAATGTCAGTGTCAACTCTTTTTCTGTAATTACTTGAGTGAAAAAAAAAAAAACAACCTTCTTGCCCAAGGTGGAGCGTTGCATTTCAGACTTGAGCTCAACTGTGATGCCAATGAAATGAAGGAGCTAGTTATACTAAGAAAAACACAGAAAACTGTGGAGCAGTTCAGCTGTTTGAACAATTTCACTTCTAAGCACACACTTTTCCATCGATAGCTGTAAGTGATGGTGATGAGGAGTGTAAATCTGCAGCAGATTTTAGTGGTGGGACTGTTTTGAAAAGTTGTGTGGTTAAACTCGAATATGTAATAGCATAGCATAACCATCACCCCTCTGCCACTGGGAAAGGCAAGTAGTGAAGACAGCAAGCTGAAAGGATGGATGGTTCACTTCAGGCTTTCCAAAGAAAACAAAAATAAAATAAGCATTCACAAGGCTCAATGTTTTTACAAAACCTGAGTTTAAAAAAAAAAAAAAAAGGCTGCAAAATGAAGACATTAGAACAGTGAGTTTTCTGTTTGTATTTATTTCAGCCTGGAACATAAATGATTACTCATTTTGTGGTGAGCAGTTATCTGCTGCTTGATTTAACATTTGGGTCCTCCTGTGCTGAAGGAGAATGCTACATATAAATACCATTGAGACTTTTAATAAAAACAAAATCATAGCAATACTTGTTAAAATCTTAGGGGGTGGGGAAGAGAGAATTATATTTGCGTGTGACTTGACATCATCCAGACAGGTTTTAGAAAGCAAGCTGCAGCAATAAGAAACATTAGAAGTGTGATCTCTAGAAATGATACAGTGTTGTATTATATACTGCATGTTCTCACATTAAATGAAGTGTCACACACCACTAAATGATACAGAATTGTGTTAAACAGTCAGTAGTTAGCATCTCCTTTCTCCATTGAGGTAAAAAAAAAAAAAATAAATAGTTCTCAGGTGACTGTAGGAGCCATTTGCTACTTGAGCTTTGTTACAGCTTGGGACAGAGCCCCTCTGAGCACTGAATTGTCATGAAGGAGCTTGCTGATGGGAATGAAGATACAAAAGCTTAGGAGTTTTTGAGGCCTTACAGAAATCTGTTAGAAAGTTGTGCTGGTAAAATAAATCATAGAATCAAAGAATGGTTTGGATTGGAAGGGACCTTAAAAATAACCTACTTCCAACCTCACTGCATGGGTAAGAATAGGAATAGATCAGTGAAAGTATTTGAGGGCTATTTTTGGCAAAAAAATAATTTCTTAAAAACCGATTCTGTGTTGTGTTTTCTGGCACAGCTTTGCTTCTGCAGTCAAGGGAACATTAAGGATGTGGTCCTGGGTGCTCAGAGGCTGTGAGAGAGGCAAGAACATGAAGTGATCTTTAAGAGACTTAAATCAGAATTACACTGATTGCAATACCACATTTTTGTCTGTGACAAAATTGGTGATTTGTATTTACTGTTTCTGCATCTCATAGGGTAGAAAACTCTAAGATGCTCTGTAATTTTGTTTTCCCTGATTCATAGGGAACTTTATTTAGCCCTTTGACTTTGTTTTAGGAATTGCCTCTTCTCTATAGCATATCTGTGAATTGGAAAAGAGCTGGTGGCTGCTCTGGGAGGGTGTGATTTGGAGCAAATCAGCTGCAGAGTCCCCTGCCACAACTTCACAGCAGTAACAACATCACAACAGCAACAACATCACAACAGCTACACTGAGGTGCTTAGTCTTAGCAAGGCCATGGAAATGTGGAAGGCAGAAAATGTCAGTGGGGTTCTGACACTTGTGAGGGCAGGGAAGGGCACACTCAGTGTGCTGAGGGAGCAGTCACTAAACGCAGCAGTGGGAGCCTGTGGAGACTCAGATGCTGCTTAGTTGAGCATGCTGGGCACAGTGATGTCCCTGCTCTCCTGCCCACAGCTGGATTTCAGGTGACCAGAGGCAAGATTGTGTTAGGTTCTAGATTAAACAGATTCATTTGCCTTCCCTTAAAATTGAGAGGTAGGCTGCTAATGTCACAGGCTGTAATCTAACCAAGCAAATCAAATGGGCTGGAGTCCACATCTTGACAGCTTCTCTTCAGGTGTCCCCTGCTAGTGTCCCCTGGGCTGCCCTGTCTCAGGGCATGCTCCAAGAGAGCACTGGGTACCCGGGGATGCATCTAGGGTCATGCAAGCAGAATTATGGATGACCATGTACAAACACACAAACCTGGTTTGTTAACCTGGCCAGAATGTTTATGGTAGATCTGCCCATTTGTTACTCAAAGCCTTGAGTCCCCTCCTGATTGAGCAGCATGCAAATGGAAACAGCAGTATCAAGAGTACAAAAATGTAATGATTACAGCATTTCTAGGGATTTGGGAAACCTGTTCCCAGGGCTCTTCTCAGTCCATCCTGCAGAAGACTCACCATACTAGTAAGGCTATGAGGTGCCTACCCTTCACCTTTTCTAATTTTATCTCATGGTGAGGACAGTTAATGAATTTATGAAGTTGGGCAGCACCTGTGGCTTTGGATTAGAAAGAGAATATGGCTCTGGCCACTCTGTTGGAACAGAATCTGTTTGGGCTCTGTGTATTTGCCCCCTCCCAAGGGGGCTGCTGCATCTCATGGTGTATGGGCCCCAGTAAGGTTCTGATTGGGAACCAGAGCACTAGAGCACTACAGATGCTAAGACTGGGATATTTCTGACCTTGACACAACACGAATTGCAGCCATTCAGAAAACTTTTGGGTAAAATTAAGGGAAAGACTATTAGGTGAGGCCCAAGGTTTGCTGCTTTGCTGTGGTGTTATTTTAACAATTCTAGTTCAAGCAGATACCTGCTGTACTTCTATATTGCCTACAGTTTCTCTTCTTTAGTCCTTTCCCATTTCTTCTGCCCAGCTGCAAGAGTTGGCTAATATTTGCATAAGGTTGTGTCTTCCTTGTATTAGACATTCCCAATAAATAAAATGCATGATTCCTTGCCACAACACCATTTCCCTGCCTGTGAAAACAGTTTTCTGTGAGGCTAAAGAGGCTTGCTGTTTTGTATAATTAAGAATACAAATGAAGGGTTATACTCTGCTAAACTTGCCAAGCCACCTTACCTTCTGCTTCTGCATAGTCAGAGACCTGAATCAGATTTGCACCTTTGTTCCTTGCAATTTTGCAGAAAGTGCCCACACAGTTCCATGCAGCACTGCACAGAAACATAGGGAGGGGTGACAGCAGGTAAAAAGTTAGTAATTAATTCTAATCCAAAGTGAAGAAAGGTAGGTGTGAAAATAAGGGGTCTCCTGCACCCCTATTGGGAACATTAGAGTTAGATTAACCAGAGTAATTTTTGCTCTTTCTGTTTGCAGATGAGGCTGTACATAGCTCCATGTGAGTGCTCAGGAGGAGGGAGCCACCTGGTTTCAACCACATTTATCTGGAGTCTGCGTAAATGATGTGGTAGTGCACTGTATGAGTAGCCTCAAGCCACTGGTGACTTGGTTGCCTCCAGAACCAGAAGCAGCATAGCTGTGAAAAACCTAGAACTGCATTTTGCCCTTGGGGAAGAAGGTTGTTTGGCTCAGCATCATCCTCTCACTTCTCTGAACAGAGCACCTCATGATTCTGTTCTCTTGTACATTCATATCAACTCAGCAAGAGCTTTGAGCCAGAAAGGTACAGCCCAGACTGTTTGAATTGCATCCCAGGCCTCATTTTATTCATAGGTTACTTTAGAGAGGTTCCAGCTCTGCCAGTTCTTGAGGCGTGCTTCCCAAGGTATCTAACCCTTCCCATGCTTTGGAAGAGGAGCCTGAAGTCCTCATTCAGGTCTGAGAATCACTCCAGATTGGCAAGTGTCTGCTGCAATGCCTACAGGGTACATGAAGATGTAACTCAGCAGTCATGTTGCCCTGTACCGTTTCTCAGTCTTTCATCAAACTCAGGACATACACAAAACTCAGCTCCCCCAGAAATTCAAATATGTAACTGGGACAGAGCCTTGAGGCAAAAGTAATCCAGTGATCCAGTACATCAGCCCTTTAGCATTGACAGCCACATGGTAAAGGCAGATTTTAATTTTCTTTATTTATTACTCCCAAAATTTGTCAGCAAGTACTTTTGGTGCCACAGTATGTAAAAAAGAACCACTCTGTTGTTCAAGTAACTATTGTAAAATGACAATTTGACCATGGATTGACAGGGTGTAGATTGGGAACAATGTCTTTGCAAAAACTTGACTGGAGAAAGCAGTAATCCTGCTTGGCCAATAAACTGAAATTCCAGTGAGGGATGGAGAGTTTCTATTTCTGATGTCTTTCAGCAATTCCAGTAACTAATACTGTTAAAGCATTGAGAATTGTACAGGCAGTAGACCTGATGCATAGTCATGAAATGTGTTTCAGAATTATAATAAGGTTTTTATGACTTGCAAAGAGGTTTTTTTACAAGCAAACTGAAAATATCCACCCGAACCAGTTATAGGAATTACTTTCCCTCAGTAATTTTCCATTTCTCATTTTTCAGTTTGGGGAATGTTTGTATTAAAAGCTCTCTTACAGACAGTATTCAGTTCTGCAATTAAAAACAAATTTGTGCTTACAACAGTCTGGTTTTGTAGGAAAGACACTGGATTTGTGACATAAATTGTGAGCTCACTCTATAATTTAGCAGAAAGAGAACCTGGGATGTGAGCAAGAAGACATCTGCTTATACAAAAAACACTTGATCTAATAAAAAAAATAGTAAGAGACGTTACTTTAAAAAAAACAAACAACTCACTTTACTATCATTGCATATTTAAAAATTATCCCATTAGGACAGGTCCTGAGTAGTTCACCAGGGCTGCCATTGAATATGTAGCACTCCAGGCTTCTTTATTGCAACAGCATCAATGGGTTGTGTTTTCTTCCAGATAAAAACAACAGGAGCTTTGTCAGTGTCTTCACAGGGAGCAAGATTAAGTATGAAGTACTCCTGCCCATTCCCTGACCTGCCCAAAATCCTGTACCTGTGGAAATTTAATAATGATGTTCAGAAATGAACCCCCTGATCACTATTAACCTATAGTAACCAAGGGAATGAGTTAGGATTTGAAGAATCTTAAAGGTCAGAAATTGTGATTTTTAAATTTTTTTGTAGTTTGTCAAATCTCTTCAGACTGTTGTCTACAGATAGGTATTTCAATGCTGCCACTTGTGTTTCTACCAAATTTTTTTGCTGGTCTAGGCAATGCCCTCTTCAGCTGGATTCTGAGATCTTTTTCTGTGAACACATCTACTCCCATTAATCTTTAGAAAAATTTGACTCTCAGTCCAGAGCTGCAGCAAGACAAACAGACACTGTTAACAACTTAACAACCTTTGAGAGCCTTGAGCTTATAGACAAGGGCCAAATTTTGCAGGAATGAGTTTGGCAATACCTGAGAGTCAGTTTTGCCCCATCCCATTCTCCGCCAGTGAGCAACAGTGAGCCCTTAGGGGCAGGGTACAGGTACAGACAAAGTCAGGATATAATAAAAAAAAAATTCAATTCACAAACTTCCACCTTTAAAGCTTGCAGTCATTTAACCACATTTAATACTCTTGGTCTATGTGAACTTGTCTTAGTTCTTTTTTAGCTTATCTGTCTGCCTTCCAAAAGGTTCTATGGCAGCATTAATTATGACATCTGAAAAAGCACTTTATTTTAAATTGGCTGCCTGATGATTATATTAGCTGTCCCTCCCCTTCTTGTACTACAGGGAACAATGAATAATCATTCTGTGCTCATTTTTTCCACTTACAGTCTTACAACTCTCAGATATTCCTGATGTGGAAGTCAGGTTTTTTTGCAGTTTCCATAAATTTGTGCTGAAGTTCTTCTGAAAGCAGCTCATTTGGCACCATACTTCTAGTACCATGGTTGCCTTCAGAGATTTATTGCACATTACACCTCTCAGTCCACAAGTATCACCCTGGAGTTTCTTAAGACCTGAATAAACCCAGCCTTGTCAGTTGGCTACTTGGAGTTTACTCATCAGTCCTAAATAAGTCTTATTCATCCCTCATTTTAGCACTAGTGTGAGGATGTGTTTCCTGTAGAGAAGAATCAGCTTCCTTTGAAAACTTCTCTATCAATTTTGTATTGAATATTGCTGTAAAAAAACCAAATAATTGTTTTTGCTATGGTCTACACTTCCTTAAAAGCCCTTTTCTATGTCTTTATCATCTGCTCGTTTCCTCTCAGGCAAATGCCTGTCTTTTGATACATCTTAATAAGGCTTTTTATATTATTATGTAGCTTGTATGTTAGTTAGGTGATCCTCTGAATCTTTTAGCCTGGGTACTTGAGGCATTCTACATAACTACGTTACACAGAGTGTGGTCCATATTTGGATACGAAATCTGCTTTTTGCAGGGTGTAATTTTTAGTAAGCCTTTGCCTCTGCTTTGCTCCACCTCTTGGGCTGAAGGAGCAGCGAGGCAGAAGGTGCCTGCCCAGCATCCAGTGTGGACACGAGCCCCGAAAAATCCCAAATCAATGAGCACGGTGTGGGTGGTGCTGCAGCATCATCTGGGTGTTGGGAAAAGGGAGGTGCAGAGCTCCTACAAAATAGAAAGAGGCGGGGTTGGCAAAGCTTTTCAGATAACATACTCCCACCTAGTGGCTCTCTTACATTCAGGAATAGGCACTGTGCCGACCTCCAGCAAATTGGTAGCAGTTAACTATAAAACTCGTATTTAAAAAAACAAGTAAATCAAATATATAATAAGTTTATGCAACTGCTAGCTAGGTTTAGAAATGTTGATTTTGAAGTTCTGTTTTTCTCTGACTAGAAATCTGGAAGGAAAAATTAAACTGCTTTTGTTCACAGCAGCCCATAACCGCATGGTGGTTCTTGGTTTAGTTTTCACTGCAGTCTTGGTTGTGTCAGTAGGAAAGACAATAGTAGATACAGAAAAAATAATTTTAAAATTATTATGCTAGCTGTTCTTAATGAACACTAAAAGAACTCCAAAGATAAGTCATGGGACTCTGTGTGTGCATAATATATAAATATATAAATGAAAGAAGCACACTAAAACAAAGGTTACATTGCTTCAGACTTTCTTAACTGTGTCTCCAAGGAAAGTGCTATGTCCCTAAAGCCTCAAGAAAAATGTAAATAAAATTGCACAGAAGCATCATGAGCTGTTTAACTTGTAATTGGCACTGACAGTCCAGAGTTTCCTGACTTAAAAGCTGGTTAGCAGCTCACAGCATAATTTAAAAGGATGTGAGCTTGATAAATTGGTGCTTCTCAGGATTCTCAGCGTAAACTGGAATTCAAATACAAGTATGAACAGCATAAAGAAATAGTGAACTATCTACTTTTCAAACTACAATTAAAGTTTTTAAAATATTTAAATCTAGGAAAATGAAAAATTAAATTTTGTTCTCTACTGTTGTTCACCATGTAATTTACTTCCAGACTTACTAAATATGAAAAAGGTAATGGGACATAATAATCTTTAACTTCTTTGGTAAGCTTCCAGTTAGGATCTACAGTGTCAACAGTGCATGCTGGCAGCCCAGAAGGCAAATGGAATCCTGCATCAGAAGCAGCCTGGCCAGGAGATGGAGGGAGGTGATTCTGCCACTTTGCCCTGGTAAGATCTCACCTGGAGTACTTGTGTCCAGCTCGGGAGCCCTCAATTCAGGAAGGATATGGACCCAATGGAATGGGTCCAGAGGAGGTCCATGAAAATGATCAGGATGATGGAACAGCTCTCTTATGGAGACAGCCTGAGGGAGCTGGGGTTGTGCAGCCTGGATAAATGATCTTCACTTTATAGTGACCTTCCTGTACATGAAGGGGCCTGCAGGAAAGCAGGAGAGGCACTGTTTGAAAGGGCCTGGAGTGATAGCACAGGGTGCAATGGTTTTAAATTAAAGTGTAGCTTTAGACTGGATGTTAGGAAAAAATTCTTTACCATGAGGGTAGTAGAAAAATGAAACATGTTGCACAGTGAGGTTTTTGAGGCCCCATCCCTGGAGATGTTCAAGGTGAGGCTTGATGAGACCCTGAGCAAACTGATCTGGTTGGGGGTGTCCATGCTTGCTGTAGAGGGTCAGACTAGATGACCTCTAAAGGTCCCTTCCAACACAAAATATTCTGTGATTCTATGATCTAGGCCATGTCCAAAGATGACCAAAGACTTGGCAATTTGGTGTCTGATGTCTGTTTGGTTCTAATCCTGAAACCATGCTGTAAGATTTTGACAGAAGCTACCATGAATTCAGGTATTTCCTGACAATACTTGAAGAAAAATAAAAAACTGACCAGTGACTTAGAGAAGTCTGTTTCCAATCTTGCTGAGCCTCCAGTGAGGACTGAGACAACAGTGGTGTGGCAAAAGGGACCCTGCTCCTTAGAAC
The DNA here is from genome assembly GCF_003957555.1 of Calypte anna. Lineage (NCBI taxonomy): Eukaryota > Metazoa > Chordata > Aves > Apodiformes > Trochilidae > Calypte > Calypte anna. Next base: position 33,218,754 of record NC_044248.1, on the reverse strand, counting down.
TTTGTGCTTTACATCCTTGTGGAAAGAACACTTTGTTTCCCAGGTTGTTAAGGCAGTAGGCACTCTCAGAAGCACTAAAAAAGCCAAATGTCTTCAACTGCTGCTGTACAGACATGCAGAGGACACACTGTCATTTCAGAATTCACTTAAAACTCTTGCCTAAAAAAGCAGATGGGAAAGCACTGTGTAACAGTGGAGCACTGTGAGACTGCGGTACTGCAGGGCAGGAATCTCTATCTCCTTCGGCCCTTCCCTCTTTCCCATCCTTCTTTCTTTCTGTTCCCTGACATTCACCTCTCCCTCCGCCAACCCTGGTTTTACCTTTTTTTTCAGAAATTCCCATCTGCTCCTTCCCTCCCAGGGGTCAGTTGGGTTGTCAGAAAACAGCTGGTTTGCTCTGTGATTAAAGGTGTGGCTGTGTCACACAGCATCCAGGTTTGTAGCTTAAGACATAGAGGGAGCAGAAAGCAATAGTTCTGGTGGTAACGAGGAAAAAACAAACAGATTTAATGCACTTATGTGCATTTTTCATCATTCTGCACTCAGCATTATCGGCTTAAAGTTGATTCAGTTCCATTTACATCAGTGATGTTGATAATCAAACTAATTTAAGTGAGGTATGCTTAGCTTCACGTGCTTCAGGGTCCATTTTTTCATCCTTGTTGCATATCTACGTGACAAAATTGTGTGGCAGGTGTCCCAAAGTAGTTTACAAAAAGAGGAAAGCAGTTCTATGCGCTCCAAAATGAATCCACTTCATTCCAGCAATATCAGATTTTGTAATTTTAAAATTTAAAAAGATTCCAGCTTTTTAAAGGCAAAAAGCTGAACGAGAGCAAACAGCACCTTTTGAGAAAAAAACCCCTTCATGCACTAAGGTGGGTTGTTAGTGGAATACTAGTAAGCAGCTATTGCAGCTGCTTGATAAAACAAAACAGACTGATTGACTGAAATTAAGTCTTTCTAGACAGCTTACTAAAATTAGATTTACAATTGTATTATGTCTGGGGCTTCTACAGAGACCTTTGTTTAAACTTCAAAGGACGTCTGCTTCCTTTTAACCTGTTTCCACTACCTACATATCAAACCTGTCAGAGGGCAGGAGTACTACATACCCTCTTTTCCTGCTCCAGGACATAGTAAAATTTACACCGACAGAAAAAGCTTATGCCTCTATTAAAGTGTATTACAACAGCACTCATAGACCCCTCCAGGAATATATAAGCTGGGGCTTGCTAGCATTCCAATGAAACAGAAGTTAAAAAACATCAAGGGCTTCCGTGTTACAGCTAAAATAACTTAGAAGGAAAAGAAAAGCAACTGCCTGGTGCAGTGCTATAAAAGAAAATGTGTAAGAAAAAGACCTCTTTCACATTTTCAAATTTAGCCAAAGGAATAAATGTCATGATCTTGGCAGGGCCCCGCCCTTGTTCCTCATCCATCAGATTTGTGAGTTTCAAAAAGAAACCAGTGAGGAGACTTAACCCAGTGTTAATGTGAAGTGAACAAAGCTTTAGAGCAAATATTATTTGCAATTTAAATTAATTTTCTAACCAGAATTTGTGCCAGAATGCTTTTTGTAAGTTATACTGTAACTCTTGTACAATAATCCTAAAATTTAAGTTTCTGTTTTTCAGGTTTAAAACTTAAGACAGTTATGATTCAATAAAGCAGTAAAAACCCAAATAAATCTGATAAATAATAACCATTTGTCTGGGCTTGGTCTTCTTTCCCACCCTTTTGTAAATTTTTATTGAAAATAAGTTAATTAAAATGCAGTGTTGGAATAAAAAAAGGTGGAATTCACAGGGAGCAGTGCCCATGTCAAGGAGGAGAGAGGCAGCTTATCCCCTACTAGTGGACTCTGCAATATTGCTGCTAGAGTTTAAAAGTAGCTCAGCCAAACTTTTTAAAATGGGAGATGGGATCAAGGCTTTGCTTGGCGAGAATTCTGCTTGCTGCAATACAAGAAAACCAACATTTCAGGGAGTGTTGAGGTGAATAAATAGCTTTGATACAGCCATCAAAAGCTTTCAGGTGTGCAAACTCTTTGCTGAAGAACTTATTTTATCAGACATACTGCTTGATTTAGTGAAAATATTGTATACCCCTGTTAATCTCTTATTAGAAATGAAATAAAAAAAAAATCAGCTCCAACTTTATTGCCAGTCATACAAAAATCCAAGACAATTACAGGTTAGGAAGAGTTGTTCGTAGTAAAACCTAATTACACTGAACAAGTATATTGAGAGAGAAAAAAAGAGGGTAGTGAGAACCCTGATACGCAATTAGCACATGGGGAACAAAGGAAGAAAAGGGTCATTAATTTCATTTAGAGAGGCAGGGGTCATTGAGAGAACCAGATGACCCCTTAGTTCTTATGTCTTTGATTTTTAATAAGAAAAAATAACGCAGATATTGAATACTTTTTTGTTATTTTTCTCTTTTATTCATGTCATAGATAGTAAAACCTGATGGCAAATTTGCATGTTTTTGAGAACCTTTGTGGCTAAGTGCTAGGATGGATTAACATTTCCAACTGGGCAGCTGTTCAGCTCCTTTATCCTGGAATAGCAAACAGTAATTTGCACTCCAGAAATGTCTGTACATGGTCACCTATCCAGTAAGACATCACTTACATGAAATACAAAGAAACTGCTAGAGTTCAGTTTTCTTTTTTTTCTTTTCTTTCACTTAGACAAGGTTGTCTGCATTCTTTCAGTGCTTTCCACGAGCAAACGACTGAAATTATTTCTGCCAGGGAATGAGCAGTCTTCAAGGTAACAGGGAGCTGCAATCACAAAATGCCCCAAACTTTATTTCACTTAATATATCCCGAATTCCTTCCTGTTGGAGACTTCATAGCTGATTAAGCAGGATGAAAAACAAAGAGGACATCTGAAATGAAGAGAGTTAAATTAAATCTTGAAGGCAAGAGCTTTGGTATATTGTCCATTCAGGCCTTTAAAGTGAAGATATATAGTTTGCAAAATAGATGATTAATGTATTAATAACAATACATAATAAGCCTTCTCTCTGGAAAATAAGCAAACTTGGGTAAATGTCTAATAAGATAGTTTTATGCCAGTACATATTTAAATCTAGATCGCTAAAAGCTCTGCAACATATTAACACAGATTGCTTAGCATGTTCCTGAAATTTCTGAGGTCCTCTGCCTTATTAACAAGTAAAATTTGAATCTTAAAAAGATGGGTAGAAGTCTGATAAAATTATTCCAGCTTTTTCATTTGCTGGATGGAGAAAACGGGCCACATTTTGACAACCACGAATTGAAAAACTCAACAAACTAAGCCTCTACAACTCTTATCATCCCCACTGCATTTCATGTGTGCCCAAAGTGGATTTTTAGGGCTGTGACACCTGAAGAGTTTTGATAAGTTCAGGATCAGTGCCGAGATGCTGGTCCTGCAGCCCAGCTGGCATAAGAAGTGCCTGTAGCTGTTGTTAAACCCACATGGTTCACCTCGGAGAGACTGAAGTATCAAATCGGTAAGGACAGAAACCAGACCGATCCCACCGAGGTATCCCCTGTCCCCATGGGCACACAAAACACTAAACTCCCTCCAAAAGCACAAGGGCTCACCGAAGCCTACCTGGGAGGCCCAAATACACCTTTTAAGATCATATACAAGCTGGAATACTCGAAAAATAAGACCCAGTTTCTGAAAATCAGAGCCCGCCGCCGGCCCCTCCTCTCGGAACGGCGGGGCGAGGGCGCGAGGGCCACCCGCATCCACCGGCACCCCACTGGCACCTCATCGGCACCCCACTGGCACCCATCGGCACCTCACAGCCACCCACTCCCCGCCCGGGCCCTGAACCGCAGACACTGCCCTCGCCCTCAGAGCTCCCCGCACGGCGCTGCCCGCACGCACCACCCCTAACGGCCCCAACCCCGCCCTTCCCCAGTCCAACCGCCGCCCGGTTTAACAGAGCTCGCGTGCCGGGCGCGGCCCTTTCCCTTGCTCCGATTGGCTGCTGCCTCCTGTCAATTATCCCTGTGCCCACCCCCGCCGCCTGGCGATTGGTTCGGAAGTGCAGAGCGGGGGAAAGCGGTGGCAGCGGGGCCGGGCGGGTGAGGTGGCCGGCGGGGGTGTCGGGTGGGCGGTGTCACCCGAGCGGCTCTCCCGATCGGCTCTCACTCACCCCTCTCCCCTCCTCCCGGTGTGGCGCAGGATTGGTTAACGGGGTAGAGGGTAGTCGTGCCGCGGCCTCGCCTGCCTGGGGAGAGCGGCGACTCGGTGCCCTCAGCGGGCTGTGGGGAAAGGCAGAGGCGGCGCGAGGGACGAGGGCCTGTGGAGAAGGGGTCGCGGCGGCCGCCTTCAACGCGCAAGTCGTCGAGAGTATCGCAGGGTATTTACGGGGCTGCTGTTTTTCTCTCTTTTCTCTCCCAGTCCCACGTGCGGATTTTCCTCCTCAGATGGCATTTTTGCTCTGAGGCCGATCTGTGGTCCTGGACACCTGACCTAACGCCTCAGCGTCCCTTCTGTCGGGAAGCGCTGTGCGCAGCCTCGACTCCCACGATTTTCATAACATGTATAAACCTGATTGTGGAGGGGGGTCGATCACTCCATAAATGTAGGGTGCAGATTTTTGAAAAACTTGAAGTCTGTGCAAAATCACTGTACTATGAGATACGGGGGTAGTAATTTGAAAACCTTCACATAGAAGATAGGTGGGTTCACATTTGGTACGTCAGCTAGGTATGGATTTGTTTTCACTAGTGTTATTACTAGTGGGATGGGGTTTGAATTTGGATTATCAAGATAAAAGTAATAGTTCATTTAGTTCAAAGGCAACAAAAGTGACAAACTGAAGAGAGAGTAGCTTCATCTTCAGACTGTAGAAAAAAGACCGCAATTCTGCTTTTCAACCCTTCTCCCTATTTTGGCAGTGTTCAGTTCAGTGCAACAGATTTTTTTTTTTTTGCAGCTCTTGAGATAGTTGGTTTCTATAGACCTTGATCAGTGGGTCTAATGAAGAGACAGACACATGAATGCTTATGTAAGCTTTACTTCCCATGATTTAAACTAGTTTCTCTCCTGTCTAGATAATTGAGGCATTTACAATTGAGGAAGCCTCATTGTTCAGCAAATAACAGTGGGTTGACAAATATTTAACTGTTTTTCTTGGTAAAAATAAACAGTTGATATCTCAGGACATTATCTGTTGGAGGTGGATGCTGAAGAACAAGCTGAAAATATAAGGGACATTAAAGAAATAAGAGTCACAGCTCTTTTGGTAGTGGGTTGGTTTTTTTTTTCAGCATTTATTTTGGAGAGTGAGTGGTGTAGCCCTTGGATATACTATTTGGGTAAGGACTGAAGTCTTGAAGATTTCCTGTCTAACTATTGTAGACCTTAAGGCAGAAAATCTTAGGAGAAGGCCATGTACATTGGGGAAGGGAAAAGACAGTTAAAAATCTGACTTGAAAGTTAGGTTTTTTTAGGAGTTTGACTCATAAAGTTGGTAATTACCAAATGGGTTACTTGTTATGATTGTTTACCATCACTTGGATGACAGAAACCTAAGGCTGTACAACATCTTGGCATGCCAGGGAAGTTGTGAATAGAGCAGCAGCAGCCATAGTGATAAACTTGTTTTGGTTTTGAAATTGTGAAAATGCGTACTGTCATAAAAGGATGTCAGAGGTGGGATAATTTTCACCCCCTTGTTTTGCCAGACAGTTCTGCCTAGTTTTATATATTGGTTTTATTAATTTTTTTTCATTAATTCTTTGAAATCTTCATATTAATTATGCATGGGCTTAATGAGTTTCTGAAGTGTTTTTTGTACTAAAATACAGTTTCAAAATTACTGTTATTTCTATAAAATGTAATAGAAAGGGGAACTTTGAATAGTATATTGGTCTCCACACAATTATGATTATATAATTGATGAAGAAAGGGCAGCGTACTTAGAAAATGGTTGTGATACCACTTTTGAAACTTAGAATATAGAATATATAGTTGCTGGTTAAGGCTCCAGATTATCACAGCTACAGAACAATCAAACATATAGATGATGGTAGTTGGATGTAGGATTGAAGCCCTATACTAAACAAAGCCACAAGTAAATAGGCAAATGTAGCGTAAGTTGGTTTTCTCTGCTTTGGTAGCTTCAGTATACATCTGACAGCTTAGAACTATCTGAGTTGCCTGCAATGTCCTGTTGAAGCTGTTGCAGGTATGCATGAGGCAAGTAAAGCTGCAGCAAATGGGTGTGGCAAAATCCGAAGTGGCATTCAAAATGAGGCTGCATTACTAGCCCTGCTGGAGAAGACTGGTTATAGCATGGTTCAAGAAAATGGACAAAGAAAATTTGGTGGTCCTCCTCCAGGTAAGCATTTCTTTTGAGATTACAAAGTTCGAGTTTATTTTCTGTAAGGAGAGCTATGCTGAATCAGGCTGGAAATTTGTGTATCCCCATGACCAGTATGGGATAAATGTGTAAAACCTTAAATGACTGAAGTTGTAACTGTTCTGAGTCAAGACACTTGATCAGAGGAGGAGGAATAGTTCAGTAAATACATAGATGTTTTTCCTTTCCTACCATTTTTTCCCCTGGTCTTTATTCTCCTATTTAAGAGTTAAAATTCCCGGTGGAGGTTTTTTCCCTACCAAAATGACATTTTGTTCTTCTGGAGAATGAGTTAGGAAAGCAAGTAACTTCTTGTTCATTTAGTTCAACTTCTGTGTATTTTACACATTTCCTTTCTCTCCAGTAATCATGGTGCTGAGTCTGAGGTATGCAGGTTTGATTTAGATAGCTTTAAAAGGCAGGGTTATCAACTGGTACACTTACCTTGATAAAATTGTTAGCATGTTTCCTGCTGAATTTGTACTTTGTAGTCTGAAATAGTTTTATTTCATTTTCTTGATGAAATACCTGGTACCTGTGATTCTCTGTAATCATGCTGTGAGTTTTCTTTGGCAACATTTTTACTTCTCATGAAATTAATCAAATGCCTTAAGTCTTTCTGAAGCATTACTTTTATTTTGAATAATTTTTCCAGTGTTGTTGACATCAGCAGTGTACAAGAATTTTGCCATTAGTCCTGGCTTCATCCCATGGAATACAGAAACTTCTTTATCAGTCAGATTATGCACTTTCACAGGCAGAAAGAAGGCAAAATCTTTGTGTTGCTGTTTCACTTCCTTCTCTCTTGTGACCTGTGATCTCATAACTTGTAAGCATGAACCATATGCCTGTACATGGCTCTATGTAGTTTAAGATACAGCTGCATGAAAAGTATTTTGCTTTGGGAGTTTTTCCTGTTTAAAATTATAGACATAATTCTACAAGTCTCTCTTCAATAGCCAAAGGAAGGCCTGTGAAATAATTTTGAAAATGGCACTGGAAAGTGAGCTGCAGGCCATCACTGGCACACTTCCTGAAGGCTCAGCCCATTCTTAAATTATTTAATACATTTTTTACAATGTAATTATGATTTTAATTAGAGTGTCACACAATGTTGAGTGTATTTGTTTGGCAGTTACTCTTATTAATGAAATTTGCTAATCTTTTCTGAAATTAGATGTGTTGGAGAAGGTACATCTTCCATAAATCTCTTCATTGACATTAATTATATATCTCTCCTTTAAATCTTCGTGTATTTTCATACTTGCTTAGGCTGGAAATTACCCCAAGTTATTAAATAAATGTTTTTCAAGGCCAGATGAGAGTTGAATGTTTGAGATGGTTTATAGGAAATTATAATAACTGTGTGTAAATTAAGGATTTCACTGTGATAAGCTTATGTTGCTGTCAGACGGGATAGTCTCTATATCAGCTTTGTTTTCCTGTTAACAACTTGATCATCTGACTGGCACATTACCCAGAGCAGGCAGCTGATCTGATTCAAAATTACCTTAAAAAAAATTTTTTTTCCACCTCAATTAGTAGCACAGTTCCTGTTCACCTTATGCCACTTGTAGACAACGTATATCTGTAGGGAGTAAAAAACAAACAAAACAAAAACCCCAAACCAAACAAAAAACCCTGATAACAACAACAAAAAATTATGAAAGTAAGTTTTCCTTGCTTTGTTTGGTGCTTAGATTCCTGCAGACATAATGATGTCATTGGGTATGTAAGTCAGTCAAAGTACATTTGAATAGAAGAAAATTTCAGATGACCTGGATCTTGCTAAGAGGGGGAGAATTATAACTATAATGTTGATTTTAGTTTGATTATTTGTACTGCAGCGAAAAAAAGGCATCCCATAATCTATCTTTCTGTGATGGGCCAAGTACCCAGTCAAGGAAGTTCTCTAGTCACTTGGTAACTGAGGAACGGTGCTTTTGTTTAATTTTTTTCCATATTTGCTCTGTTAAAATATCTACTTACCAGCAGATGTGGCACAGGCCAGGTTTTCTTGAAGTTGGGAGCCATAACTTTCTCCCAGTTTTCAGTAGTGTGCTGTAACGCTAAGTTATTATGCAGCTTTAAAACTAGGAGGTGGGCTTTTTGAATGGTACAGGGCTTTTACTTAGTGTTCAATCAGTTACCAGGCTGAAGATGATGGTAAATTTTGTCTAGTTAATAAATGGACATTTTTATTTCATTACTTCCCTACAGAATTGAACATAGCTTCCTTTCACCTTTCCTGATCAAAGCGTGGAGTTGCTTTTGTCTTTGGAGCTCCTAAATGCTTTACTGTTGGTTTATGGTTTTTAATGTGAGCAGAAGACAGGCATGATGTGAGCAATGGAGTACTATAGCTTGCAAATTGTTTTACTTGCTGTGTCCTGTTGAACCTCAGATGAAGTGGTCATAAATGTTTATGGAGTTGAAAATGATAAAGATGTTGAATGCTGTGTGCTGTGTTGAATGCTTTTTCCTAGGTAAGCCATGGCAGAGTGGCTCCAAATTAATGTCGGTTCTGATGCCTTGGTAGCTTCCATGTGTACCATGTAGTTCTAACCCTAGGGCTAAAATGAAAATTTATTCTGTGAGAAGGGAAAACCAGCCCAATTCTGTTAAAATTTTTTCTCAGAAGTATATTACATGCTCTTTAATGATAGTTACATGAGGGAAAAAGTTTTAAGATAATAACAAAATAACCTAAATATAATTTATTCAGAAATTGAAGCCAAAGTAAAACACTTAATTAGCTTCTTGTTTTAACTTGTCAACAGTAATTTTTTCCACTTGCCTCTTGTTCTTTACCTTTTCATTTTAGGCACTTACTTAGCAGGTTATGTGTTATTTTTTTCTAACAGCTTTGTTCTCCATCTTCTGCAGAGGACCTTTCTTGTCAAAGCTTTACAAAAAGCTGATAGTTAAGAAAAATGCTGATAGCTGAATTGACTGTTGCTCTGCCTTTGAAACTTCTGCCTGGTTTGTTTGTCTTAATTTGTTTTAAAAAAAACCAAAATAATTTGGTTTTTTTTTTAATGCCTATTTTGGGGAAAATGGAGTGCCATATTTGCAGACCACAACTCCATGTTTTAAAATATTTCTATGCATTTTTACATTATCTGTTGAACATACCTTTCAATGGCTTAAGGACAGAAACATCAACAGATGTGAACTAGGGACTTACTTGTTCTGTGAATTTGTTTTTAATTTCTTTTTCCCTACCATCCAGCTACAGCCTGTGAAAACTGTGGTCTGTGTTTAGAGGGCAAGTGTTCAGTCTTTTTCATTACCGAAGAAAGTGTGGCTCTGTGTCATACCTTAGGGAGCCCTCTTTTAGTGAGTGAATGTAGAAGGTGGAAGCCAAATGTTTGGATCTTTTGAATGATGTCAAGGAAAAAAAATGTACTGTACGGGGGAACCTGAAATGTAGACTCTAATTGCAAAGCTATCTGTGTTTAAATAGTGCAAGGTTCAGTGGGCTGTCATACAGATTCCAGTGAAAAACCAGAAGATGTAATTAAAAGAAATGCAAATTCTGGGCTTACGGCATTTTTTTTATTTAAATCTAAAAAATCCCAAATTAAATAATAGAAGAGAATATGCTAGTTTTAAATTGAGACTAAAAGTATACGACAGAAGTGTCACCTCCAAATTATGAGATGGGGGGGAGGGAGAAAGTGTTCCTGTCTAGCATTTGTAATAAATTGTTGTTGGACAATTTAATTTAAGGTTGGGAAGGTCCTCCACCACCTCGTGGATGTGAAGTGTTTGTGGGTAAGATTCCTCGTGATATGTATGAAGATGAATTAGTTCCTGTGTTTGAGAGAGCTGGGAAGATCTATGAGTTCAGACTGATGATGGAATTCAGTGGTGAGAATCGAGGCTATGCTTTTGTGATGTACACTACTAAAGAGGATGCCCAGCTGGCCATCAAGATCCTGAATAATTATGAAATTCGTCCAGGAAAGTTTATTGGTGTCTGCGTAAGTTTGGACAACTGCAGGCTATTTATTGGAGCAATTCCAAAAGAAAGGAAGAAAGAAGAAATACTGAATGAAATGAAAAAAGTTACAGAAGGAGTGGTGGATGTCATTGTTTATCCAAATGCCACTGACAAAACTAAAAATCGTGGCTTTGCTTTTGTAGAGTATGAATCTCACAGAGCAGCTGCAATGGCCAGAAGGCGGCTAATCCCAGGTAAAGGGGATTTGTAATTAAATGGAGGTTTTGGGGAGGTATCTGTCCCTGTTTTGCAGGTGGTGGTGTATCAACCCTGTTTTCCTTTCTTTAAGATATTTTGAGTTACAAAGCTGCAGTAGGACCTTTCAGCTAAAGAGGAATTATTTTGTCCATAAATTGGGGTTTTGTTTGGTTTTTTTAGTGTTGTTTTGCTTAAAATTTTTAAAATTTTCCTGTAAAAGAATCTAAAATTTCAGGAGTTCTGAGAATGAAAGAGCAGATTTCTGTTTTATAAACATTAGTTACTGTAATTTACACCAAGATATATTTTTGCTCGAGCACACATCCAGTTTTCATTTGCACGCACATGTTCCAGCACAAGAATTCTTTTAAAACTAAGCTTAAAAAATACAATGCTTGGAATGCACTCCTTATAAAATACAATTCTTGGAATGCACTCCTTATTTTCTTTTGAAAGTCATGATTGATGCTATTGGTGTTTCATAGCTTTAAAATATATGGAAATATGTCTTTAATCTTTTACTAGAAAATAATGTTAAGAGTTTAAGAAGTAGAAAAATTCTTCTTTGAATCTTAGACATTTTGAGGGAATGAAAGTAGAAGGATTAAATACACTGACAGCAGATGGAAATGGTAAAAGAACAGTTAAAAGGTAAAATTCTAGAATAGAAAAGAAGGTAAATAGGGAGGAAATGAAACTATAGTTGCAGAAGGAAAGATTAAAACAGAAAATGCATCACTGGCCTTGCTGAAATGAATGACAAAACTTCCTGTAGTTACTAAGATATAGGCAAGTCTCACAATTGCTGACAGAGTGAGGAAGGAGTGTTAGCTAAGTCATTTGAAGGCCTTGCAACGTAGTAAGAAAAATATGTCCAGATCACAGAATCTAAAATAAACTATTTGAGTAATATGCAAAATGTTGAAAATGTTGAAATTAGTAACAAAGAGGGGTTTTTTTTTTTTAGTTTATGGTTTTGGTGTCTGCTGCAACAGAGTAAAGCTTATGCTAGTGCATATACATTTAGATGACTTTTTCCAGGTGTTTACCTTAGTTTTTAAGTGGTAGTATTGTTGAAGAGGCTGTACTTACTAACTAGTGAAATACTATGTTGCATATGGTTGCTTTATATGTGTGTACATATGTGTCACAAAATCATGAAGTCAGAGTTTTGACAGCTTATGGTACTTAATGAACCCAAAGGGTGCAAATAGAACACTGAATTTTTGCACAATCATATTTTCTGAAGTAATTTCAAGTAACAGCTTTTAATACATTTTGCTTAACTAGATTCAGGCAACAAAAGTTTTATGTGGCATGTATCATGTTTGCTTTTTGTTGAGATACTTGATAATTATTTTGTTTTCCATTATGTATTTCTTATCCATGTAATGCTTCTTTTGCTGTAGGAACATTCCAGCTCTGGGGTCACACTATTCAAGTAGACTGGGCAGACCCTGAGAAAGAAGTTGATGAAGAAACTATGCAGAGAGTTAAGGTGTTATATGTGAGAAATTTAATGATATCTACCACAGAGGATACAATAAAAGCTGAATTCAGTAAGTTCAAGCCAGGAGTAGTGGAACGTGTAAAGAAGCTGAGAGACTATGCTTTTGTACATTTTTTCCATCGAGAAGATGCAGTTGCTGCAATGTCTGTAATGAATGGAAAGTGCATTGATGGAGCCAGTATTGAGGTAACACTGGCAAAGCCAGTAAACAAAGAAGGTACTTGGAGGCAACACTTCAATGGTCAGATAAGTCCCAGTTCTGAAAATCTCTTAGGGTTTCCTCACAAAGAAGATGGTCATCAAAAATCCTTAGGGAAACCAGCAAGTCTTGCAGTTTGTCTTAATGGTCAGCACAGTCCAGCCCCCCCTGAAGTTGAAAGATGTACATACCCATTTTTTCCAGGAATAAAGCTTACTCCAGTTAGCATGTATTCTTTAAAACCCAGCCACTTCAGTTCTGCAGTGATGCATCTGGATTATTTTTGCAATAAAAATAACTGGGCACCGCCAGAATACTACTTGTATTCGACCACAAGTCAGGATGGGAAAATACTCCTGGTGTACAAGGTGCTTATTCCTAGCATTGCAGATGCTTCCCAGAATTGCTTCATGCCCGACAAACTCTGTACAACTGTAGAAGGTGCAAAGGAATTGGCAGCACAGTTCACACTTTTACATCTAGGTAAGCATAAATGTTTTCAATCAGTTAAGAAATGAAGCTAGAGAAGTTTCTTTAAGATTGTTCTTTGTGTATGTATCTTGGCTTGTGTGTGTGTATCATAGTTTATAAAAAGTTAGTCTGCAATAGTTAGTAGTTAGTTTCTCATCACCTGAGTCTGGATCATCAGGTGAATGCACTGAAGGAATGCTGTGCAAACATCTGTACAGGGCAGTGCCAGGGGAATTTTTGCTTATGTTTGTCCACCATAATGATTTATATGGAAGAACTAGATGATGTGCTAAGAGACTTAGGTATAAGATAATCTATGTGATGATTATGGTGCTGAAAATGTATTTAAAAGGCTGTCTGTCTTTCTGATACACTATCTGTCTCCCAGATATATACTGATATATTATCAGTAGGGAAAACAGAAGTAATAGATCCGTATTCAGCTAAAAAATAGGTCTGTGAAGCTCTTTTTATTCCTTTTTATAGATAGTAAAGGCTGTAGGAGAGTATCATTACATGGCTTCACATGTATTATCTTTGGATAAAGAATGCTGCTATTTAGTACTCATTCTTTTTATTGCGAAAATGGGAGAAAATTTGGATTAAAGTTATTCTTAATTCATGAGTTGAGCATCTTTATATATATATTGTTTCTTAAAATAAGAATGCAGCTGCTAGAAAAGGGAAGGTTTTATATTACAAAAAGCTATGGTAAAATCTGTTAATAGCTAAACTGATAGATCACTGCAGTTCTGACAGTGTTCTTGTTGCTTTGTGATACCAAATATAGTGCTTTTGCCATCTAGTTCCTACTCAGCATTTTTCAGAACATTCAGCACACAGCATTCAGAACAGAGGTCTTATTTCTAGTACCAGGTTGTTTCATTAGTAATTGTGGTCATTATCCAATGAAACTTTATCCTCAAAGAAACCAGAATTTTGACTCTTTGTTACTCAGATTTGAAGGCCATACTTCATGTTTTAAAACTCCTCCTACTTCCAGGCAAATCCTAGAGTCAGGGATTTGATTTTTTTCTTTTTTTCTTACTTTTCTTTCAGTGAAAAATTACATTTGAAGTGTTAAGCTTGTTCAGATCAGGTTGTGGGGGGCTTTGTTGGTTTGGTTTGTTGTTTTTTTTTTTCTGTATCCAAATTGGAGCAATGCCAGAATTCTTTGGGAGAGAGGGGTTTGTTTTTTGGAGTGGTGGTAGGCAAGTCCTTTCCAAGTTTCTAGGAAGTTCAAAGAGGTTGTGCTTCAGTTACTATTCTTTCTTTTCATTAATAGACTCCTGTGCTTTTCTATGTTCTAGTTTAGAGTATCAGCCTTCTTAAACCATGGGCTTCCAGCTTTGAAAGGAGTGGCATTCTTTGCTGTATGAGCATATGCATTTACCTACAGAGTAAATAATTTTCTAATTAATTCTGCATGCATATGTTCAGATTGCGTGAGATTTTTAACTCTTCCATTGTAGTAACAAGTGCTATAGGGGAAACGTTTTAAGGTGAATATAAATTAACTGTATTTAAAATCTTAACAGCACTTCAGTGTGCCATATGATCACAATTAATGTGAATTCTCAGATCTTAGGTTTGGTTTTAATACCTGCCCACCTAGCTGGCCTAGTGCAGGTAATGCTGTCTTGTTATCTTTGAACTATAAAACTTTTTTTCTTTTGATGCTTTGTGTATTCTTATTTCTGAGGATTTGGCTCTGCACAGAGCATGCATAACCCTACTTCAGAGTAAACATATATGGATTGCTTTTGAAAAATAAAGCTCTTCGTGTTGATTAAAAACCCTCTTTTTGATGCTGGCATTATTGTGATACTGAAGCACAGCCCTAGTGAGTCTAGAAAAAGAATTTCTTTTTCCTATCCACTGTACAGAAGTTGTTTTGTTCCAACTCAATATATACAGTACATTCAAAGAAACATCTGAAGCTAAAGGAGAGTTGCTGGATGTGACACAGAATCCTTCATTCTTGCTGAAGTGCCTGTTGTGAGATTTGGCATGTTGAATGATGCTGCATGAAGGCATGTGTTGTGGTTTTGGTTTTGTTTATAAGAAGCAGTGATTTTGAGAAAAATCTTGAGTGTGGAAGCAATAAGCATGACTGTGCAAAGATGACACAGAGAATAATTCTTTCTGGTAAGTAATTTATCTTAGAGGTACTTAATTTTTCATGATGTACAGGTTGTTTTTTCTTCTTAAAGCATATAACCAGACTAAGGTAAGTGAATGAGAAAGGGCTGCTGCTGTAGAATTTTAAAATTGGACTGTTACAATTAATAGTATCAAAGCAGCCTGTTGGCTGGTTTTTTTAGTGGTACATATTTATGTTATTTACTTTCATGTAACAGAATACTTGGTTGCTAATGCACAGTTATCCTGAACAGACAGCAGTACAACAATGAACCACTTGGTGTCACCTGAATATTTTGAAAACGATGCTTGAAGAAAATAGAGTAAGCTATGATTTCACTGAAAGATGAATAAGCTGTATTTTTATGTTACAAGACAAATCATGAACATGTGAAAGGAGTGGAAAATATTGAGGCTTTTTTAAATATAGGGAAATTGCATGGCTGGATGCCACTTGTGAGAAGGGGAGCAGAGCTGACAAGTCCCAGAAGGTGAAAGTTTGTAGAAGAATGAGGAACAGAGGAAGAAAAAATTTGAATGCCCCATAGAAGAATTTAATACCTTTTTCATTAATTTGAATCTAATTTCAAAACAACTAAATCTGTGTATTTAGAAGTTAGACCACATCACAGTGTTGCTTGCAAAATAGCTCTCTCCTTGCTGAGTCTGACTTAATGGAGACGGAAGTTTCAGTGAAGTTTCTTCAGTAGTTTCAGGGATCTGCCAGGCTTTAGGTGTGTTTCACAATAGGGTATTCTTTGTTTACTCACATATGTTATTCCCTGTGTTGTTTCACTGAGTCACAATTTAAGAAATTAATTTTTTTAGGTAGAAGATATTATTTAAAAGTATTTAACAGGAAGTATTTAAAAGAAAAATATATGGATAAATTTCTGAATAAAGTAACAACATTTTAATAACTAACTATAGCACATAAATACCAGTTTAATTCCAGTTCACCAGTTCACAACCATGGGATATATATAGTAAATGGTACAGAAACAGGTGGAGCAGGCATTATATCTTACTGCTATAATTGACTTATTTAAGCTTCTTAAATACTGCCTGCAGTAGCAATTTATAAGTAAAGGATAAAACTTGTATAAACTAGTTCAGGAGTCTGTACTCAGCATCTGGGTCTTGGAACAAACATCACTAGAATACTGTCCTAGATTTTGGACATTAATCTGCAAGTGAAGTGTTTTTGTGTCACTGTTTCATTATAGGAATTTACTTCAACACTGCCTTGGTTTGCTTCATCAGATTCAACTATGTTGTTGAAACAAGCAACAGCCTGGTACAAAATTCAAGATGTTGAAAAACCACAGGAATTGCTGGCTTTGTTCAGATGATAAGTGGTGCTTGGTGGGGTTTTTTAAGTGATTTTTTTTAAAGGCTAGAATGTAGTATAAAATTTTCCTTATCAGTATGAATTTAGAAGTCTTAAATATTTGTCACATGACTTACATGTAATGCTTCTTATCACAGCCCCTGAGCAAGCATATATAAGTTTGCTGTCCCTGAATGCAGTATAGCAGGATAGTGGAGGTAAGTGAACCCCCTGGGACCTAGGATTTTGTTTGATAGAGGTTTTTTGCCCCCTCAAAGACATTGTCTTAGTTTCACTGTTTGGGCTGTTGGTTAGAGAATTTGGTCTCAAGGTTATTTCCCCATGCACACACCTCTGAGAAGGCTTTGAAGAAATCCTTTGTACAGTTTGTTTTTTTCAAAGGGGACCACAGCTCTGCTACTGTAAATCTGCTGATGGATCACTCAGTCTGATGTTCATGTGAATTGTGCAGCACATAGGAAGGTCATGGATTTTAATAAAATGACTCTAATTTTTCAGTTGTTTCTGACTTACTTACATCTCCAGCTTAGATTTAAATTTATGTTTAAAAGCGGAGTTGTTACTACACTGGTGACTTGGATTATTTATTTGGGTAGTCAGTTTCATTTAAAAGAAAGAGACTGATGTCCCCTTCTCCAGTCTCTGGGTTTTATGCTACCAAGGGTAAATGTTCTCCTTTTTCAAATATGCTGTTGAGAATGAATTTAAATGTATGTCTGTCACTTCTGAGGCCTCTTTCATTTTTAAATGGGGATTACCATCTTCTCAGAGTGCTGTGAGATTGGTTTTTATAAGCTTAGAAGGCAGTTTCAAAAAACACCATTAAATCCATACTTAGTGTTAACTTCAGGGTGGGAAGCTTCTAATCTGAGTCACCCAGGATTTGTCCTGAAGATTCAGTTTTCTCTTGCTGCTGCTTATGGACAGGGAATGTAAATTTGTCAGTCTGAGCCTCTGTAGGAGAGATTGGAGGAAAAAAAGGCAAGGATACAACAGTGTTGGACTGTGTTTATCCATGAAGTAACTTAATGGACTTGAGTAGAGTCAGTCACTGCAAAACAGGACAATTCACCTTTTCATGACCACAGTGAACCTGGGGTTTGTTCATGCAGTGTATGTCAGGGAGAACTTGGTGCCTAGTTAATTGTAGACCCCAATCTAGAGTGTTAAATATGCACTATGAAAGACTGCTGTTCTGGTGCATGCAACAAAATAGTAGAACAGTGATCTAATATGCACATTAAAGTTGTCTTTATTAATATTTTGTGTTCATTGGAGGTAAAACCAAGAGTCATTATCATAAAAGTTTGGTTAAAATACATATCTATAGGCTGAGAAAATACATTCAGTGCTGATTATTGTTTTTTTTCAAAGTATAAGGCTTTTAGGAGAAAAAACTGAGCTCAGTAAGTTTTCATTTTTCATTAATCTTGTTTACTTTCTGATGATCCTTTATGATTTTGCTTGAACTGTTGACTAAATAATTTCTTGATGATTTGAGTTAGTATTAGGGGTGCAGAGAAAAGGGAAGAACGTAGCACTGCCATAAATAAGACTGTGAATTCTTTCATTACGCTGCTACCTTAAGTTCCTTAATAGTTAAGTCCATCTTGGAACAAGTAATGCCGTTGAAATCAAGTGTCTCTTCAACCTTTCCTGCTCTTTTTTCTGCAGCCAACTGTAGAACCTGCTTGGCTTGAATTACCTGGAAGAAGAAAAGTTGGGAATTTGTTGCTTTGGATCTTTCTACAAAAGAAAAAAGAACACGATGTTGATACATGATTATTGGAAATTCACATTACATGTTTGTTGGTGAATAATTCTTCAAAGCATGTGTTTGTATTAAACATTTCACTTTAAAGATTAGTGAAATTGAATGTTACATTGTTTCGGTTAGCTTGATTAAATTTGTTTTGAGAAAATAATCTGATTAGAAGGTTTTTATTACCTGTATTACTTTATACAAGAGTAGGTTATTTATAGTGTTGAAATAATTTGTTACCATTTCTACTTTTGTATTTTGAGTTTCACAAAAAATTTTACAGCTTCTGTTGTAAGTAATCTGAAATATACATTAAGAAAAACAACAACAAAACTACAAACAGAAACACACCACCCTGGCACCTCTGCCTTTTCGTACATAAACATACATAATGGGAACCTTAAACACCACACTCAGATTTGTTTCTGTAACTTGATGCAAAATTTCATAGGAAGAACATGTCCAACAAAATCTTTGTTTCTGGTACAGCATTACATCAATGAAGAAGTGGTATTTTGAAGGGCTTTATGTCAGTGTACCATCAGGCTACATGAGATATGTTGCTGTAGTCATAGCATTGAGGTTCAGTACCTTAGATAATTCTTTGAGACAAAAATGGGCAAATAAAACCCCTTGTAACATACAGATTATGTGTACTTTAATGTACAACTCACAAAGTTGCATTTGTTAGCACCTCTCTGCCGGGACATGTGCGTGCTTCCATTTTAACAGAGGCCTTACTTTTATCCAGGATATCCCTTGTAACCAGCACTTAGAATTTTCTGTGTTTGCCATATTGAATAGCAGCTTGTTCTCTTTGCAATCAGGCCATGTTCTTCTTAAAAAACATTGTTTAGCATTAAACTGAAAATAGTTCTTAAATGTTTTAAATCGGGGATATGTAATTCATTTTGAGTGAGCCATCTTTAGTTTTATTGTGACTGTTTAGCATTTCTCAGTACACTGCTTTATTTATGGAATGACAAAAAAATAAAGGCCTTTCTTTTGTCTGTTTTAAAATCTGAAACTAACACAGCAGATCATCCTTTTTGATTTGGTATATAGTTTCAGTTCCTGGTCAAGGAATGGGCCAAGTGGCATATATTAAGTCTAAAGGCCTCACCTATGCAAGTATTACTTGTAAGCTGTTTTGTCTGAAAAGTGTTTGTCAAAAAGGAATATTATGTAGACAGAAAACCATGCAATGGAAAGATTCAAGTTTTCTTAAAAGCAGTGAACTACTGTGGTCCATTACATCAGTTCATTGTGTTCTATCATCATACTAAATTGTCTTTTTTGATGTTAAATAAGGTGCAGTTATAGCAGTTTAATTTTATTTGCATTTGATATTAGCTACATAGTAGTTGTTTTAAGTGTTGTAATTTTTAATGTTGAAATCATGTGTTTGACTTCTGTACTTGAATTAACATTTATATTAAACTTACGCTGTTAGTATTTGGTGTGTGCAAAAAAAACCCCTTATTTCTTTTACACATAGAACCTTCACAAACTCACTTCACAGGATTAACTTTGCTTTCCCTAGAAGCAAGCTTTGGCTGGAGGCTCCAGTGCAGGTGCTTTGCTACACAAGAGGAAGGGTAATTAAGTTGCTTAGTGAAACCTTGAAAAAAGAAAAGTGAATTTTAAAAAGCAAGTTTGCTTAGTAGCTTATATCACATTTGAAAGTTGTTAGTGTTAGGATTTCTTAAGAATCTGCTGGAACAGGAGGGGTCTTGCTATACTTCATGTTTAAAGTAAGTGGTCATTGTTGCCAAGAGAAAAATGAGTGCTTGAGATAAAATAGTACAGTATCATGCTGATAAGATGTGGGGGAACCTGTCTTGAAAATATTTGTGCCTAGCAGCCTGAGAATTCTATTCTACAGACTGCTGAAGTTAGCTTTATTTTTCAGGTGTCTTGATTAAGACACATTGCAAGTGTTCTGTATAGACATCACTTATGACACCTTGAAAATATGGTAGACTTCTTGCATGTGCAAGAAATATTTGGTAGAACAATATTCTGTAATACTTCTGGAAATCTGGGCTGACAAAGCCTCAGTAGAATTGATACTGTTAACTACTTGAGGGAACTCTGTGGTGAGCTGCACAAAGATTGCATAGCATTCAAAAAACTACCTGTAGAAGAGCTGACTTACTCCAGAAACAAAAGGAGGTAGTGACCAGGACTGTAGAAAGCCACATAAATTTATTTTTCATGTGTGTAACATCTTGGGATTTGTAATTGATCCCATCTTTGAAGCAGTCTTGAGCAAAAAGCAGTGTTGCTAAAAACTAGCAACTCCCATCATTATTAATATGAGCATGTACTTGAGCAATTATTTTCAGTATTCTCACCAAGTTTGACTTTACAAAACTGTGATCAAATGTTTGAGTGTAATGAGTACTGAGTGGATGCAAGCCAAATACAGCCCTCAGATTTTGGCCTTTCTTTTTCAGATAAGAACAAAGGGGTAAGGAATGAGGAGCTGAAGCAGCAGTACCATGCAGTAGCTGTAATTCAGGGTTTTTGAAGTTTATTTAGAACATGTCATTAAAAATCTCTCAGCAGTGTGCAAAATTGCAAGCATATTTTCATATTTTTAAGTCTCACTGGAGCTTATTAACCTTTGTAAAAAAAAAACCCAAACCATTAATTTTTTCTAAAAATACCGTGACGATGGAAGAACAAGGTGTTGCATAATTTTTGTGGCACTGTTGTAGAACTGATAGAAGGGGATCTGTACACTGTCTTCTGTAATTGATGTAGAAACCAGAAGTCCCTCTGAAAGTAGAGGTCAGTGACTTCTGTGAAAGAAAGTTTTATTCATTTGCACTAAACCCACTGCATTAAAATCTGCCCTAAATAAGAACAGGCAGTCCTTAATACAGTTACCTGCTTGCTTTCTGTGTTTGGTGACAGATGGTAAAGCCACTGTTAGGAAGCAAGCATCTTGTGGGCAGCAGCCTCTATTTTCCAACTCTTTCTTTTTCATGGGAAAAAACCAGTAGATGGGGTGAGGGTAACAAAGGCTGTTTGTCATCAAGAACTAGTGTCCTACATAACATGAACAAACATTATTATATTAATGGGAATTTCTTTTAAACAGGTAACAGTTTTAAAGAGCAAGTCAGCCGGGAGTTACTAGGTTAACACACACTCCTGAGGTAAAAGTAATGTGTGTGAGGAGTCAGGTATTAAAAGTCTTTCAGTGAATTTCTTCACACGGTTGCTGTGTTTAACAGAATGGCCAATTTAGCATTCTTTCTGCTATTTAGTGGACAACCAGAGGAAGGAGAACAGGTAATGATCCAGCAGTCTCTCCTGCAGTTAGGGCTTTTTCTAGTAGGGCCCAAAAATGGCCAAAAGAAGGGAAGCTTTAAAGGAGTCATTTAGAGCTCCTTCCTCAACCTCTCACAGTTTTTCACCATGCTGAACAGGCTGTTACGTGCTACTACAACTTGAAATCACCATCTGATGTTGTCTGTGGCTGAACTACTCAGTTTAAGAATCAGGAGTTAAAAGGCCTTGCTCACAAGCTGTGTCAGTAATGAAATAACAGCCTAATCTCAGGAGGTGGAGCTGGTGCTGCTGCATGGAAGCAGTGCTATGACTATGCCACTGGACCAGCTTGCTGAGAAACAAGTAGCCACTTCAGTAAATTTAGCTTGAGCCTCAGACCTTGTTTTCTACGCTGCCAAAGGCTATGGGTGCTATTGACTTACAATTCCTGCAGAGGGAAGTATTCACCAGCACATGAAAACCAAGTACTGTCTGATCTTTTTCAAGCTGGAGATGACTGTAAGCAAAGAGCTGTCTTGGTTTGGGCCAGGTTAGAATGAATTTCCTTTCATGTAATTTTGCTTTCAGCTAAGTAGCTGTACTTGCTGAAATTAACAGCAGTTTCTCAGTCAGTGCCTGCTTCTTGGACTGATAACGCACAATGTTTATAATTACTGCTAGAGAATGGTGTGCAGAACCAAGGCCACTGCTTGGTTCTGAGAAACATCTTATGCTCTGAAGAGAGAAAAGGACTAAAGGGGTCACACCTGCAACCCTCCTTTAGGGAGGATCTGACAAGGACCAAAATTGACCAAACAGTGTTTCATCCCATGCGCATCATGCTTGGTATAAATCTGAGGCATCACAAGGGTCAAGCCTCTTCTTCACCCATGGCCAACATCCTGGGAGGATTCCATCTGTTTGTCTGCCTGTGGTCCCAATCCGTGCCCTTCTGAATCTGTGTATTCCGGGCTCCAGCTCCCAACTACTGCTGACTCCAGGAGCCCAGCCTGGGATTTTTCCAGGCTGTCCTGCAGCCTTGGTGGTGATGTGAATGCTACTGGGAGGACGGGGGAATGTGATATCACTTTTCTGTATATTTGCATATATTTAATAATTTTTCCTTTTTTATCATTATGGTTTCATTAAATCTGTGTAGTTTAGTTTCCAACCCATAACTCTCTCTCCCTTATTCTCTCTCCTTTCTTTATCAGGGAGGGGGATTAATAGAAAGCATCTATCAGTCAGTTAATTGCTGGCCCAGCATTAAACCGTGACAGAGAATAAGACTGGAATGTGAAGAATGGTATTTGCCAAGTTCCACAGGTTTTCAGAAGTTAAAACAGAATCACAGAATCTTTCTGATTGAGAAAAAACTTCCAAGTGAAGTCTAACCATTAACCTAGAGCTCTATTGAGCTGCATTTCAAGTGATAAAACAGTCAACTCTCTGAGCAAAGGAACCTTAGCGAATCAATGTGAAACACAAAAAAAGCATCTTAAATCTTACTCCTTTGTGATTTAGGAGCCTACCTCTGGGCTGCAATATTGATGTCACTCTAATGAAGAAAAAATAAAAGCTAGTGCTTTAAAAAGAATGGCCCTGGAGGCTCCTGTTTTTCCCTGGCTGTGTACTTTTCATCTCAGCTCTGTCTTCCTTTCTGCCAAAACTGATTTTTGTCTCTTCTGGTTGAGGAGAGGACATGTGTCCTGGATCCTTGACTGTCCTGGGGTGGGCAAGCATCATGAAGCAGCACGTGGGACCTTAGGTGTGCTGGGTGCCTCAGCTGCCCCTTTGCCATGGATTTAGCCAATAACTGGGTGGCAAAACACTCCCTGTTACTCCCCCACTTCCCTCCCAGGGGAAGATATAAAGGGCAATAAAAGAGGGAAAAGTTGGAAAAAAAACTAGAATAGGTTTAATGGGAATAGGTTTAATTAATACTAATGGTGGTGAATTAAAAGTATACATAAAAATATGTAAATATGGAATGCACACTCCTCAGTTGGTCATCCCTTCCCAACCAGGGAAGTCCCAAACTCTATTATTTGGCAGCAGACAGAGGTGCCTGTGACAGTCCAGCCGGTACCACAGCCACACCGGTACCACTCCGGGAGGCAGAAGGTGACCCGTCCCAGTGAAGGAGCAAGCAAAGAGGATGCAGGAGCAGCAGAACCAGGAAGGAAGCCCCACAGCAGACAGCAGCGGGCTCCCAGAGGAGCCATTTTGTACTGGGAGCCATGTGCAGGAGCGCTGTGATTGGTGCATTCGGGTCACCTGGCCACTCCCTCCGCTCTCCCGGGGCTACCGCGGAGTCCCGGCGCTCTCGGGTCGGAAGGGCGGCGGGAAATGGCGGTGCCGGTTCCCTCACCCCAAGGGCAGGAGGCTGCCTTGATCTCCCAGGAAATTACATGTTCTGGCTGAGGCGGAGATGCCCCAGAAACTGAAATAGCATAGGTGGGCTTGGGTGCATGCAAAAAAAGAAGTCCACGTGCCTACAGGAGGGCACAGATTTTGAGGACCACACAAAAATGTCTAAGTGCCCAATTTCAGTTTTGTTGTAGACAGCTACAGCAAAACCTCAAATTCTTCACGGAATCCAAGAACGTGTTTGAGCTTTAATGTAATATTTTCATGCTGGGAGTAGAGGCATTCCAGAAACTGGATGAGCGTTTGTAGCACTGGCTTTCTAAAAAGGGGTGGTAAGCAGCTTTCACACATGAAGTTTTATAGTGAAAACTATCATCATGGGAACAGTAAATGTTTTGTTCTGTTGGGTTTTTTGGAGGGTTGTTTTGTTTGTTTTTTTTTAAACAAGACAAAAATGTCAAAAAGTCAGCCCCTCCCCACCTATCTCCGCTATACAAAGCAACATCAATGAGAAAAAAAAACCCTGAAATCTCTGTAACACTAAGGCATATGGTTTGATAAATTTTCACTACATATTTCTTCTTGAAAAAAGCACATGGTTTTTGGCTACAGTGAAATCATATTTATTTTATCCATTCATCCTAGTCAAGGATTTAAGCTATGAAAGTGGTAGATTAAGACCAGAGGAAATAGGCACATCGCCCATTTTGTCCAGCAGTCCAAACACATCACTGGATTTCATTACATGCCCCTGCAGCAAGCCCAATATAAATTGATGAAGGGAGATCTTCCAGAAAGGTCTCAAAGTCCACAAGGTGCTGAATCTTCATTGAAGAAATATTTGATTTCTCCCACATACAGAGGGCATTTCCTAAGCTTTGTCATCTCCTCCTGCTTTGGGCTCAAGAAATGTTCAAAGTTACCTACCAGCTCTATATACTCTGAAAGCTTTTCTCTTAACAGCCATGAGCTGTATTTTCCTGCTTCCCTTTCACAGCCTCGTGTGAATATTTCAGCCACGACTGAATAACTGTGAATAACACCAAAGGAGGACTGAGAAGCATTGTGGAGTTCCACTCCCTTTAGCTCTGGAGAACCAGCACAACAGAGCTCCCAGACTGGGCCTGGTCCACAGTGAGCTGATGAGATCTGTGCACCAGCAGAGCTCAGTCCTTTGGTTTTGGTTTACCTGGAGGAGGGACAAAGCCTTCTATTCATGGGACCCCTGGAGCTGAGCTGCTGGTGAACCACAGGTCTCCAGTTCCTGAGGGGAGATGGAGCTCATTGTGCCCTCTGGGGACTATAGGGGGAAAACATGGATGTGAGTATCCACAGGGCAGTATGTCTGTCTGTCAGGGATTTTCTGGACAAATACTTGTATTTCAAAATCTAACAATACATGAAAACTTTGCATCCTAAAGCAAACCAGGAATTCTTCAAGGGCATCAGATCTTGTCATTTTTGTAAACAATTCTGCTAATGCTTATTAAGGCCTTTCCAATACTAGGGATAGGGGAAGTGTAGTGCATACTGTACCAGTTATGTTACCACTTAGTAAACTCTCAAATGCTTCTGTACAAAGTTAGCCAATGGCTTAATGCTACTGTCTTTCCTAAGCTCAGTTTCTTGTCCTGCTCCCCCATTTTTCAAACCCCAGTAAAACCAAGGAGGCACAGTTGCATTTCTGGTTAAAGATTAGCACAAAACCCCTGCCGTGATGGAGTCTGCAGAACTTTTTCTGTCCTACCCTGAAATTATTTGCCAGAAAAGCCTTTTTTTTTTTTTTTTTTTTTTTTTTTTTTTTTTTTTTTTTTGTCAGCCAGAGCAGAGAGATTCCTGTCTCATGTGCTCACAGCCTAGTGCACTGTTTGTCAAGAGGAGCTAGCAGAGCTAGAAGCACCTAAACAAGGAAGAATGTACTAGCAACCTAAAGGAGACTTCATGTCAGTATCTATTCTGGAATTTTATGAAACATTTTAAAAATTCCACATGAAATTAATTTTTCTCATACTCTTGGAAGTTTAACAGTTCATTAAAATTAAAAAAGGCAACTTAATTACTGTTGCGTGGGATGGAGTTGTAGAGATGAGAGAAGTGGGGGATAAAGATCTAAGTACCAGTAGACATTTTAAATTGCATTACATTGATAAATCTTTCAGAACTTTAAAAAAACCTTATTGGATCATTAAGAATCATAATTCTAGAATAAGCATTTTGACTATAAATGAGAATATCCTACCCAAACAATCTTAGTCAGCGTAGATAACACTCAGACACATTTCACTCAGTGAAAATGAACTATGATAACTTTTTTCATTACATTGTAAGTTTGCACTTTCTGGTCTAATTTCCAAGACAGTTCAGCAAGATGTATCTCAAACTGTACTGCCTTTCTCATCAGCTCTCTTTAGATTCTCCTTGCTTCAGCATTTTCTGGACACTGCTTGACATTTCTCCCCAGCCCCTCAAGTATTTTTCTGAGTCAGAGGATGGCTTGGGTTGGAAGGGAACTTTAAAGGTCACCTAGTTCAATCCCCCTGCAATGAACAGGGACATCTTCAACTAGAGCAGTTTGCTCAGAACCCTGTCCTTCCTGACCTTGTTCATGGATTATTCTTCCACAGCAGACTTCAGTCTACTATTGTATTTAAGTTAAAACTATTTGCTGCTTTTTCCTTGTCAGCACACAATGGTTTTTCTTTAAAAATAAATCCAAAATCCAGCACACCCCTCAAGCACATCTGCTTTCATTGTTTTACTTAAAACAGTGCTGACTTCTCTCAAACTGTTCGGTATCAAAATACTCTACTGTTGTGTGTTTCCAGAGTATTTTCAGATAAACTATTTTCATCTTTAAAGATGCTTTTGAGATATGGTACCCGAATATCACTCTGAGTGTGGATTCAGCATCACTGGAACAAAGGCTCCTGCCAGTTCAGCTGTGTCTGTCACTGGTTGTATTTTCTCATATACTTAACAGGGCCTGCTACAGAGTTCTGTTGGAAGCTTAGATTACAGGCTTCTGCTAAATATTGAATATAACCTTAGTTCTTTTCAACTTTTGCAGTTGTTGTTTTACAAAGGGAGAGTTCAATGCCACATCTCAAATTCTTAAGAAGATACATACTCAGTGGAAAAGTGGTCCCACATGACAATTGTGTTTATTTTATTTAATATATCTAATAAACAAGTATTATGATAGTTCAGTGTGATTGTAGCATCATTTAAAGTATGTAAACACAATTCACTAAGCACCTGATAATCTTTCAGTGTTCCTTATCTGGTCACTTCAGGAGTGAAAGGTCTATATAAAACAAACTCAGGCCACAGCAGCCAACATCTCTACTGAAAATTAATTAAGAGATTGCAAGAGGAAGTCTGAAGCAAAGTACAGTGTAAGTATAGGAAAGTTCATGGTTAGGTTGGTCTCCAGGTGGCAGAGATATATGGGGTAAAAATCCCCAAAGCAAGAAAAGGCTTCCTGAAATGAGATTTCAAGCTGGGGATTAAGAATGAGGCAGATTCTGGAAGCCCAGTTCACTCTAATGCTCCCAGACTGTGTGTCCGTATCCAGAATGCACCCAGATATTCACATAGATGGATATGACTAATACCCATGTTAGTTCTCATCAGAAACTCCTGCAGCACAATGGAAATCCCTTCTCCAGAGAACTATTTTTATGAAGGACCATCCATCCTAGCAGAATCTGTGACAGGAAGAAATGGCTGTTTAGTCTTGATGTTGTGAACTTCATTCCTGTTTAATCAGTGTCTAAATGGTATTCAATCAAAGTTTTTCAAAAGTAGACAACAGTTATTACAGTAGGGCAAGATCTTTCTTGGTTAAGGAAGAGGGAAAGCTTAAAAAGTGACTTCCCTCCCATGCTGCAGTTTTCCCCTGCCTCAGCTGTGTCCATCACAGGATTGTGAATCCCTCTGCCAGGCTCTTGCTTAGCCTGGCCAAGAGCAGCAGTGCTCTCTACCTCCACACTGTTCCATGTACATTCCTGCATAATGTCCAATTACTCACAGGTAGATTTTTATTTTGAGTGTATAAATTGAAAAGCCAATGCACATTAAGGCATCTACTTGTTTCCTTCTACGTTTTCATTAATTTTTAGCTTCCAGTCTTTTTGGACTTGTCTGTAGCTCCCCAGCACCCAGAGGCATTATGTTAGGAAACTCAGATCTGGTTAGACACAGTCCCTGCTGCATGGAGTTCAAACATCTGACTGCAGGAAAGGAAGAGTGTTGAGGAGCTGGGATAATCCCAGATCCCCAGCTGAGGGAGGTAACAGAGGTTGTGCAAAGCCCTTTCCATCCCTCAAGACAGATCAGCCTCTGTAAGTTATGGGTGAGCCAACGTGGCTGTAAACAAGTAACATTTAAAGCAAACACCAACCCAAACTAGAAAGAAATATTTGGTGTATGTATTTACCAACACACCTCTCAAGTCCTGACCTGTATGAGAAAATAAATACATTATTAAAGTGTCCTCAACCTGGAAACATCCCAGTCATTGATGAGAAAAATCTACAGTTCCAGGAGAGAAAGTAACATGATTTTTAATATTGAAAATATGAACAATATCACCTGTGGGTTAAAAATAAACCAAATCAAAGACATTCACATGGAGCTGAGAGATCATCAAAGAGAGAATGTGGTTTTGGAGAGACAGATGTTTGAGAAAAGATTATGAAAGGTAAGTATGATTATTTTCCTAAGCTCCAATTCATTAAGAGATGCAGAGATACACATACAACTATTTAATTCACACAGTGTTAAGCACTGAGAAGTTTATTTTCCTGTAGATATTCACCAACATGTTGGAGAGCAACATGAAGACACTGATTTCTTGAACATCCTATAGGCACATTAAAAACTGTTCTTAATCAAATCATACCTGACTTAGATCTTGAAATCTCGAGCTATTAAATGACAACCTGCAAGGTACCAGAGTGAGAGCAAAATGTAACAGTCATTATCTGGATCAGCCTCTGATGATGAGACAACTAATGGCAACTTAAATTACCCAGACAATGAAGGCTCTGATTATTAAATTAGCTTACAGCTTTATGAAATGGAACATAGGGGAATTTTTTTAATGTTGGTTACTTTTATCTCCAACTTTTCAATACCTGATAATAAGCAAGGAATTTTAGAGGCTTTAAAGAAGCAGATTCTTGTATTACTAAGAGGTTTTTATTTAATATTCCTTCCCTCCCAGCACTTATTCATTCTATTATAATCAAAGGCACTCACTGTGATAACAAATTTTCAGAATAAATTTTCACTGAAAAAAGCCTCTGTACTGCAACTAATTAATCAGTTTTACAAGTGAAGGAGAATCATAGAATGATAACAAGATCAGAGAGGGGTCTGCCTTAGCTTTGTTCAGCTGTGATGGACCAGAGCCTGCATTCAGTGTAACACCTCCACAGCCAAACTCAGCATTAAGTTCTTCAGCATCAAACATTCAAAACAACAGCTCATTCTGAAAGCTTTGCACACCTAATAATCCTCAGGCATATGCTTATATTTTCATATCCTGAAATATCCAGGCAGAGATGAGAAAAGGCAAAGGGGAAAGAAGCAAGGCTTGGCTTGAAAAATGTATTTTTGTTACTATTGCTGTTGAAGACAAATTTAGTGGAGAAAACTGAGGGATGGGATGGAGAGTGCTGGCAGTATCCTCATCTCCACAGGTGAAATCTGGGCAATGCAGAAGGGTCCTACTGTCCTGAGCAGGGGCTGGGGGTGCTGGCCCTAGGGCATCTCTGTGGGGATGCCTGCCTTAGTGGGCAACTCCAGGAGCAGCAAAGGGCTGTCAACATACACAGCTTCTTCTTCCAGTCATACAATAAATTTTATCATGCTCAAAAGGTAGGGATTTTGCTAACTTTCAGTGAAAAAAAAATTAACAATGCCTCTCAAGGCACTAAAGCAGGCAGGTCCTATTGGTTGTCACTTCATTTTGCAAACTCCCTTGGCTTCTTCTCTGTCAGGAGCAGCTTTTCTTTGCTACACTGCTGTTATTTTGAACTGGAGTCTCAACACTCAGGCAAAAAAATGACTTTTTAAAAAAGATGAATTGAAAAACCTCATAATTCTAACACTATGGCTAAGAGATTATTCTGTCAGAGGATAAAAAGGAATTTTAATGTTCTGACCTAATTGGCCCATACAAATAAAATATAATTCTGCAGAAGCCTGTGATGTGAAAAATAAAGCATGAGTGGGATCCACGGGGATGCTTGGGCTCAAGTGCCAGCTTGTGCTGGGCAGGGAGGAGGAAAGAGCTCCCCAGGGGCTCCCCTGCAGCAGCATCTCCCACTTCTCTTGCCCCCCAGTCTCAGTTTTAATGCTTACACAAGCCCAGGAATTTGGAATGCCAGGTTTTAGGGCAAGTCCTGCAAGTTCAGCAAGTAACTTGGGTGAGATCCAGCTCTGTGCCCTTAATAACTTGCTTCCCCTCCTACACATTTAGTCTGCCACAAATGGATTATTGGAGACCTGTCCAAGCTGTTGCACCCCAAGGGATAAAGCCTATTCCTACTTCTCTTCCTTTACTCACTTTTCAGTCCACTCTCCTCAGGACTGAAGTTCCTCCAGCTGTGGAAGAGGACAGAGGGGTTTCCTCAGGAGATGCAAGCAGCAAGGAAAGGGGAGTAATGTTGCTTTCTGTGTCAGTCTCCCTCCCGTGACATTTCTCAAACCCTTACTCCATGCTGACATATGAAGGGAATTAGAAAAGGTCCTCCCAGCAATTGGCTGCATCCCAATGGTGACAACTACATTTACTTGTGGTAGCATCTTGCAGTCTGATATTGCCACTGTGGAGGAATTGCTCTGGTATCTGTCACACCTGCACAGCTTCAATCTATTTATGCAGTTAAAATGGGCTAAAAATAGGGTTCAAACAGGAGGCAAGGCAGAGATTCTGGTTCAGAGAAGAATTTTATTGAATTATAACAGAGAGAACTCCTCCCTGACTGATTCAACCTTCCATCAGCAGAAAGAGGGAGTAAAGGAAGACCAGCAACGAAATTGCCTGGAAAAATCACGGGGTTCAGTGAGCTGATACTTCAGTGTTGAAATTTTATTGTGCAATATTTCTTATGGAGGCTCTGGATTAGAAATATGCTCTTGAGTGGTTATTTTCCCATAAAAAGGAAAGGAACAACTGTTTTAAACTTTGTCTTCTCTCTACTAAATGAACAAAATAATAAAAGTAAAGGATTAGTAGCAACCTACTGGAGAGAAGTCAAAAATAGTTCTTGGTTGTACAGTATCATTTTTATCTTCAGTCACCATGAGTTCAGAACTAAATAGTAAAACAACCTTTAAATAGTACTCAGGTTCAGCAATAACTTGTCAGATGTTCCCTCCATTAGGAAAAGTCACAGCTTTTTGATTTACAGAGGGAATGTTATCATACCACTGTATTCAAGAATGCTGTGCCAGATGCATATTATTTACACAGAGCATGCCAGCAAGAGGATGGAGGAGCTCAGTCATCTCAAATCACCCAGTGTCACTGCAGTACTCCTTTCCTGGCAAGTGTTGTCCTCAGCAAGAGGTAGGCAGTATACGATTGTATCTATACAGTGATGCAGAATGTGACTGATGAAAATGTGGTTCATGCAAAATGGGATTCAGTACGTGGGGAAAAGGATTATGTTGTAAACTTGAAGGAAAACTCTGTTCTGCTGGATAGCTGCAGCATTCTGGCTGTGTAAGCAGCACAGGATCTGCAGGGGCAAAGCTCTGCAGCAGAGCACAGGCAGGTCAGGAGTACATCCTTGGGATGATGAAGGCTACCTGCCTGTGGGCTTAGGTAAGAATTAGCCATCAGGTCAAGAGAAGTATTTTTTTCCTTGCTACACATCACTCAAAGACACACCTGGAACAGTGTCCAGCTGTGTTTTCTCCAGCACAGGAGAGAGAGCTCAGTGGAGAGGTCCTGTAATGGTCAAGAGCTGGAGCATAC
Organism: Calypte anna; assembly: GCF_003957555.1. Taxonomy (NCBI): domain Eukaryota; kingdom Metazoa; phylum Chordata; class Aves; order Apodiformes; family Trochilidae; genus Calypte; species Calypte anna. The sequence goes on along the minus strand of NC_044248.1, from coordinate 33,187,092 downwards.
AATGCCCTAAGAGCCACAGAGGGAGCTGAGCATTCTCATCCTGCAAAATTGTCAGCTGAGAGAAGATCTGACTGCTGGCTGCTGCTGCTTACTGCTGGTGTGGGGAGGGCTGGGCAGAAGACAGATAGATCCTTCTTAGAGACACATGGTGAGAATACAAGAAGAAATGGTCATTGGTAGGAGCATGGGAAATTCCAAATATTTCCCCCCCCACCCCAATTGAGTTGGTTAAGAACAGCAAAAGGTTGCTTGGAGGGGATGTTGAATCACCATCTTTGCAGATGCTCAAATTTCCCCTGGACAGGATTCCCAGTGCCTGATATGACTTAGATGTTGGTCTTGCAGAAGCAAGGTTGAGCAAGAGATCTCCGGAGGTCCCATCAGACTGGAATTATTCCATGAGCCTAGAAAGCACATGAGGAAAGCCAACTAAAAATTTTTAGTTGCCTGGATAGGAGATGATAATGGCTGGTCATGCCCAGAGTAGCCAGCATTTCCAGGGGGTAACTGAGCTGGGAAACACTACATTTGTGAGAGCCTGAAGTCCTGAGACTGAAGGACACCCTTGCACTCCTCTCTCATCAAGACGTGAAGCAAAGTAATGGGAAATGATCAGGCCTCTCCCTGCCCCCTCTTTGGGCACAACTCCCATGGTTGCTACCTGAGGACAGAGGATGTCCAGCAGGGCAGGAGTACTGGCAATGAGTGTCAGGTAAGTCTGCTTCTCAATGGGATGTGGCAAGAGAAGCCTTTAGAGGTTCCATGGTACAACACCTGGGCTTTATGAAGTTTCCTTTTTTTTCTGTCCTGAGTCTTCAAAAACCCCTGTAAGCTCTGTTTGAATTCATAAATTATTTTTTTTCCCCTTGTCTTAATCTGAATTGAGTTAAAGCCACCTTCACAGTCTTTAAAATCAAGAGATGATGTCAAACCCCATCTGTGGGATCCCATCTGCTTCTCCTAATGGATCCAACAAGTTATGAATTGCATTCCCACCTAACTGCTCTGAGGGGTGAGGGGTTGGTTATGTGGTGTTGGTCTGGAAGAGACAAATTTCCAGTGAAGGATGTAATGCAGAAAGGTGCAAGGGTGCCCTTCCAGTTGGCTGACATTCCAGCCAGCAGTGCACCTCAACCCCCAAGGTCTGAAGACCCACACCATTTTTTGTAATAATTTGTGATAGTTCAGTGAGAACTGGGAGCTGGGAAGAAATCAGCTTGTATTTTTCATTTTAGTATGTCCAGCACACACATCAGCTTTTTGGAGCAGAAGATTTGTGAGAGCAAGCTTACTGTTGGAGACTGGGAAGTGCCACATTTGAGTCACATCAAAACATTAATTGCATTTTACTATACTATAATTTCTAGGAAACTGTTGTACAAGTCTTCATTTATAGGGCATGGTTCAAAATCTGTTTCTTCTCCCACAAGTTATATCAAAAAACATTTGTTTGAGGTGACTGAAAAAAAAAAAAGAGAAAAAAAAAAAAGGACCCTGAAGTGTTTAATATTTTAAATACAGAAAAAAAGCCACAATCTAAAATTTAAAAAGTTAAAATTACTTTTCTTTGGTTTCTTTTACATTTCCTGATATCATGCCTAGCCAGCACCTCAGAGTGGTCTGGGAGGCAGTAGCAAAAGCCTCAGTCTAACATATATAATAGTGTTTTCTATTGGATACATAGATACGTATTGTATAGATCCTTACTGGCTTACACCTCAAAGAAAATGCAATCTCCTAGTGTGGAGATAAAGTGAGACAGTTAAACATTTCGGCTTTCCCTTAGAAGCACTTTACTGTTTTCAAAGAAGCACCACTGGGGAGCTGCCAGGGTAGAGGTTTATATATAAACCTCTAAAATAAATATATTTATATTATATATATATATGTATATGTTAATGGAGAAATCAGAGCACCCAACTCAATTCCCTCCACAAGCCAAGTCACTTGGCTCCCATTGCTATGACGTGGGGTTGTCCCAGAACTTTGCTCTTCAGAATAAGGACATTTTGCAATGAAGTTTTATTTGCAGCCAGATTTCCTCCTGTGCTTTTCCTGACACAGCTCTCTGAGTTACATAGATGTTTACCTTCTGAAGTTCACAGACAGTAATCTTGTCCCCATTTTACTGTGCTAAAAGAATGAACTAACCTCTGTTTTCAAATGCATTTGTCTCTGATTCAAACTCCAGCTTTCATAGATTTCTTGCAACTTTTTGACATGGGGTTTATTTTTTAGCTCTGGCTGTTGTCAGGAAAAAGCAGTCTAACCAATTAAGTGATGTCTTCCTCCTGACACTCGTTACAAAGAAAAACTTGTAAGTATGGCTCAGGGGAACTCTGACATCTCAAAAATCAGAAGACAAACAATAAATTTTTAACAAGAACTACAGAGCGTGCTGTGTGTTATTTTAGTGCTATTTGAGGGTCTGTCTCAAGAGTTTGGTAATATTGCAGTAAGGGCACGATTTTGAGGGTTATTGTGGGTTTCAATGATTTCTTTCAGGTAGCTGTTAAAAGTGAAAATTGCATGGTTTGATGGACACAGGACTAAGTCTTTTATCCATTTAGTTTTTCTCCTACTTTCCCAAGACCGTCTCTGTCTTTATGAGCTGTCTGAGCAGAGCCATCTGATGTAGCAGCAAACACACACAGTGTGTCTTGTCTCATCTCCCTCAACCTGCCTTGGCCAACAAGGGCACTTCTTCAGGATTACCAAGCCTGTCACTGCCTCCAGTTTGTTCCCAAGAAAGCAGTCTGCCAGCACCAGAACTTCTCATGCAATGTTGTCCATCTCATCTCATCATCTCATCTCATCTCATCATCTCATCTCATCTCATCTCATCTCATCTCATCTCATCTCATCTCAAGCCATGGCTTCCACTTTCTTACAGACATGAACTTGCAGTTTTTCATCTTACTTTGTATAATATAATGCCTTCTAAGCTTGCATGTCTGTGAAACCTGGTAGAATAAGCAATGTAGAAATTTAAGCCCAGGTGGGCCTCTGCAGGCTTGGTACCCAGAGAAATTTGTTTCAGCTACATCCTATTTTTCAACCACAGATATCTAAACAACTGCAATATGCTGGTAGCCTGCTTGGAAAAAAAAGACTGATTTCATACAACCAAAGCCAGGACAGAAGAGGACAAACAACTCTGGCCAATGCAGGATGCTGAGAAAGAGAGGGTGATGCTAGAGCTGGATGCTGGTGGTGGTTCACATGGGCCTGGTTACTCAGCATCAGGCCCAGAGTGAGCGTGGTATAATTAGAATGAGTATTTATAGCTTAGTAATAAAACAGATGAAATGGAAGGAGGATTAGAAGATCTTGTCTAATCCTCTTTGCAAATAAGTTTTTTTAAGATGGAAAACTTGTATATGGCTTATAACATTAAGAATGAGAGGCAGTCATTCCTGATTAAGGTTTATTACTACACCAAAAATTAACTTCGTCACGATGAGATTTTTTGGTACAAAAAAGGTATAAAAATGCAAATCCGGAAGGAATCATCATCTGCTCAGTATTAATGTCCATCTATGAAATCAGTTACAATTGAGTTAAGGGTCATCCTTTTAGGAAATGAATCCCCATTTTGGGGGAGATGCGTCTCGTTTTCAATAGTGCAAAAAACTGTCATAACTCTCCTGGCTAATGCAGCTGTCATTTCAGATGAAAAAAACAGCATCCAAACATCCATGTTCTAAGAAAGAAGTCTGCACACAAAACCGACTGCATTAAAAAACAATTATATTGAAGTGTGTTAAGTTCAGTTAAACTAATTTATTTGGCACTACGACAAAGTTTAAATGACAAGGTTAATATTCAGTCAAATTTTTGTACTGTCCAGCATCTGCTATAAAACTAAACAAGGTATCTATGGGAGTCCAATCTGCAGTACTACCTCCTGGCTTAGAGTTCAGATGTTCTTGCTTATTGCCCAGCAGCAGTGAAACTGAGTCAAGACAGGGGACAGAAAAACACTCCAGCTTGCTCATTCATAGGTCATCCTCTGACTTTATCAGGAATACCAGCAAGTGGTATTAGTTTGTCAAGTTTTTATTGAGAAAAAGAAGTCAGTGCCACCCCTTAGTGTCTGATTGGTTTTTTTAGGTTCTTTTTTGGTGTGTTTACTGAGCAACAAGTTACAAATTAAGCTTAGCTAATTTTAGCAGAGATGATTCATACAGATCCCCACAAACCAGCCAAATTCAACATTCAGCTGCTTTCTTTGCTTCTTGTGGGCTCTGAGAGCAAAATGGTGGTGATTCATATGGCTACACACACCAAAAAAACCCCAATTTTATGGATGAGCTACAAACCCCACATATGCTTTGCCTGTTCCCTCCATTGGTTTGAACAGTCAGATAAATGTTTTATATACACACATTCACACACAGGCTCTGTTATTGAGGAGCTGAAAACCCTTCTAGGAAATGCAAAGCACTGAGGTTTGAGGGAAGGGGTGTGGTGGTGCTAGAAACTTCAACTGGCAGACTGTACCACAGTCCTCAGAGGTTTCAGGTATTAAAAATATCATACAAATGCAAAGTATTTGCCATCAGACCTTTGATAAGAGTATCATTAAACTGTTTAAAACCCATTAAACAGTTAAAAAAAACACTGAGTTTCTTCCTTGCTTGGGAGAAAACTTCCCACTACGCCGATAAATTAAATTCCCATTTTGGAAAACTCGAATTTCATTATAGTAGATACATTTCACTTAGAACTGTAAGAAATGCACAAACATCAAGCATAATCATGAAAACTGTCAGGCAGCAGCTAATGAAGAAAATCAGATATTTACTTGCTATAAATCCCCCCACCCCACTCAAAACACAATCACAAACTTTACAGAGTTTAGCTACATTTTGATGGACCATTCCCAAGTAAAAGAGGAGGGACAAGTGAATATACATTTCCATGAACATTTCACTCCTTTCCCAGATCTGTAATTCAATGAGGGAGTAGACCTAGCATACCAGATTCAGGCAAAATATAATTTGCATTGCAATCCGTGAGAGCTACTGGTGCCCAGCCTGCAGCATTAAAAAACATGCACTTATTAGTGTCCTAACAGGAAAATGTATTTTAAAACAGATGGAAAGAAAACTGAATCAGAAAATAAGTTCACTACCATGAACACTTCCTCTTGTAATCAGCTACCACTGTGTTAGTATCAACTAGGGTGTTGGAGAATAGAATTAATTTCCTTCTCTTGGAACATAAATATGTGGATTGTTTCACTCCCTACTTCTACACCCCTCTCTGCAAAAAATTAGACAAAAAGTTAGACCTGACCATTTTATCTTCTTCCTATGAGCAGAGCTCTCTGCATTCACCAAAAGAACCTGACAGGGGGTGATACCATGGAACTGCATTGCAGGCTCATTTCTCTGTATATCTTCCTCTGGCTCCACAGCACAACCTTTCAGGTGCAAGAATAATAGCTTAGCAAAACAGATGAAGAAGTGCAACCATGAAGGAAATAAGCAGAAAACAGTCATTTAATCTTTCTCAGCTACATTTGTATTTCTCAGGTGACACACCAAGTAAACTACTAAGTAAAAAGTGCTCAAACCACTTGCTTACAAACAAATGCTTTCTCCCCTTCCCCACCATCTACACCAACAAGATATCAGCGAGAACTTTAGCACCACTTTGACCATATTGTGAACCAGAACATCCCCCAAATGTTCTTTAGAGCGGAGAGAGCTGACTTGCTGGTGGACAATATGGATAGGAAAAAAGCACATAAAAATGGTGTTACCTTACCTCACAGAGCTTTCAACAGCACATATCCATCATATATCCCCAGGTACAATAAGAAAATATGCTTCTGTCACTTCTGTTCCTTGAGGAAGGAAGAAGATCCATGGCAGGTCCTGCTCACATCCTTACTTAACTGTGAGATGTTGGACCTGCCCAGATCCTGATCTGCCTTAAGCACCAGCTGACAGCAATGGGCAATTTCTCCTGTAGGACCCCCAGGGAGGTAAAACTTCTTTGGTGCTGAGGATCTGGTACAGTACTCTTTTTTTCTTGGAAAAGGAGTGCACCCTTGAGGTTACTCCGAAGTTCCCACAAGGGCTCTGTGCAAGAGGGATCCTGGGCTGGAGCTGCAGAAGAATGAGGTACTAATTGTCATTTGAAGCATTTGCCTGAGCAAAAAACTGTGAAAGCATTACAGACATTTCTTCAAAGTTCTGGGGAAAGCAATAGCTGATTTTGCTCATTTCCAGTGTAATTCACAGGGCCTGTCCAAAGTTTTGATCAGTAGTATTTCAAAAGTATTTCCATGCCATGGAATTCAACCCCAAGCCTTTGTTTTTTTATTAAGGTGCTGCAAGTATTGCAAGCAACCTAGAAATGAGATTTCAAATGAAAATGATCACTGTGGTAACTTCTCTGCTCTTCTAGTCTGTGTTTTCAGCAAACAGAAGGGATTTGGGGTTGAAAGAGTAAATACACATGAACAAGGTCAAATTATTAGGCATACAATGATGTATTTAGAGAGCACAATTGCAAAATCATTAGCTCCTTCCCCCAGATCAAGTTATCAGCATTTATTTATACATAGAAACCATTTTATATAGAAATATACATGTATTTGTTCTCCCACATGTACAAGAACAAAACTTCCACTTATTATTTTCCCAGCTAGAAGCTAATCCAGGCTAAAATTTGCTGCAGTGCTGGAGATTTTTGAAAAGCTTCATAAATAATTGAGTTGGTGCTTCAATACGTAGAATCCCTTAGTAGGCGGAAGAGTCTTGTCCTCTCTTTGTCATAAACCTTTTAAATATGGGAAGAAGAGTGAGAAAAGAACAGATGAACCTGGTCAAAGTTTCTGATGGCATTACTTCTCCCATCATTTTTCCAATACCCAACATGGGTATTTCAGGGCCTAAAGAGACAGTGATGTTTCTGACTTTAAGGCAGTGGTGCCAGGCTGTAAATACAAGACAGAACTTCACAGTTCCCGTCCATTACCATCAGCATCCTGTTTATGTGGAGCTCTCCTTTGCTGTCCTCTCCACACAGCTTTTCCCAATAGCAGCTTATTTTCAAGGTGTGCACACTGGATTTTGCCGGTGCAGGAGCCCCAGATCAGCAGCCTCACTCTACAGTATCCTGCAGTGATTGCTCACATAAATGTTCATCAGTATGGGTATAAACTGAGTCTGGGACAGACTGGGGTTCCTTCAAGGGCTTTTTAGTAGAGTTTTGAGGGCCTTTTGTCCCTCTGAAGTACTGGTTCAATGGAACATAATGACACATTTACAGCATAATTGTGTGATTTTTTTTTCCACTCATCTACTGTTTCATTTCTAAATTCACCTGAATTTAGTTCAGGTTGAAATTCACCTGAACTGGCATCTTTTCCATTCTTTTTATGCAGTTAAATTAGTAACTCTTTCATATCCCAGTGATCTGGAAACGCGCCTATAAAGGCTAAAATTTCACTCATCTTTCAGCTTCCAGAGATAATTACAACCCTGAATGTTACAAACCCAAAGCAGCTCACATATAGATGCCACAAACCTCTTGTTGCAGGAAAGGAATGGTAATAAGCATTTAATCTGCTCAGCTGTTCTGACTCCTGTGTGTACACAGGTGGAAGAAAAGACACTGAAATGTTCTCCTGGCACAAAAAGGGCAAGCTGTGAGCTCCTGGTTGTACAAAGTTCAGCAAATATCTCTCAAACTGCCTTCTGAGGCTGAACCAGTCTGATCTGTCCTGCTCTCTCATTGCTCTCTGAGGAGGGAGTCCCTCTTTATGGTCTGCAGTTTGAAGCTTTCTCTACAATTGGAAATCTGAGGAAAACTTTCTTCAAGAAGGCAAACACCTCCCCAGGAGAAATTTTGCAGTTCAGTGCCTGGGTGTTTCACTGTGCTTGTCTTTGTCTGTACATGTGGGCCTCTAAGACTTCTATTTCTATCAGGCAATAGTTCCAGAAACTAAACATAAAACAACAACAAATTGCCTTAAAAATCTATCCCTTGCTTTTTTAAAAATAATAAAAGGATGGAAGGGAATTAAACCTTTGCTTACTGATCAAAACTGATTTGAGCCATGATTAATTTGTTTTAAAATCCCCAGTGGTGGGTTCAGTCCTGGCTAAACAGAGAAAGCAGAGCAGTTGGCTTTCTCCTCCCAAATGTTTATGCTGGTGACTGCGACATTACATCCAATTTCTAAATATTTAGCTTTCCCAATATTCTGAGCTGACACAACAGAAATAACTTTTACTGCACAAGAAATGTTGCCAGACACAGTTTGAATCCTGCACTACTCAAGTCTGAAGTCTTCACCTTCCCTGAGGCCCTTGCTCCGTCTGGGGTTACCTGAAATACCCTGAGTCCTGGGTGTAAGGCACTAAAGAGGAGTGAGGCATTCAAACATGGATGTTTGCTGCATTCTGCACCTTCCCAGGGACCTGCTTTATTTTGATACATTACCTACTACTTCCACTTTTCTGAGCCTTTCAAGCATGGCTGCCATGTAGCAGCACCTTACAGTACAAAAACACACAGTGAAACAGAGGAATTTGTTGCAGTAAGACAGCAATCCTTGTGAAAAGAGAGTTAGGTTCTTACTTATCCTCACAGGGCATCCCTATCACAGATAAAGATCATTCAGGGGCACTTTTTGTGTCACCTAGGGATGATTTGAGTCAAGCTTGGTCTGATACACTGATAAACTGCATTGCAAAAGGTCACAACACGTGTGGTTGTAATTATTATTATTACTTGTGTTATTAGATTTATTCTTCCCATGAAATATAGAGCTGTGAGCTCTCTATGTGTCCATGGTACAGCCATGACTACTTCTTCTTCTGCAAGCTGTGTGTACTGAAATCCACCTCCTTCTTCATGATGAAAATATCATCAGGACAAAATGAATAAATGGGCTTCTTTCTTCTGGCAAGGCAGAGCTAGTGAGGGTGTCAAGAACATGGTGGAAAATTACAGTAATAATACAGTGGAAAACTTAGAGCTGGAGGAGAATGAAGTCTATTGCTTCTATATTTAACAGCCCTGTGAAGAATAGGCACAGCTTTTCTACAGAAAGATTTGAAGTCAGTGCCAAAAATTTGATTTGACACCTTAAAATAACCTGCCAGAGGAAGGAAAAAAAACCTGAAACTTTCTTCTTGAAAGATTGTATCAGAGTTAGCTCAAATTAGTACATTTTAGTACTGTTGCCTGGAGCTATAGTTGGGGAAATGGTTCCAATTAACTGTGGATTTTGGTCCAAGTTAATGGAAAAGCTGGAGAGTTATTCAGCAGGGAGAGATGCTCTGGCTAATTTGTTTGGAAATTCTAATGCTAACTAAAAAATCCTGTAAGGTTCTGTTCAGATGGGGAAATTTTAACTTAGTTCAAATAGACAAAGGCAGTCTGATTATTCTATACCAGAGCTTTTCAAGAAATTCTTGTGGGACACTTGTAATTTTAGAGTCATTAAGGCCGTTTTTTAAAAATTTTATTTCTGAAGGAAAAGAAAAAAAGAGGAGACAATGCAGAAGTGTCTGAATGCCCAGTATAAAATATTACATATTTTGGTGTTTAACCTTGAGATACTTAAAACAACAGTAATATATTTGCATCTGATTTCTCTCCAACAGAGACAATTGTATATATGTTTTTAATACTGACAACACCATTGACACTGTATATTTCTTCCAAGTACAAATAAAAATAGCAGTTACATCCATTACACAGGTTGCTTTTTGTTCACTACATTTATTTTTGTTTGAAGAAAAGTCTGTAAAAGAACCAGCTGCAAATATAGGAAGAAAAACGAAGGTGGTAAGATATATCAACATCTATATTTCCAAACAATCACAAGCCTGTAAAATGGTACCATCCAGGTCTAATGAAGGCTCAGCAGTTAAGTGGACCTGTGGTCTTTGGATGAGTTAAAAATAAGGGTCAGACTCAGTTGGAATGAAGTTCTTGGATAAGCACTGAATGGTGCAGATTATGAACAAGTGCCAGCTGTAGAGTGTTGTGCATCTGCACCACAAGCCAGTTTTGAAGAGTATTTCTGCCTTTTTTCAGGACAGGGCTCCTGTTTTCTTGCTGTGAGTTAATCACATCTCCACGAGATTGCACAAATCAAGCCAGACAGGAGCCACAGCTTCAGAAACTTTGGAAAATGCTGCTCCCAGGGAGCTGCTGTCAGAAGCCTAACAAATTTTGAACATTTAGTGGGTTTTGTGGAAACATCTTTAGGATTTCTTTCACTTCCTAACACTGTGGCTTATTTTTCCCTTCCTGTATTGGGATCCCCCTCAGAGAGCAGGGAGATTCCTGAGGGTCATGTATTTGGTAGGATGTGAATATCACAAAAATTTCCTTGTCCTACAAAATCTTCTGGAGTTCAGTGCTGCAGGGCCCTTTCAGACAGGGTCAATTGCTTGTCTTGTGCAGAGCAGAGAGCAGAGAGCAACCCTCTTGCAGAATTCCCTACGGGCATTTTCTTCTTCCAAGTTTCCCTTGTGGGACTTTCCACAGCTGGGGAACCTTCTCTGGTGCATGACAGTAATTTCTCTGCTTACAGCCCAAAGCAGAGCAGTGAAAAAAAAAAAAAAAGAAGTAGGAAAAAGATTTCTTCCTTATTTTCCCACACTGATCATAAAATGGTCTGGCCTTCAACCAAGGGCCAAGAAATAACAAGTTACCAGGTAATGTGTTAAGCTAGGGAAGGTGCTTTGAGGTTTGAAGAGGTGTTTCAAAATCATCTGATGCTCAATTCAGTCAGAGAGCAGCAAGAGCTGGGATGCTCCCCAGGGAAAAAGGAGAGCTGGGAGATGAGGGCAGTCAGGGACAGGCAGTCCAGCCATGGCAGACATGGTCCTACAGCACCAGAGGCAGCCAAAGGCCCTGAAAAATCCTTTCAAAACTCCTGTACTAGATTTTTAACCATCTTGGTGGACCCCAGGCTACATGCTGAGGACTCTGCTATTAGATTTTTAGTTGGTCTTCACACTAGAGCTACTGGTACTTGGTAAATACACTGTCAGTAAAATTCCTCTGCCAGAAATAGGCTGCCTCTTGGGTCTGTAAAGAGTTTCTTCACTAGGAGAAACACAGGGGTATAGCGTTTTGTTTTCCTCTTCTTACACCTGACTTCACAGTTTTTTAGCTGGGAAGATGGATTTAAGGAACAGTCTCAGTGGTGTTCATGTTAGAGAGCTTATTCTTTATATAAAATCTGCAAAAGAAGATGAGTGGCAATGACTGATTCTGTCAGTGCTGATATTTAGGACATTAATCAAAATTGCTGTAAATAAGCTGCTTCTAGAAAAAACAGCATCCAGCAGTTGTTAATGTCTGATCTTTCTTTTTCTTGGCAGAGTAGGATGTTGAGATGTGTGAGATATTTCAAAGAAGTTAATTTTGTTCTAGGAGAAAAGTCATGAAACCCTCTCTTCTGGCCTCCTAGATTCTTATGTTCCTGTTTGCATGCTTTCCTCCTGCAAACTCCTGCTCAGAAAGTGGTTGCCAAATCCATGTTCTCATGGGGATGCTGCTGACAGCTCCACATGGACCATAGAGGTCCGTATCCAGTGACTCCTGGGGAAGAAGTGACATATCATTAACACCCCCCTCCCACTATAAGGAATTAAATAGCTTTTACTATGGCTTGTTTAATTTTTACAAGATGGCATTAGGGACAGCAGATGTCACTGGTTTGTCAAGACTGATCATTCTTACAGTACAAATTTGGCCTGTGGTTGATCTGTCCTTTGATTACCCTAATTTTTTTCAAGTCTCTGCTATTATGATGTGTTACTGAGGTTTCTTGCTTTCTTGTGGGCCATCACTGTAGACTGTCTAACAGTTGTGGCAATTCTAATCAGTTAACTCTTATGGGTAGCAATGCAAACATACATATACACATATGGGCCTTTGTAATAGTAAAAAAACCAAACAAAAAAACTCCCAAACAAAGACTAAAGAGCCAAGATTGTAGATAAAACCACTTAACAAAACCACGAAGTAGTTACTTTGATCGATATAGTAGTCTAATTAGCAGTAGAGTAGGCTCATCATTTACTAATACATGGTGTTGATGCTTAGATAAACTCTTTGTCAATAAAAGAATTAGTGGTATTCAGATAGAAGTGTTCAAATCACTATCAGAGGTACTGTGATAACTCTGTAATTCTGAAGGACATCAGCAGTACCTATCAAGTGTTTGTGGGTCTCAGAAGCAGGTGAAGCTTGTGATACTATGAAAGAATCAGGGTTACTAAATGAAGTATCTCCAAATCATGTGGAAATATTTAATGGTGTAAAAATTACACCACATTTTTTGTGTCTCAATTATACTGCTTCTTTATCCAATTATCTCACATTTAGATGCAAAAACAGTTGGCCAACAAGGCCATCCCCTGTGCAGAGGTTGAAAAGATGTTATCTCTACTAATTCTCACACAGGATGTGGACCAGGAAAGGATTTGAATAAGCAGGTCCTTTGAAGCATACTGGGATGTACCTGGGGCAAGACGGGTATTTAGGACTTGCAGAGGCTGAGCTTCATTACTTCTTTGTTTACTTTTGTAAGTCCAAGATGCCAGTCCACAGGTCTGAAACAGCATATGGCTCTTGGACAGTGTAAGTGAAGGTCTTAAGCTTGGGGATGTCAACTTGTGGACATCAGGAGCCAAGCTGGCCTAGCAGCTGGGTACCAAAATGTTGCTGTGTGTGAGGTGATGAACACAACTTGATTGTTCCAGTTCATCTCATCCTGGTGGTGGAGCATGACAGCTCCGTTCTTCTGCTAGGAAATGGTAAAGCCAGAGCTCCTGAACTTCAGCTCTTGGCAGAGATAGAGGTGAAGAAAATGCCCATGCTCCTCTCTAAAGCTCTTTGGCCAATTATGAGTAATTCACATCAGATCAGGAGAGGGACAGCATCTTGTTTGCAAATACTGAAGTTCCAGAAAATTCAGAGTGGAAAAAAAATTGAGGATAAATGTCAAACATGGACCAAGCTCTTCATAAAGCACATTTCACTAAGTCACAAAGCTTCAGAACTTATTTCTCTGCTCAGAATTTACTTCTCTATACTTATAACTGGTGTAACGAAATCAGTTGTTTCTGTAACAGAGAGGGAAACCAGTGGGCATTGCTCACTGCTTCCCCTTTGCTACTCCTAAAGTGCATGAGCACTCACCCAGGGGCTGGGCATATTTCTGAGAATTTTGCTGGCAAATACATTTTTTTAAAAAATGTGTTTACTGTCTGCAAGAATTAGGCTGCATTTAATTTCTAGCTGGCTGAAAAAAATAGTAATAATTGAAGGTAAATAACAAGAGGTTTGAAGTAGCAGGTAAGCAGAGTGTTGATCTAGGGAGGCACTGTATCTGTTGAAGCAAGTGTTACTGTCTATATAACAGCACCATTCAGGCCTGAACTTTCTTCAAATTAGCTGTTTTTCCTGATAAACTAGCATTTTTCTTTTCTGCCAGTTTTCTTTTTTTCACCTTAAACACATTCTGTGATAATAATGGTGGTGGTGGTTTTCATTCTACATTGAGCAGCTTTACTACTGAGGACTTGACCTTAAATCATTTCACAGCTGGTGCAGCTGGAGAAGCAGGAGGAGGGAATGTCAGAAGGTTTGCTTCTATAAATTTGATTCTGAAATTTACATCTCTCTTTTTTTGAGTTTCTTTTGATGCTGCCTTCTGATTCCCTTTGCCAGACAAGGTGTTCTGCTTCATAGCTGTAAGGTTGATAGTTGGGCTTTAGCATATGATTCATTAACAGAAAGATGCTAGCATTGAGATTCACAAGAATTCTATTGGGATCAAAGAGAAAAACCTGTGCACACACAGAAACAACATATTCTTAAATACCATCTGCCTCCTTGGCCTTCACAGAATTTGCCAATCTTGGTAACTGTCAAAAAGGGGAAGTAGATCTTGTTGGGATTATCTATTTTCACATTTTGTATTACATGTATGTTTGCATGGCACTTGCCAGTAGAGCGACTGTTTCACCTCTGACAGTTTTGAAGAAAAAAAGACTCTCTGAATAGCAAATAAAATAAAACCTAAACAAACAAAAACCACAACAAAACCACCTATTTGTTAGATAAGTCATTGGTTCTATTTAGAATTACAACCTTTCCTGTGCTAGATAAGCAAATACATGTGATGAGTTTTTCAAAAAGACCCCTTTCAATCCTGATGTTGGCATTGATAAATTCTTTTGCATAACATTCTGTCTCTGCCACAGAGGATACCTTATTATGCTGCTACATCATATTCTCATTTACGTTTACATGTAGGGTATTTTAAAAAACTAATTTTAGAAAGTTAATGTGGAGACTAGAAAAGCACAGACGGGTACTTTTTCCTCTTATTTTACTGGACATGGAAATACTTTCAAGGAGAGACCTTGTTCAGCTGCAAGGACTTTCACTGAAGAAATAAAAATGCATTCCCTCACTGAAGCCATCTGCCACTCTTTTTTTTTCCCTACCATCTTCCCCTTCCACCCCTCCCTGGCACAGCTGCACTATGCCAAATCTTTTTATATATTTGGTTGTTTTTCACCTCCTTTCAATACTGCCCAGAATCTAAACAAGTTTCCAATCCTGTTGTTACAAAACTTTGGCTTGATGGGTTCAGATGCAGGTTCAGTTCCATGGATAATGCAGCACCAGGCTCACAATGGACTTCTTCTGGAAGCAACAAGGTCTCCACCAAGGGAAAAACTGGGAACCCCTGCAGCAGCTTCCTGAGGGGTATCAGGTACAAGATGAAGCCTCTGCAGGGAACATGAGAGGACTCATGGAAGGACAGTGCTCCTCTGGAAAGCTGAGCAGGTGGAATGCTATGTGTACACTGAGCATGAGAACAAAAATAAGACAGAGGGCTGTGTTGTTTTGATGTACATATTAAGTGTTATTAAATAGAAAATGCTCTACAACTAGAAGTGCTCATATTATTTAGAAAACCAGTTCTTTAGTAGTTGAAGTGACAACAGTGACTCATCTCACAGCAAGACTATTTTCATCTGTGAAGTCTCACAGAGACCAACTATCTATGCAATCAAGAAACACATCCACTGGAAGTACGGAGGAGGAAAAAGTATTATTTCTGATTAAAGTATAACCTAAGAACAATCTACAAACTTTTTCAAATGGGGGGCGGGGGGGGGGGGGGGAGGGAAAGGACTATGCGGTCATATGCAAGAATAAATCACCCTCCAGCCCACATTTTCTGAAACTAACTGTGAAGCTGTCAGTAAGAAAAATCAAATCACCAGAAATGCAAAAAAATTCTCCTGTCTGACCCACATCTTAGGAGATTTGTGGACAAAGGGATTGAGTGTTTTTACATTGTAAAAACCATATCAAATGATTTAGATGTAACCATATAAAATCAATGTTGATTCTAATGGAAGAAATTACCACAATCGTGCTCCATTTTATGACATTAGTACTTTTTTTAGACAGATGTGAAGGAAAGACTGTCTGTTAGAATGAAAATAAATTGAAAAGAGAGGAAAGAGTAGGGTCAGAACCTACATGGTGAGAGAAAGACATAAGCTGGGCCTATGTGTTGGTTGTAAATGCTCTGTGGAAATGGTTAAAGCACCCAGGCAGGGTTAAAGGGAGATTCTCATCCCCATCGAAGAGAGCACTTGGAGGTGTGTGCAGGGAGTAGGATTTCATCTGCAGAGATAAAATCTAATACCATAGATGAAAGAAAGCAAATAAAACATGAAAGAGGGAATTGAGATTTTTAAGACTGTTATTTGGTTTGGTTTAGGCAAATGTGTTGAAACAAGAACACTTTAAAATCAATCCTTTTTTAAAATAGAGAAAGTCAGCCTTTTCTTCAGAATAGTCTCATCTTACTTTGGTTGGAGCAAAAGGTATTGAATTATTTTTGGAAATGAGAAGCTGTCTCTGTACTTTTCCTAGACTAAGGAAAACTTCTGAAAGTTTATCAGCCAAGTGTTAAATGGTTTAACCTGGATATGTTCAAAGAATTTCCAGTAAGGTAAGAGACTGGCTGCTCATTGCTAACTACATCATAACTTCATTCAGAACCAAAAAGTTAATGTTTGAATGACTATGTGTTTCAGTGTTAATTGCCTCATTTTTCTACTAAATTAAATATGAAAATTAAATTTTAAAGCATTTAAAGATGGTTTTGCATTACTTATTCTGTCTTCTAGAGGACTGTCTTGAGAATATTTTTCAATTTGTTTTCTCACACACAAGTGTCCTAATTAAATGCTAGAACAGCATCCTATTCCCCATGTGCCTCTGCCCTTGTGGCCCAGAAGGCCAATGGCATCCTGGGGTGCATTAGAAGGGGGTGGTTAGTAGGTTGAGAGAGGTTCTCCTCCCCCTCTGCTCTGCCCTGCTCTGCCCTGGTGAGGCCACATCTGGAATATTGTGTCCAGTTCTGGGCCCCTCAGTTCCAGAAGGACAGGAAACTGCCTGAGAGAGTCCAATGCTGAGCCTCAAAGATGATGGAGGGAGTGGAACATCTCCCTTATGAGAAAAGGCTGAGGGAGCTGGGGCTCTGCAGCTTGGAGAAGAGGAGAATGAGGGGTGAGCTCATTAATGTTTATAAATATGTAAAATGAAAAAATGAAAACCAGAAATGAAACGTTACTAACAACATTATTATTTTGGCCTTGTTCAGACAAAAGACCAACTGTGTGTGAGAGTGTATATCAACTAATTGAATATCTTGGCTTCTGTACGTTCAAGTGGTAATACTAATTAAGTATACATTTCCCCATCTAAATGCCTAATACTTTTAATGACTTAGTGAAGACTGGGCCATCCGTTTCTTTTGGAAACAAAACTTTATGCATCATCGTCACAAGGAAATAGAATAATTATTTGCATGATTACTCAGCTTTTATCACTATATAACTTGTATCAGATATGATGAAAACTCCTTAGTGGAGTGGAACAAAATCTTCTATCAAATTATTTTTACTCAGCCTGATAGATGTATAGTTGCTGCAGATAAGCAAAGATGGTACAGGTGAAATCTGAGACACCTTGAAATGAACACTCTCAAAAGACACTCCTGCAATTGCAGGACTTGACAAAGGAAAGACAAAACTCACCCTTCTGTTTCAAATTTGGTGTTGAGTGTAGCTCAGCTGAATTTTGAAACTTAATGTAGTAACTTTGCTTAATTTTAAAATAATATAAACACCACGTAATATTTAAGAATCAAGTGGGTTTTATTTATACAGTGGTACGAAGAAATTTGCAAACATTTAAAAATGGAAGCAAGATTTTGTCAGGCTGGAATACACTGTAAATCCCTTGGTGACATTACGACAAACTTTAAGCAGGGCAGCACTGATTTTCTACACCAGTCGACACCGTTATGGCACAGTCTCTTTCCCCTGTGGTGCTGTAACACTGCATGAACATATTAGTTGTTTGACAAAAACAATTTCAAATCTAGGATGGGCTTTTATTGTTTTGCTTGTGTCCTGGTTTGGGCCAGGGTAGAAAGAAATTTTTTTCATGTAATTTTGCTTTCAGCTAAGTCTCTAATAAGTAGCTGCACTTGCTGAAATTAACAGCAGTTTCTCAGTCAGTGCCTGCTTCTGGGACTGATGATGCTCAATGTTTATAATTACTGCTAGAGACTGGTCTGCAGATCAAGGCCACTGCTTGGTTCTGAGGAACATCATCTGCTCTGAAAAGAGAAAAGGAGTAAAGGAGTCACACCTGCAACCCTCCTTTGGGGAGGATCTGACAAGACAAGGACTAAAATAGGCCAGAGTATTCCATCCCATACGCATCATACTCGGTATAAATCTGAGGGATTGCAAGGGTTAAGCCCCTTCACTTTCACTCTTCCCCTTGGCCTTTCTTTGCCTGACTCCATCCGTTCATCTCCCTGTGGTCCCAGTCTGTGCCTTTCTGAATCTGTGTGCTCCTGCCTCCAGCTCCAGACTGCTGCTGACCCCAGGATTACAGCCTGGACTTTCCCAGGGCTGCCCTGCAGCCTCAGTGGTGACGTGAGAGTTATTGGGGGGAAGGGATGTGTTATAGTTTTTTCTGTATATTTTAATATATTTATTATTTTTCCCTTTTTTATCATTCCTGTTTAGTTAAATCTGTATATTTTAGTTACCAACCCAGAAGTCTCTCTCCCTTATTATCTCTCCTTTTTTTTTTTTTCAGGGCGGGGAATTAGTAGAGAGAATCTGTCAGTTAGTTAATTGCTGGCCCAGCATTAAACCGTGACAGCTTGTAAAATTGTAAACACTCAAATTCAAATGGCACAGTCAACTAAATTCATTAATAATTTAAGAGCCTAAGAGATTTGAGGATACTTCCCTTGTAAGGCTGCTGGAAAAAAAAAAAAAAGCTGTCCTTTCTTCAATTAGGGTTACCGGTTGTATTTGCTTGTGAAAACTGAAGTTTGATGTTCTTCATCAGGAAACAACTTGAGTGGCTAAAAAAAAAAGTGTGAAGCAGTCACATTTTAATTTTATATAGAAAGTGAAGGCATTTTCAAGTAATTCTTTATCTTTTCTTTTTCTTGCTCATGAATAAAATAACTGAATAAAACATTTTATAATTTGCTCCAAATTTGTAGCAATTCCTTTGAACTTGGAACATTTTTCTTTTTCACTTAATCCTATTCTATGGAAAAATGATGTTTATAATTAAAAATGTTACTATAGGCTGAAATATACAGTGTTTGTTTAGTTATAGGAACATACAGTGTTTAGTTATAGGAAGAAAGGGAAGTTCCAGCCTGTTTTCTGGAGGTCTATGAAGCCCAGACCTTATCTGAGACTTTGCTATTACAGTTCAGAGAACTCTGCTGAGCCAAATTTTGTGGCTGTAATTTAGTTTCAGGCTTATGATCTATT
The DNA here is from genome assembly GCF_003957555.1 of Calypte anna. NCBI lineage: Eukaryota > Metazoa > Chordata > Aves > Apodiformes > Trochilidae > Calypte > Calypte anna. The sequence continues at coordinate 33,168,193 of NC_044248.1, read as the reverse complement.
TAAATAAATTCTAATAATTTCCTCTGAAATATCTGTGTTCATAACATGCCAAAAATTGATTTATGTTTATCAGTTCTGTGGCTCTGTATCTAGGTTAAGGTTTCCATGAAACAGGCAGGACATAATTAAATTCCCATATCACAGAAATATTTGGTATTGTGATGAGTCTCCCTTGCAGAGTTGTTGTGTAGGTCAAATATTAATGAGTTTACCTCCTCTTGTGCCTTCCTGGCATCTCTCATGAGGGTCCTGAAAAATATTACAACTCATCTGAAATAAGAAAGAGATCTGCTCATATCCTTGCTGATGCAAAGGAACACATTATTTCAACATTGGACACATTTTAAATGATTCTCCAAAGGTAGTAATTTATATCTGGGTAAAAAAGGAGACCAGGTTAAGATTAGAGACCTGACTGTGCTAGGCACAAAATGAATTGAAGAAAAGGGGGGTTCCTGTACACGTCAGCTTACACTTGAAATCTTCAACAGCACATGATACACAATATGCCCAGGCAGATGGAGGAGGAAATAAAAAAAAAAAGGAGAAATTTTATAAGAAAAATGTTATCATATCAGCCATCTTGACAGCCACCAGTGTGCTGGTCGTATAACTTGATAGTTGCTTTGCCCACATGTAGGCAAAGAAATTGGCTACATTAAATTGGGAAATAAAATTAAATTGGGAAATAAGAGGGCAGGATGGCATAGCCATGTTTGTATTTATGGGAAATGCCTTACAAAAGCAGCATGAAAAAAGGCATGAAGATGCTTTTACAGAAGTATAGCATGCGATGTTGGTGATGGTGATCATGTCAGGGGCTTGTCAGAGCTGGCAGACAATACCTCAGAACTAAATGAGAATTATGAGGCAGGGTGGCAACAAGGTCTGAAGGATTTTGCATGAGTGAAGATTATATTTGCAGTAAACCATGGAGAATTTTTCACACAAAGTTAAAGGGCTGGAGTGAGCCATGAAGAAACTGAGTGTAAGATCTTGTTCTTACCTCACTTGGTGAATAAAATAGTACTGTGTTGGACTGAGACAGTGACAGATAAAGTCACAGAACTTCTGGGAACCAAGAAAATCAGTGTTCTTGGCAGTTCTCTTTTCTCTCTGTGCATTTTGTGTGGCAAAGGATGTCATGTCTGGAGAATCTTTTTAAGGAAACTCCTAAATATAACAGTGAGGTAGGACACTTCCAATGTCAGGTGCAAGGAGCCATGCATGAGCTTCTCTGCAGACTTCTTTCCAGCCAGGAGCCACTTTGGCTCCGTAAATAGGGGGTTGTGCTTCCTGTTGGAAGGAAAAGTACTCTTCATGTGTATGATTGTAACCCTGGACATCCACACGATTGTGCTTCACAAGCTCTGTCCATCAATGGAAGAAACATTTCCCTGTTTGCCTGTTGTAGACAAGCTAATGGAAAACACTTTGGGTTTCTGCCATTAGAAAGCCCGAGCACAGGTGGTAGGGTCTGGGGTGCCACTTACCCTGCCTGGCAGGCTAAACACAGAGCCTCAGTCCCCACAGACATAGATCTAGCTTAAGCCTTCAAGATTTGTGTTTTTTAGCTATGTAGGTGAGCCAAATGACAAGCAAGGTGGTGACAACCTGCTAAAATCCCTCTTGCACCTCACCCCAGGTGCATTTAGCTCCATGACAGCGCTTGATGAATTCCTCTTCACCCAAACCAGCAGGATCTCTGCCAGTTCCCAGCCTCACACTCTGGAAATAGCTGCTAATAGTGTACAAGTGGCTGCATGGCTGCTGTTTACCCTCATTTTACATCACTACTTCCTCTACTGACCTGCAGAAGGTCAAAGCATTAAGGTGGTGATGTTGAGTTTGGCAAGTTAGGAAAGGAGCTTTTGAAGAGCAGTTACTTTCTTCCTTCTCATAGACTTTCTATTCAAGGTATGCACTAATTGCTGTTTTTTCTTTCTTCACTACTGTCCTTTTTAGGCTATGGGATGTATTTGCTGACTTTTTAAGTGAGGCATTTCTTCAGAGGAAATAATTTTCCTTTTTGCTTTGGAAAGAAAAGAAAAGATCAAATGAGAAATTTCAACTTCATTGATGAAGTCACACCTCAAATTTTAAAACAGATTACTGTAACCAATTAATAATATAAAAAAAGAATTGTACAAATATAAAAGATCCAATCAAATATAACCAAATTATAAATGACCATTCATTCTAATTTTTTTAATTAAAAATACAGAAATCTTAAAATAAAATCTAATTATGAATACAGCATGTTTACATGATTTTCTCACAATAACACTTCATGTATGGCTAATTCCTAATTCCTAGGTGTGCTTACATTCACTACTCAACAAATACAACATTAAGTACTCTTCTGCAGAAGCAATTATGTCTCATAAGCAGGTCAGCTATCTTTCTTATTATTAATTTTATCAGAAAGAAAAATTCTACATGCTAATATGAGTCTTTTGATCCTAAATTATTTGTAATTTTGCGTAACAGTGAAGTCCTCAAGGCAATTGCTAAGAATTCAGTACAAAGCATTGACAATGTTTCCTTGGATTTTCAATGGATGTAATAAGATCACTAAATCATTTTGGTTGGAAAAGACCTTTAAGATCATCAAGTGCCACTGTTAACCTTGCGCTACCAAGTCCACCACAAAGTCATAATAATGGGAAATGTTTTATAAGTTTTCCCTTGATGCTGACTATTCATACCCATATGGATAGGCTGCTCATCCTCTTTCTAGTAATGAAATAAGAATTATCATAATAATTATAAACTAATATGAGTTAAGTAAGGTAATAGCAATAATAGTAATAATGGATAATAATAACAACAACAGAAATAGTCATCAATATTACAGTACAAGATGTGGTCCTGTGAGACAGTGAGAGCCATGGAGGCACACTTGTCCTTGATGATCTGATCAAGGCTTTTATTTTGACCACAGAGACAGGTTTAAGCATTCACAATGTATTTTCACACATGGGCACCTGCTTTTGGGTGCCTGGGGTGTCTGTAGGCTGCAGCTTGCAACACACACCCATTGGCATAAGGCGATGTAGGGAACAGGGTGGGCACCAAGCAGAGCCAGGGCAGATGGATGTCTGGAAGGCAGGGCTTATGGAACAGGGACTGCCAGCTTATTCCTGCACTCCAACTGCCCCACTGAGTCCAGAAAGCCTGTACGGACTTGGATCTCTTCTGGAAATTTTTTTAGTCTCCTGTATCCCCAGATGCTGCCAGGGACTTAATCTACCTTTGGCTTCTCACAGAGAGTTGGCTGCAATCTCCAGCAGACAGTCAGTGGGGAATGTGTTTGGGACTGAATATGTTACCAGCAACACTAAATAAAATGTGGTTGCTGTTGAGAGCAGAGTCTCCACTAGCAGCCCTGCTCATCCCTATTGCAGAACCTGTGGGATGGGCAGAAGGCTTCCACGTGATCTGGTTGAATTCGTTCGTGCATCTCTGCCACATCTACGAAGCACCTCCTGGCAGCAGGAAGAGCAGACTTCTCCAAAAGAAAAAACTGACTGAAGAGAGATGAATGGAAGGGTTACACATGATCCTTTTCTGACCCTTCAGCATGTTTCATTTTTGTTTCCTTTTAAGTAAGAACTTAGTTTAAACTGAACCCATTCATCCATTTCTGATTTTCTGTCTTCTTCTCTCTGCCTTTGTGCCATTCCTCACGTATCAGCTCCATTTCAAATGCATCAGCTTTGAAATGTCTACTTTGACAGGCCCATGTTTGTGGTTTGATACTTGCCATGGAAGATTTTTAGTGCTGAAATTCAAGTTTTCAAAAAAGGTCTTGACAGAGGTTCTAGGTCTGTGAGAAGCAAGACTTCAGGCACAAGTGTTTGTTTAGAAATACTGCTCTTCAAAAGGCAAGAGAAATATATGTGCTATGCGTACCAAATTCTAGGTGCAAATTTTTAAGTCATTTTAGGTTTACCATTTTTCAAAATTCTGCTGCAAAAGGGCATTTTGTTCAGTAATTTAATGAAAGACACTTTTCTAGAAAAAAGATCCAAAGCTTATTCTGGCTCCCAGGTGAACTAAGGGTCACCAGTGTCATGTTGTAGTGATAAAGGCAAATGACTCCAGGTGATCTATAGCTGGGGTTTAAGCTGTACTGCATGAGAAAGAATTTGTGTCTCTTCAGCACGTGCTGGGCTTTTGGTGAAAAACTGCTCACTGCTGAGTGACAAATTTCAAGGAACACATGAGCTGGTAGCTGTACCAAGTTTAGGCAGAATCCTTGGGGGAAGCTGATCAGAAGCTGAGAGAGTGTTTTTGTCACCAGTGACTGAAAGAGAGTGAAAATAGAGGAAAGCACGTGAGAACAGGCTCTAAACATACAAGGAGTTGCAGTAATTAGGAAGAAATTTCAACTGGGTTTTGTGTCCATTAAAGACAGGACAACAAAATATGGACTTAAATTGCAGCACAAAAGATTTGGCTTAAACATGAAGCCTTCCTAGCAGCTAGGATAGCAAAGGATTGGAGTAGATAGCATAAGAAAATGGAGGAATTTCCACCATCAGTGCTCAGCAGATGAATGTGCTACAAATGGCACGAAGAGAGCTCATCCTGGGAGTAAGAGGAAACCATGTATTTCATTGCATTAGATGGCAGCAATACAGAGTTAAAACAAATGTCAGCCTAGGGCATTTGATTCCATTTCTCTGACTCGTACAACAGTGATGACTTTCACAGAAAACATATTAAACTCTAAATTTGTGTTTTCATACCAGGCTTATAAAAGAGGGACAGGAATACCAGACACATGCCTATGTTTTGATTTGTTATGTCTTCCTCATGCTCCACTGCCTACTCCTGTCTGCATATATGTATATAATTAGCAGCATAGAAGACTTTTGTCTTCGTCCTGCTGCCTAAAAAAGACACAGTTCACAAGAATTAATTAAATATTTCATCTGCTGTAATATCTACAGAGTAGGAGTTCTGCAGACTAGCAAGCTATATCTGATATGGAAGCAAGCCAGTGACAAAGCTCTGCCACATGCATGCAGCCATTGCTGCAAACCCAGCTTTCTTAGTGACTATTTTAGTGGCACAAGAATCAGGGTAAATTTTCCCTTCTCTATAAAAGGTTAATACTTTATAATCTAAAAAATCAGTACATTACTGTGCTTAAGGTGGTGTTTGGTGTAATTAGAGAGTTGAACTAAATGCCAGAGAGCAGAGAAGGCTTTGAGGAGTTTAGTTGATTATCTCCACGTGGTATTTATTGCACTATATTTGGAGAACTGAAAAGAAAAAAATGACAGAAAATAGTTCTTTTATATAATCTTAATAGCAAGCAAATGCTCTTGTTTAAGCAGGGACTCTTGTTCCTGCTTCTTGGCAGATGTCATGCATGTGACCATCTACCTGCCACATACTCTATATTCTTACTTTTCCCTGTTACATGGTCTGCTTCTTCTCCAAAATGCAACACTTGTGGCCTTTCTCTTCTAGCTCAAAACCTCTATATGCTCTGGATGAGACAGTCTGACCATCAAGCTTTACGTATTTTTCATCAAAGACATTACATGCCTGACCAAACAAACAAAATACAGTGGTCTAAGAGGGAATTCTGATTGTATTATGCATTTGCCTGTGCATACCATCACACTTCTTCACCTGATAATTGCTCACATCCCTGCATAAAATTTTTATGGCAAGAAATGAAGACATGAAAAAGATTCTGCACTGATGTTGAAAGCACAAAAATTTCAGAGAAGCAGTCATCCATCAGCAATGTTTTTCTCTTGTTTTTGCTTAATACCTGCCTGAAGATAGCCAGTAGGGCAAGAAACAAATATATCCCCTTTTTTTACTTTCTTTAATACTTCTGATCACCTCCTCTAACCTTTACAGACTGCTGAGCCCATGAACAAGTGCAGGCTCTCTAAGTTAGCTTCAATTCTACTGTTAAAATGAAAGCTGCTGTCATCCTTAAAATCTGTGTTTTATACTCAAACCACAGTGGTTGTCTGTACTTGTATTTTGATGGATGCTAAGTTATGTGTATTTTTTTTTTTTTTTTTTTTGGTGGCAAAATCACATTGAAGTCAAGTGGTGAGAACATCTCCTCTCAACTAGCCAGGTCTCTCTATGTAGGATAAAGCACATCTTCTAAATCCTAAACATAACTGTATACAGAAAAAGTGTAACATCTCCACTTTCTAGAGGCTTAAAATTATGGCTTCTTAAAATGCTGCCCTTCAGCATGTGTCAGGAGCATGTGCCATGTTCCCTTCTTATTCCAAATATTCAAGCATTGATGTACCCACACCAGGTATTTTCCAAGCTGCTCCTGCAGCATCTCTCAGGTTATTTCTTCCTACTGAGGCCTCACTTTCTAGCTAGCAAATACTGGTTAACAATTTGACTGGAGAGATGGTAACAAAACAAAACCCAAGTGAGATGATTAGCTGGAGAGAAGGCTTTGCTGTTTCTGCCTGTGAAGAAGTAGGAGGCTCTCCTCTGGTCCATTGGTCCACTCTGAGTGAGCTGGGCTGTGTTTGTATGGCCAGTTCTCAATAATCTGTTGGAAACCTTGCAGCCTGTGTACATCTCTAAATACTGCAGTCATGAAATAATGTTTCTCAGTTTATAAAGTAAGTTTTCTAGTTCTCAATTTTGCAGGGAAAATTGTATGAAGCCATGTAAATTGCATCTCGGAGTACACAATATGTTCACTTTTACTTAAAGAAAAAATCCCATAAGTGCTTAAAAAATGTCATGATTTGAAGGTTTCTCTTAAACTCTTGAGAATAACACACCTCTCTCAATCATATTAAATAGGTTTTTTTTTAAATATGCCATGCTGTGCCTCTTAAGTAGTGAAAAACAGTCTTTGTTATGACCTTGGGTTTGTATTTTGTATTTTTTAATATTATGCAATAAGCAAAGACGTGGATCTAAGAGTTGCACTTATACAGATATATGCAATTATATATGTAATCAATAGACAATATATGTGTATAATTTAGTGAAAAAAGCCAGGTTGGTATTTCTCTGTCTTGCTCTCACTAATAATGGCTGAGTTGTCCATCTTACATGAAATGAACTGGTAGAATAACAATGTTTTATTTGTCTCAAGTTCATTCATCTCCATAAAGCTCAGAGTAATGCTGCCACTAAGCTGCAAAGAAGTTATTTTCTTTACAATATAACCAAAAAGTCATATTGTTACTTTAATGGCAAGTGAAGACAAAAATAGTGTGGCCTTTTGTGACATCTGTTCTTCCTTTCACACTTGCATACTATGCTTTTCTTTAAAGGACTTTATGTCTGAACACTCTTTCAAAGGATCATCTGTTTCATATTCTATTTTGGATCGCTGACTTCATCAAAGATTTAATGAGCATAAAGAAATGATAGACAGCTGAATCCATGCTACCTTTCTGACATAGCAGGGTGGGGATTATGCCACACAGATGATGACAGGCTGTGCAGAGCAGTGGGTTGCACGTCACTTCTCTTTTTTAAGAGAAAAGTGAGCAGTTTACAGCAAGCTGTCTGGCTGCGTGTAGAAGCTTTTGTAATATGATTTGACTGGCAGGATGAGAGAAAAAGGAAAGTTACTGCACTGAATAACTTGACATAATTGCAAAATATGGTGGATTGTGTAGGAGGTACCTGAGGAAGTAACTACTCTGGAAACAATGAACATTTCCCCCAAAGCAGTGTGTTTCTATTTTGTTTCTGTGTTTTTTGAACCCTTCATCTCTCTGTCCATTTTTGGCCTGTCCTACTGAAGTTTCTCTCTTTTCCTCTAACTGACCTCTCCCTCCCATGGAATTATTGTCATCTGGGGAAAGATGAGGACTGAGAGAAAAATGTTGCTTATCCTTCTGTTTCCTCTAAATTTTTTTACAGGTTTAAGTGGAAGAGCAACAGATCTCAGAGCACCTCTGGCATTCTGAACACAAGGACTCTCAGTAAACTGACACCCATTTGCCTTAGAGTAGTGACTGAAGTTATCAGCCCAAACCTGGTGTACATTTTTGTCTCCCTGATGCATTGCATGAGTGACAACCAGGTGAGAAGGTGAACAAAAAATGCCAGGGAATGGTGGCATCTGAATGGAGGAGATGCTTTTGATGTGCAGTTTAAGTGAACTTGGTGATGTGGGAAAGAAAGTGTGCATTGCTCTTTTCTCATTCAGTGAAAGCTACAGAAAATTAAGACAAAATGGATTTATGTCTCCCTCAAAAATTATTATCAATTATGTGATATTTTCAGATACAGCTGTGCAAATCCAAATAAATGTAGCAAACATGCCTGCTATGAATTTTCTCCCTTGCTAATTATTTTTCAAAGCTAACCCTGCCCCAGCAATCACTGTTTGCAGCAGGCAGAGAAGTTGAGGGTGAGGAGGTCTTATTTTATTGTATGTAACAGCATATGTTCACTTTGGAGCAAATACCAAACCATTTCTTGCTAAAAGATTAAATTACTGCCTACTAAAAGAGTCAGTAAACCACTAAAGTACACTTCAATAATAATAAGAGGAAAGAAAACATATTTACACAAATAGAAACTATTACTATAGTTATATCCTGCTGCAGGGATTCCTTTATGGATGCAGTATTCTACCACACTGTCCCTGGGGAGATGTGACGGGACATAGAAAACATGAAATATGTAACCCTAGGAAGCTGCTGTCTTCAGAGCCATCCATAATCCAATAACTCTGCTTCTCTACACTCTGGGGACAGGAGATTTAGAACCAGACTGTGTAACTGATGGGCTTTTAGTGATGTAAAATGAAATTAAATAAATTAATACATTTTTAGTATTGTTATGAATCATTCTGGTAAAATCAGCAAAAAATTTATTCACACTTATCAGGGGCACAAAACAGGCAATCTAGGAAATGGGTTTTTTTTTTGAATGTTCACAGGAAGCTCCTGACGTGTGTCTGTGAAGTCATTTAAGCATAATATTCAGTTAATTCACTAGTAAAATATTAATCTTACACTGTGGGTGTACAGTGGATGTGCTCGGTTGCCAGATTTTTATCCTGCTGAGGTTCAGAGGCTGAACCTCCGAGGTTGAAAGGTCCTTCACCTGCCCTTGGTTTGAGCCCAAGACCCAGCTGCTTTATACCTACCTCTGGGGCCATATTTTAGAGCCGGGCTTCCAGCCAGGAAAAGGCTGAAATTTTGTCTAACACTGTGTGCTAGGACTTTATAAATAGTTTATGAAAAACATTAAAATTATCAAAGGGTGTTAGAAGTGTGCTACAGATACAAGTAGTTTGCTTGGTGACTCTTAAAGGGCCCTGCTTAAAAAGAGATGGACCAGATGATCTCTGGAGATCTCTTCTGATTCCAGCCATTCTGAGTTGAGGAAGATTTCCAGGAGTAGCCAACTGTACCTCCTGAGGAGGCCATAGCAGCTCACACCAGCTCGTGTGCCTTGACTGCTGGTTCCTTATGCTTACCAAGGCAGCAGAGTGCAGGGGAGGCATCCCATGGGGAGCCCAGGGGCTCAAACCCACCCTCCTGTTTGGATGAAATGAGCTGCAGTTACTAATATTGTATCTTTTTTCCTTGCAAGCACTTTCAGTGATTTTTCCTTACACGATCAAGATGCTTCCATATATTACTTCTATCCTTGAAAAGAGTCCCTAAGGGAACATGAAAATCAAAAAAACTGCAGTGACTGCAGGTCTGTAAGACTCTTCTTTGCATGTTTTTAACCCTGTGGATATTGATATTTTCCTGACCATTATTCCTTAAGTATCATGAGTTTTTATGTACCTCAGCCTGCAGTTTTGAAATACGTCAGGCATCCAGGGCTGTACACGGGTTACTTCGTCACAACCCCTCCTACACTGCTCTGTCCCCACAAGTTGAGTCCCATTATGGGATACAAATGTTTTGTGCTTCCAGTCCATAGTCTGTGAGTAAAGATCAGTTTCCTGAATCAGTTTTCAAGGTAGTACATGCTATTAAAGGTGAATTCTCAGCAATTTTGTAGTCAGTGTAACTCCAGAGGAGGTGTTTGGGCAACACAGAGGGAGGTAAAAGTCAGAATCGTATTAAAATTTATGTTTCAAAGAACAGACAGGAATTCACTTTACTACTTCTAGGACACAGGAACTTTCATCATGTTCAAAATAGGCTAACGATTTTGATATTCTTAGAGTGAACCTGAACAATTTGCACTGCATCATAAATTATTGCTTAATGATGTGAAAATGAAATTTCATTAGGCTGACTGCAATATAATAAGTTAAGAATTTGCCTCTTTAAGAGTTTTAAAAAATTATTTACTCAATAGACTAATTAGAATTTTAATTTATTGTGGGAGTTGAAGAACTGCAGCAAGTAACAGAATTACCATACCTTGGTTACATGACATTGACATGCTATTAATCACACATTGACATACCTAAAAAAACTATGTTTGAACTGGTTTTTTGCAAGATCCATTTTAGCAAAGGACTAAATAATTTTACTGAAGTTTGTTGCTGAAAAGACATTTTTTTCCATGTAGCTATTTCTTTGGGATCAATATATTATGGTTAGATTAGAAACATCTTTTGTAAACGATCGATAGCTACATTATACAAACTGTTTTAGAACACACTGATGCTCTGGTTTTTGATTGTTACAGATACACTTTGAGGGGTGAACCTCAACACCTCTCTTTTCATTTGGCCTTATGTTTGAATAAAGCTTACAAGTTCCTACAGCGTTTCCACATTAAGCTAAGAGTGCCTGATTCAGGTATTTTTAAATTTAATGCCCTTTGATAGAGATAATTGTCTTGCTTTCAGTAAGCTGGGTTTAATTTAGCAAGCTAGCAGAAAAAAGAATGAGAGTCTTTTAAAGGAAATCCATTTTGTTAATTTATAAAATTTGAGCATGCTTGAATGTATAAAGGGAAGTACCTGGATGTGTAAACATGGGTTTGTGAGCACAAATATAATCTATGTAACAGCCAGAGTTGTTTTCCACTCTTCCCTTTCTACAAAGGACCATCAAAAACTATGCCCAGGTTTTCAGAGGACCTGACTACCATGGAGTCTCTTGAATGCTGGTGGGCTCCCAATACTTCTGAGGTGTAATGGTAAGGAATTTGTGGTAAAGGGATACAGTATTTTAGAAGGTTGGTTGGGAGGTGCATTTAGAGCATGTCTTGGATCAGAAGGAGGAATCAAGGCCACCTTACCCTTTTACTTGGTAATCATATTTGATCAGGTGTCCTGCCAGCCCTCTCTAGAGGAAACACAGTTCCCCTCCCTGACCACAACCCTATGTATAGGGGATTATCATAGAATTAGCCGGGTTGGAAGGGACCTCAGAGATCATCTAGTCCAACCCTTGACCCACCGGAGCAGTTGCTAGACCATGGCACTGAGTGCTACATCCAGTCTTTTTTTAAATGTCTCCAGGGACGGAGAATCTACCACCTCACCGGGCAGTCCATTCCATAGCCTGATCACCCGCTCCGTGAAGAAATGCTTTCTAATATCTAACCTAAACCTCCCCTGGCACAACTTAAGACTGTGTCCTCTTGTTGAAGGTCGTCTGTGAAAAGAGTCCAGTTCCCACCTCGCTACAGCCTCCTTTCAGGTAGTTGTAGACAGCAATGAGGTCTCCCCTGAGCCTCCTCTTCTTCAGGCTGAACAGCCCCAGCTCTCTCAGCCTCTCCTCATAAGGCCTGTGCTCGAGTCCCTTCACCAGCCTGGTTGCCCTCCTTTGGACCTGTTCCAGGACCTCTACATCCTTCTTAAACTGAGGGGCCCAGAACTGGACACAGTTATATCTGTGTCATTCCTTGTCACTCATAAATTTCTCTCCCTCCTTTTCTAACTGGTGCCAGCAGCAGTTACAATCCAGTCTTCCTCACATTGTAATAGACTTTCTGCAAGCAAGAAGATGCACGAGCTTATACAGCACAATTCAAGACATTGGCCTGATCTCAGCAACTTCTGATTTTTTTATCCTGTGGAGTTTTAGTTGAGGCAATTTTTCAGATTTACTTCATTCAGCTTTTTGACTTAGAAGTAAGCCCGAAATAAATAAACTGAAAGGAACAGAAACTCCATACAAACAGTTGTGAGCATCTGTGCACTCTTATCCTCTTCCTTTCCAACAAGCAGCTCTCTGCAGTCAGGGAACCCTGAACCTGGGGAAGAGCTTCAGGACTCACAATTCACAGCCAAGCACTGAGCCACAAATTCGATTTGTGAGGCTGACACTGCTGGGGGGCACCCAAGGGTTCTGCAGGAAAGTTCAAGTGAAAGATTTGCAGATTGGTTGATGGATTCATGCAGTGCTTACAGAATACAAATTTTAAGCTGAGAGGTAGCAAGCTTGCTCCTACTCAGCTTAAAATGTAGGGTAATGTGTGCAGATTTTATCACTCATGCACCTGCATACTCATGCAAGTATGTGAAAATGTATGTTATCTATGCATATACCAGTTTGGCAGGGGGAACGTATATGCAAATTGATCTATAACTTAATAGCCTAGGAATTTATTTCTGATTAAGTAGGCTATTGCAAAATTCGTTTTCCTGGCAGAAAGATGAAAATTTTGTTTTTCAAAGTGTAACTCCTATCCCAGTCTCTAGAATAATTACAAATTTAATATCCAAACTCTAAATATTCCTGCAGAATAAAGTGGATATATTACAATTATTGTCTACGAAATTCCTAGCACTGGAAAAGCTCAGAAAGAAGCACAGATCAGAGGAGATTAATGTATATCTGGAAAAAATTCTTACAAATTAAATTAATGCATGGTTGTTGCTCACTGAGTGTAGGCAGGCATTCAGCTAATGTGTGCCCGGTGTCAAGAGATCTGCAGTTTCTTACAGACATAGCATTAATGATTTTGGTATTACACAGGACAAAATGCCCCAGGAATTCTGATTAACCAATTGAAAATAACACTGCCATATGCTAGTCCAAGATAAAGCTGAGGAAGAAGATTTAGGATTGAGGAATATGATTTAGGATGCATCTTTACACTGTGACTTATAAGTCCAAGAAAAATTTTATCTGATTGAGGCAGAAAGAGCTCACACTTGTCTACCACATCAGGGTGACAGACATCCATATCATTTATGGAACAGAAGTTATGATGTCTGTAAACAGTGAGATCTTTCAAGTAGAAGTTACAAACTTGGGGCCAGGTCCTTAAAGTCTTGAATATTCCTTAGCAATAAGGAATATTGCTAAGCAAAATGGCAAAAATGGCAATTTCATGTGCAGGAGTGGTGGCCACCCAGGATGTGCCGAAGAGATGTTAAATGAATCTTGGTCCTGTATCCTAAAAGTTGGGTTCCTCTTTGCCTCCGTCAGAAGGTTTGTCAGAGGGTTGCTCACAGCTTCCCCACCTCTGGTGCTCTCACAGGGGTGAAGGGACCCCTGCCAGAAGGGGAGGAGCTAGGAAAGCACAGATTTTCTGCTCTGGAGATGTCTTCTGTCCATTGTCAACGGGAGCTGGAACTATAGGATAAAGATGCTAAATTTTTGAGCTGGCAATAGATATTATATGGAAAAAATAATGGAGACATAGCACAGAAATTGTCCTTGCCACAATTTGTGCCAAATTATTATTATTACTGTCATTACACACACATGAATAAGAAACTCCTTTTATCTGCAGAACAGCAAATAGCTTTTCCCCTGACATTTTGTATTTAGCTTGATTACAGGTATTGCAAGCATCCTTACATACATTTGTTGAATTCAATCTGCAAAGGCAACAGCCCTTTTTTTTGTTGTTTTTCTCTTTCATCCTCCCCTAGCTGTCTTTCCCTGATTTTATCCTCAGAGACTAATAAGAACTCTGCAGAATGAGTTTTCTACTGCACAGTAGTTTTCAGTGTTTCTTCAAGCATTTGAGGAGACTGGAAAAGATCTCACTGAGAGTTTTCTGCCCTGTCACCCTCAACAGTACTGAGGATAAAGGAAAAAAAGTACACCATGGCCCAGATTCACTACATCTGTAGTCTGATTATTTATTCAGGTCCCTAATTTATTTTGGAAAAAAACCTGAAAGCCTAAATGCTTTGTTGGGATATGCTATTCATACAGCAGGGAGACAGCCATTTGGGTGTTACCCCCAGAGATTCTAAATGTTACAACAGTCCTCTGTGTGCACACACATTCCAATCTGGCCTCCATACCAACGATGGATTAACAACTGATGGCCTCATTTTCTGTGCAATGGACCACAACCAACATTTCTCTGCTGGTTGACAATTTTACATTAGGATTCAAAAAGGCTTAAAAGGAGAAAAGAAGGAGGGAGGGAAGAAGGAAAGAAGGGAGGGAAGGAAGGAAGGAAGGAAGGAAGGAAGGAAGGAAGGAAGGAAGGAAGGAAGGAAGGAAGGAAGGAAGGAAGGAAGGAAGGAAGGAAGGAAGGAAGGAAGGAAGGAAGGAAGGAAGGAAGGAAGGAAGGAAGGAAGGAAGGAAGGAAGGAAGGAAGGAAGGAAGGAAGGAAGGAAGGAAGGAAGGAAGGAAGGAAGGAAGGAAGGAAGGAAGGAAGGAAGGAAGGAAGGAAGGAAGGAAGGAAGGAAGGAAGGAAGGAAGGAAGGAAGGAAGGAAGGAAGGAAGGAAGGAAGGAAGGAAGGAAGGAAGGAAGGAAGGAAGATCAAACTCGTCACAGATAAAATCTCAGAAACTAGAGAAGGGAATGTGGCCAACAGAACTGGTAGCCTTCCAGGAAGAGTTACCTGAAGGTGGAAGCAAAGGAGGACTGTGACTGATTTGCATACAATATCAGGAACTCAGTGGTGCCACATTGTGCCCCACCGAATCCATTGCTAGTGATGCTATTGGGTGTAATAGGTGGGGTTTTATCCCTTATGTACTTTAAGGTATATATCAGTACCCTAACAATAAACAGCAAGATCAGTTGCTCTGTACAGGTAATTTTGGTGCTATTCCTCTAATGCAGAGATGCCCAATTCAGACTATATAAAATCCTGACTGCATTGAGAACAACATCAAAGCTTCTGCATCTACTATTATCTCAACATCTTCTTATTGCAGCAAGCTCAACACAAACAGTCAACACAGAGTTTATGTGTAGAGTTTCTAAGCATATCATCTCTGGGGTTTTGAAACTACAAGATTGCCAGAATCTGCCCTCAAGTTAGTCTACAATAGCACAGCTACTCTGGAAGAAGCTTCTGGGTACATCTAGGGTACCATTTGCTAGGTAGAAATAGGAAGAAGGCATTGAATGACAAGGAGTTTGTAACTCTTATCTTTTTCTTATTTCCCTGTATCTTTGTCAACTCTATCCTCCTCCTGGAGTCCAGTCCAAGGGGTCCATAGTCAGCATGAGCTGCCAGGGTTTGAAAGAGAAGAGACCAAAGCCTTTATCCCATATTTTCTGTTTGCCAGTCGGAGTGGGGGTGCATTCCCCAACACTGGAAGAAATCCGCACCAAAGACCTCAATTCTGTAGAGATTTCTACCTTCCAGAGTTCTCAGGGATTTCACTTTAAACAAACAAGCTCTCCTGGTGTATCTGAGGGATTTGCACAGAGCTTAAACTCCATGCAGAGCTGAGCAGCATTTGTGATTAAAAGGCAATATTTAAAATGAAGTGGAATTAGATCCACCCACACTGGAAAAACAGTATTATAAAACCGTGAGGATTGCTCATAAAATCACTAAACAGCAAAGACACTATGAAAAAAGCCCCTAAATGCAGATGTAGAAAAAAAAAATGAAATGCAGTTTGCCTTTATTACTCCAAATTAAACTACTGTTTCACATATTGGCCCTTTGTCCACTGTTATTCCATTACTCTATGCTTCTTCATCCTTACTACTTTGCAGCACCATGTGCATCCTGAAGGTCAGCATAATCCAGCCCTGGTGAATCACCTCCTGCCTGTCTCAGGGATGGCTTTGTACTAGCTCCCATGTCCCAACCTGAAGACACTGCCTGGAACCACACACCTCACCTTCAACTGAGGCTGCACCCTGGTTTGAGGGACCAGGATAGAAAAACCCTGCATGGGACACCAGCAGCATCAGATCCAAAGGGACGAATCACACTACTCCTTCTCATGGTACTCAGTATAAAATGTTTCCCAGGAGAGCTCTCAGGTGGTTTTTTTGGTTGGTGTGTTAGTGGGGTTAAGTCCTGCTCCTGATCCTTGCTTCCTGCTCCTTGTTTCCTCACTGGAGGGCATCATTCCCCAAACAGGTAGTCTCCTACCTTCCCAGGACCAGGACCAGCTTGGTTGCTCTCAGACTGTTGTGGGCTGGCATTGAGACCATGGACTTGGACACCCCCATCTGCTGCCCAGTCCAGTGTGGGGCTTTTCTGTTTGGGAAGCAGCTGCCAGCTGAGAAGGGCAAGCTCCGTATTTCTGTATTTGTATATACATTTGTAATTCTCTATTCGTAATTCATTAAACCTATCCAAGTTTTTTTCTTCCAACCCTGATGTCTCTCTCCCTTATTTCTGTCATTGTTTTCAACTGGGAGGTTGGTGTGGAATAACAAGGACCATCTGTCACTCTCTAGTTACTGTCTGAAATTGTGACAAGCTGTAAATCCCTGTTGCAGGCAAGATGGCCTCTTCCAGGGAAAAAAAAAATAAAGTACCCTCTATCAATCCCATTCCCCATGACAGTGGCAGAATGAAGAACAAGCACTAAATGATCTGGATGATTCCAGAAACTACTTTAATCCCTTCCAGGGTTTAGACTAATCTAAAGCCACTCCTGGCTTCAGGAAGCCATGTAAAATGTTTCAGTATCCATGACTACAGGGGGATAGATCTTTAACAGGAAGAATAAGCTTTTTGGACACTCAGTCACTGCTTCAGCAGTATAACAAGGTGTTTGCAAAGGACCAAGCAGCCCAAACAAATAACTTGTTGCTGCTTTCATCAAGGGCTTTCCTGCTGCAGTGAACCTGCCATATTTCCCATGTGTTGGCTGCAGCCAGGATTCAGCCTGATATCTGTCAGCTGAACCATTCTCTCCTGTGTCACTTACTGAGAGACATCAGAGAAGTCTTGCTTAAAGCATCTGGTACATCCCAAATATCATCTGGAGTGGGACACTGGCTTGTGTGACAGAACAACATGTGGCTCTGCAAATACATGTACAACAGGATCTCCTTCCCAGCACTCTCCCATGGTATCAGTGGGCATGTCTGTACATACTGCTGCCCTCACCTATACTCCGCGGGAAAAAAAAAAATCTCTTAAGAAGAGGAATGAATTTCTGTCCCTATTTGCACTGAGTTCAGATATATGAATAGCTTCTGATCACAGTGAGGAAGCACATAGAGAAATGAATAACCTCAGAGATGCTCCCCTTGATGCAGAGAATATAAAAGAACTAACAAAAGCTGGTTGAAAGCTGGCTGAGCATTTTTCTGAGGCAGAAGGTAAATTGCAAAAGATAAAATTGTTGTCTGAATCAAAACACGTATTTTATTGATTGCAAAATTGCCACTGTTGTCACAGTCTCCAGTTTTTCCTTCTGACACTCATGGCAATAGACAGTCTAGATTAACCTGTTAGAAACAAATCCACAACGATATGACAAGAGGCATGGGAAATTTAGCATGGAATTTAGCATAATTTCTTGCTTAAAAGGATACCAAGTGGTTGCATGTAACAGTAGTTACTTTCCTGATGATTAGTTT
This sequence comes from Calypte anna, assembly GCF_003957555.1. Taxonomy (NCBI): domain Eukaryota; kingdom Metazoa; phylum Chordata; class Aves; order Apodiformes; family Trochilidae; genus Calypte; species Calypte anna. Next base: position 33,150,529 of record NC_044248.1, on the reverse strand, counting down.
AAAATAAACCTTTGCAAAATGCACTGAAAGAGCAGCAAGAGGATAACAAGCAGTGGTCAGGGCCAGGGAAACAAAGGTACCAGGGGTTTTCAAAACACTGGGGGACACGGGGTATAGGGAATGACCAGTTGTGAGGCTTGGGTAGGAACAAGGTTACAAGAGCATCTGTGAGACCAGTTTCACCTGAGGAGAATGCAGCTGGAGAGGACATGGGCTCTGGAGGGAGGAAACACAACAGCATCTGGAAATAAGCAGTAGAGATGCTCAAAGAGAAGAGGTGATCCATTTCTTTTTAAGTGAAGAAGCTGTGGTATGCTAGATATAGAGCACCAACTGCTAAATAAAAGAAGGGGGATGGGTACCAAGAGAATACTGGAAACAACACCAAAACAAGTCAGGAGCTAGAAGGGGTCACCAGGGATAGGAAGTGTGAGAGGCTGCATTTTTAAATCTGTGACCAAGCTGAAGGGGTGAACTGAAGACAACAAAGATAAATGCCATTACTAGCTGGGCAGAGAAAGGAAGTTCACTTTTCAGAAATTGGCATGTTTTTTTACTTAATGGGTATGCTTCCAAAATTACCTACTCTATTGTGAAAATATGTTTAAGTGTTTCATTTTATTGTTGACTGCTGGTAGCATTATGTCCTGTCGTCAAAATGGAAGGAGACTTGCTCTGATGACTCTTTTCTACTCAAGCACTGAAAACTGGAATCAGGCTGCATTCCCATGTTTTTGCCATGGCTAAGAATCTCTGAAATAAGATTTCCATACATTTCCATCTGTCAAATATTTTCATTTGCAGTTTTCTCCTTTTTTACTCTTAAGACTGTGCTTGCAAGAGGATCACATGGTATTGTGAGGTGGCTCTTACCACACCTCTCTGTGAGAGAAAATATTTACAGCTCAGGCAACCTGATTTGAAGCACATAGCCCACCCCTTGGTAGTTAGGATGAGAAATGCTGCAGTCAGTGTGCTGCCAGTTTCTTGCTAATGAAATGGCCTCTGTCCATTAAATGAAAAGCATAGCTCAGTGAACAGAGCAACTGATCTTTCCAAGCAGTGCTAACAGTCTTGCTAACGACTATAGATTTCTCCCACAGTAGGAAAGTCATCAATTAGAAAGGGAAAGGCCAAATTATATTGAGCTCTGTTCCTTAGAGGTCACTCCTCACAGCCACGAAGCAGAAAACTTTCAAACCTTTCTTCCTTTCCCCATGATAAATCCCGGCTGGTTAGTTACATTATGTGATCCCATCTAGGCTGGATACCTATTTAAAGGGAATGGTCTTTTAAAGCAGGATCCCTAGAGAAAAAAAGCTGAAAGTATTCTGGCTTTTTGATCTCTGCATGCTTCCTTACTCTGACTGGGGCAGACAGCATCTTGCGATGCTGTTACAGAATGCTTGAAGTAAAATTTCTACCAATGCTTGCAGAAAATAACATTAATCATACCAGAGATTATTTACAAACCTTAGGAGCATAACAAAAATGACTTGCATTTTCTTATGCTTTTGCTCTCATAGC